>NW_026042340.1:1311376-1639220 GCF_023856365.1 Brienomyrus brachyistius
CAGGGCAGCCAGTGGCAGAGGCAGTACAGGAAAATGCCAGGGGGGGGCATCCTTTCCAAAGGGGTAGAACGAGGAGGGGGGGAAATTAAGATTTTGACTTTTACTATATTGATTTGCTGCTATTTTGCACTATTATTTTCTAATTATAAAAAGCTTATTAAACGAACGATTTTTTTGCTTTGCCTGGCACCCCCCCCCCCCCCCCTCCATATCACACACTGTAAGTGACATTGATATGATTGATAAGTGTGTGATACGATTAATGGAATCTAACTCAAACACACACTATCATGTCAGAAAGACCGAAGCCCTCCGGTGCCCAGGGAGGAAAAGGAGGAAGAGGAGAGGAGGAAAAACAGGAAAAAGACAGAGGTAATAATCACTAATCAGAGTAATTACCGTGTTACTGTCTGTGGTCTGTGGAGCAGTTACTAGTTTACCTTGGATAATTCGGCTTTTGCTAATTTAATAAATAGCTAGAATTAACGTCAGTTACTCCCAGCATAAATTCATTAGGGAAAGTCGTTAATACTTTTCAGGTGTTTGTGATGGGGAATAACCTACAGCATCATTGTCAGAAATACTCTTTATCTTTAACGTGTCCTGCTGCACCTGCATGAACCGTCCACTGTGTCTGTCTCGGGGTAGTAAACTGTAATAGGCAAATAAAATGCTTTTCTGTTCCCATCCCCCTTTTTAACTCTTAGTTTAAATCAATCCTCTGCATTTTTATTACTGATTAGTTTTATATGCATAGCAAACAGCATCATCATGTGAGCGACGTGCTCATTGAAGGAGGTTTTGTGCATGAATGCCAGCCAGCTGTCATTTCTCTTGCTGTTTACTTTGTGTTTAGAAAGTTATAATCTGACTTAGTTGCTGTTATTGGCTGGGTTTAATGCCCCCCCCAGCCAGGGCCGGTCAGTCCTATAGGCGACATAGGCAGCCGCCTAGGGCACCACCTTCTGAGGGGGTGCAGACTTGCCAGCCAATTTCACTTTGCCTCAGGAAGGGGGCGCCGGTGGTGATGCTTTCGTAGGGCTGGAATTTAAAGCTTAATTTTAATACAATGAAATAGCGAAAAGTGTCTCGGAAAGTGTCTGTGCGGGGGTTGGGGGATTAGATATCCCAAAAAAAAAAACCCTGTTATTTTTACAGTGCGGAGAACATTTCTCAGATCCCCCGTAACATCTGTGAATGCAATCAAAAACTACACATGCCAAAAGTCTCATATTTTTTTTGGTGGCTTATAGTTAAGGTTAGCTCTGTGTAGGGGTTAAGGTTGTCATGTTGGGATTAATGTTGTGTGTTTTAATCCTCCTACCACACTGTTCAGGATCATGTTGAGAATTAGTACATTTTCCTCTCATTTTTCTTCAGGGGAGCTCATGTCCAGCACGATGAAATGTAACCTGAAGAAGAAATGTGAGCGTGTATTTGAAGGGAAAGCTAAGGGAGGACAGCCAACACTTCTCAGTGAGATTTACACAGAACTCTACATAACTGAAGGTGGGACTGGAGGAGTCAATGATGAACATGAAGTGAGACAGATTGAAATAGCATCCAAGAAAAGGCGAACAGAAGATACTACAGTCAAGTGCAATGATATATTTATACCCTCATGTGGGCGTAGGACACCTATTAGAACCGTACTCACTAAAGGAGTGGCAGGTATCGGGAAAACAGTCTCCGTGCAGAAATTTATTCTCGACTGGGCAGAAGGAAAAGCAAACCAGGATGTTCACTTCATATTTGCTCTTCCTTTCCGGGTCCTGAATTTGATTAAGGATGAATACAGTCTGATTGAACTGCTTCACCGCTTTGTCCCGGAACTGAAATCATTTCAATCCACTGAGCTGTTTAGGTACAAAGTCTTGTTCATCTTTGATGGTCTGGATGAGTGTCGCCTTCCTCTAGATTTTCAGAACAATGAGAGCTGGTTTGATGTAACAACGAAAATGTCACTGGATGTGCTGTTGACTAACCTCATTAAGGGGGATCTGCTTCCATCCGCTCTCCTCTGGATAACCTCCCGGCCGGCAGCAGCCAATCAGATACCTCCTGAATGCCTCCACCGGGTGACAGAGATACGAGGGTTCAGTGATGCCCAGAAGGAGAAGTATTTCAGGAGGAGATTCAGGGATCAGAGTCTGGCCAGCAGGATTATCAAACATGTGAAATCATCAAGGAGCCTCTTCATCATGTGCCACATACCTGTGTTCTGCTGGATTTCAGGCACTGTCCTTGAGAGGCTTTTTAGTGAGACTGACAGGAGGGAAATTCCAGGGACTCTGACTGAAATGTACACACACTTCATGATCTTTCAGTCCAGTTTAAAAAATGACAAGTATATGAAGAACTGTGAAACCAAGCTTAAGGAATACAGCAACAAATTCTTTTTGAAACTTGGTAAACTGGCTTTTGACAACCTTGAGAAAGGCAATCTCATATTTTATGAGCAAGATCTGACAGAGAATGACATTGATGTCACTGAAGCTTCAGTTCACTCTGGAGTGTGCACAGAAGTCTTTAAAGAGGAATATGGGCTGTATCAGGAGAAGGTGTACTGCTTTGTGCATCTGAGCATCCAGGAGTATCTCGCTGCTTTATATGTGTTTCTGTCAAACTCATCAGATGACCTGCTGAAGACTGCAGTGGATCAGGCATTAGAGAGCAAGAATGGACACTTGGACCTCTACCTCCGCTTCCTCCTGGGCCTCTCAACACACTCCAGTAAGACTCTGTTACAAAGACTACTGGGACAGACAAGAATCAGCTCACATAACATTTGTAAAACAGCCAAATACATCAGGGAGAAAATAGAGGAGAATATATCCCCTGAAAGGACTATTAACCTGTTCCACTGTCTGGTTGAACTGGGTGACAATTCTCTAGTAAATGATGTAGAAAGGTACCTGAATTCAGGAAGCCTTTCAGTAGAAGACCTCTCACCTGCACAGTACTCAGCTCTGGCCTTTGTGATGCTGATGTCAGATGAGGAGCTGGATGTGTTTGATATGAAGAAATACATCAGATCAGATAAAGAGCATAGGAGGCTGCTGCCTGTGGTCAAGAACTCCAGGACGGCTCTGTAAGTGACGTGGGGATGGGAAATCATGTTTGGTCTGGCAGTAATATATGAATATTGTTTGAAATGTCTGATGAATATTATTATTTTTATAATCTCGACTGCAGCTGTTTCAATAGCAGTAGCTAATCTGGACCGCAGACTTTATAATGACTGAAGGTAGTGATGCAGTAACAAACAAAAAAGTGAGGTTTCCGTTCCCATCCAGTCTGCCTTCTGATCACAGGCACAGCATCCTAACCTGCTATAGAAACAGTGAGGGCTCTTTATCCACAGGGTGTATAAGTGGTATGTGAGTGTTATTGTCAGCAGGCGTGTTCATGTGATGGAGCCCAGAGCTGGGAGCTTCTGTATGACTGCTGTCTCTGGCTGCTCACTTGCGGCCTCTGCTGGCCACAGCTGCACCTGGCTGAGGGTGTGATGACACATCTAGTCTGGCAGTATAAAGATTAAGATTCTTTAAAATATAAAATATATGTATAATTTTTTACCCTCGTATCAATAACTAGGATTTTTAGATTTTATATTAACTGAAGTGGGGGCGGCATGGTGGTGCAGTGGTTAGGGTTAGGGTGAGGGGGGCGGCATGGTGGTGCAGTGGTTAGGGTTAGGGTGAGGGGGGCAGCATGGTGGTGCAGTGGTTAGGGTTAGGGTGAGGGGGGCGGCATGGTGGTGCAGTGGTTAGGGTTAGGGTGAGGGGGGCGGCATGGTGGTGCAGTGGTTAGGGTTAGGGTGAGGGGGGCGGCATGGTGGTGCAGTGGTTAGGGTTAGGGTGAGGGGGGCGGCATGGTGGTGCAGTGGTTAGGGTTAGGGTGAGGGGGGCAGCATGGTGGTGCAGTGGTTAGGGTTAGGGTGAGGGGGGCGGCATGGTGGTGCAGTGGTTAGGGTTAGGGTGAGGGGGGCGGCATGGTGGTGCAGTGGTTAGGGTTAGGGTGAGGGGGGCGGCATGGTGGTGCAGTGATTCGCACTGTTTCCTCACACCCCTGGGACCCGGGTTTGAGTCTCCGCCTGGGTTTCCTCTGGTTTCCCCCCACAGTCCAAAGACATGCTGAGGCTAATTGGAGTTACTAAATTGCCCGTAGGTGTGCATGTGTGTGTGAATGGTGTGTGAGTGTGCCCTGCGATGGGCTGGCCCCCTATCCTGGGTTGTTCCCTGTCTTGTGCCCATTGCTTCCGGGATAGGCTCCGGACCCCTGCGACCCGGCAGGATAAGCAGTTTGGAAAATGGATGGATGGATATTAACTGAAGTTATTGATGTAGTAAAAACAAAAAAGACAAGATTTCCGTGACCATCCTTTGTGTAACAAATAACCAAAGATGCAGCCTCATACATAATGGTCCAGGTTTCATTAGTAGTCGGAAAACGACTCATATTCTTTTCAGTTCTGGATGCTCTAGGAAGCATTTCTGTAAATTCTGGGTGTGGTGCATGACTTTTTGGGTTCGACTCTGTCCATGAGCGGAAGGTCGCTGGTTCAGATCTCCTGGCCGGCAGAGTGATCTCATCACTGGGTCCTTGAGCTGCAGGGGGCTGGATGCTGGCCGACCCTGTGCTGTGACCCCCAAACTTCCTCCCACCTGTATATGTGTCGTGTGTCTCTTGGAGAGCAAGATGGGAGGGGCGAAAAGACAATTTCCCCATGGGGATGAATGAAGCATCATTATTCATAAATCATTCAAACAAACATTTCTTCTAAAAGCCTTTTTCACAGGACTAATAGCTCTCCGATTAGTGTATTGTTGATTAGGGATGGGCGGTAAGTGAAAAATATATATATGTGTTATTTTGGTTTAAAAATATCATAATAAATATTAATTGAATGAGTTCCACCCAAACACAGAATGCAATTTCAATTCAATTCAGTTTTATTTATATAGCGTGTTTCCACATTACATTCTCTCAAAGTGCTTTACAGCAAAGTGCTCAGTGAGAAAGTCAAAAGGGAACAGTGGCAAGGAAAAGCTCCCTAGAAGGAAGAAACCTTAGGAGGAACCAGACTAACAGGGGGAGCCCATCCTCCAGGGGGCAGCAGAGGAAGTCAAATGATCAAGATGGTGAAATCTCAATTCACATTGTCTCAATCTCAACATTTGAGTCACAAAGCAGGGGACATGGAGGTGATGACAAGCAAGTGTTCGAGCCACTTTAGATGGCAGGGCGAACAGTAGTACAGTAGCGGTAACAGGCAGAAGGGTGAGCAGGCCGGAAGGGCGTCACAGGCAGAAGGGTGAGCAGGCCGGAAGGACATCACAGGCAGAAGGGTGAGCAGGCCGGAAGGGCGTCACAGGCAGAAGGATGAGCAGGCCGGAAGGGCGTCACAGGCAGAAGGGTGAGCAGGCCGGAAGGGCGTCACAGGCAGAAGGGTGAGCAGGCCGGAAGGGCGTCACAGGCAGAAGGGTGAGCAGGCCGGAAGGGCGTCACAGGCAGAAGGGTGAGCAGGCCGGAAGGGCGTCACAGGCAGAAGGATGAGCAGGCCGGAAGGGTGTCACAGGCAGAAGGATGAGCAGGCCGGAAGGGCGTCACAGGCAGAAGGGTGAGCAGGCCGGAAGGGCGTCACAGGCAGAAGGATGAGCAGGCCGGAAGGGCGTCACAGGCAGAAGGATGAGCAGGCCGGAAGGGCGTCACAGGCAGAAGGGTGAGCAGGCCGGAAGGGTGTCACAGGCAGAAGGATGAGCAGGCCGGAAGGGCGTCACAGGCCGAAGGGTGAGCAGGCCGGAAGGACGTCACAGGCAGAAGGGTGAGCAGGCCGGAAGGGCGTCACAGGCAGAAGGGTGAGCAGGCCGGAAGGGCGTCACAGGCAGAATGGCGAGCAGGCCGGAAAGGTGTCACAGGCAGAAGGGCGGGCAGGCCGGAAGGGCGTCACAGACAGAAGGGCGAGCAGGCCGGAAGGGCGTCAGAGGCAGAAGGGCGGGCAGGCCGGAAGGGCGTCACAGGCAGAAGGGCGAGCAGGCCGGAAAGGTGTTACAGGTAGTGGAGATGTCGGAGGCAGCAGGGTAGGCAGGATATCTTGATAATTTGGGGTCTCCAGGCAGCATAGCCCAGGAGGAGGAGGGGAAATAAAATGTGCAATTAGCCAAAGTAGGGGAGACCCAATGCAGTGCAAAGAGTTAGACGAGTGCAGTATGTAAGCTCCAGCAAATATGGCTATGGCAGCATAAGTAGGAGGGAGAGGCAGGTGGGAACGCAGGCATGGGGGGTCCCTGAAATGTCAGCACTCCAATTCCACAAGGGGGTGTGAAGCTAGAGTGACAGCAATTCAGTTCAATTCAATTTTATTTATATAGCGCTTTTATGAACAGTCACTGTCACAAAGCACTTTACATATAACTGTCCCGAACCGCAACCAAGCAAGCCTGAGGCGACAGTGGCAAGGAAAAACTCCCTCTAGCAGGAAGAAACCTTGAGAGGAACCTAGACTTGGAAGGGGACCCCATCCTCCTCTGGGCAACCGGGGAGCATGAAAATGTATTCACATTAACATTAGTTCAAGTCCTACAACAGCACTGACAGTCCAGTTTATCCAAAACCAATGGCACCGATCCCCACCCAGCTCTACACCTCACACTCTAGGTCTAACTGGGAGTGAGGAGTTAGCTAGAGCTAGAACTAGAGTCCCTATAAGCTAAACTAAAGAGGTGTGTTTTAGACTGGACTTGAATATTGACAGTCTGTCCTGTGCTGTAGGATCTAACACAATACCTAAGAAACTGGCACAACACATGAAGAAAACATATCCTTTTAGTATCAAATCTCCCAAAAGGCCACTGTCAGGGTATGGTGGAAAGAGGATACCCCTAAGAGGAAAGTGTGAACTTCCATGCACTATAAAGGGGCAAACATTCTTATGTGACTTTACCATTGTCAACTTAGAGACTGCTGAACCAATACTAGGACTTATAGACTGCATACGAATGAATTTGGTGAGGCTTATCAGGGACGTGGAGATGGCAGACAGGAGCTCTGTCATAAAGGAGGAATACGCCGATGTGTTTCAGGGGCTGGGGTGCTTGGCTGTACCATACACAAATAAAACCTGATGCAATACCAGTTGTACATGCCCCAAGAAAGGTGCCAGTTTTGCTTCTAGACTGAATCAAAAATGAACTGCAAAGAATTGAAAACCTGAATGTAATTGCAAAGGTAGACAAACCAACAGAATGGGTCAACTCAATGACAATGGTGGAAAAAACCAATGGCAAGCTGCGAGAATGCTTAGACCCGAAAGACTTAAATAATGCAATATGCAGACAACATTTTGAGATACCAACAGTAGAAGAGATCATGAGTAAGCTGGCTGGCGCTGCATACTGGATGCAAGCTCGGGGTACTGGCTGATACCTCTCACTGAGGAATCCACCTATATCTGATCACTTTCAACACACCATTTGGAAGGTACTGGTATGTGCACCTTCCTTTTGGATTAAACAGCGCTCAAGAAGCATTCCATAAAAGGGTATCAGAGTTGTTTGAACGGAATCAAAGGTGTGGTCTTGTAACAAGTACTGGAAAGAGCCAGGCAGGTTAACTTAAGATTTAACAAAGAGAAAAGTTGAATTGGCATTAGCGAGGTTAAATACTTAGGCCACATCCTATGTCATTAGACAGGATCCCATCAAGGTTCAAGCCATTGCAGAGATGGAGAGGCCAAAAGATCGACCAGCACTCAAGAAATTCCTGGGAATGGTGATCTATCTTTCCAAATTCATGCCCTTTTTCCCCAGCCTCACTGAACCACTGAGAGAATTGCTGCAAAAGGATGTTGCATGACACTGGACTGAAAGACATGACAAAGCAATACAGTTGATCAAAAACACTCTTGTTGAGAAGGAAAACAACTCACTCAGGTACTATGACGTGAAAAAGCAACCAGGCTATCTGTGGATGCATCGAAGTCAGGATTAGGGGCAGTTCTAATGCAAGAAGGGATGGCAGTTGCATATGCATCTAAGGCCTTAACCAAAACACAAATCAACTACGCCCAAATTGAAAAAGAAATGCTTGCCATTGTATTTGGCTGTCAAAGATTCCATCAGTTCATTTATGGCAAACAAAGAGATGTCAAGACTGATCACAAACCACTGGTTTCAATCTTTAAAAAACCTGTTGGGAGTGCTATGCCTCGGATACAGCAACTTCTGCTGAAACTACAACCCTATCAGCTGAATGTGATTCACAGACCAGGCAAGGAAATATTTGTGAAGGACATACCTCAGTGTGTCTGGCGCAAACATTTCCTTGTCTGGTCTGTGGTCGAGAGCATACCTCAATATAACTAATGATGATTCTGAACCTGAAGACAAGTTGGAAGAGGAGTTAGAAGCACATATTAACCTCTTGAGAAAACATACGCCTGTGAGTGAAGATACCAGGGAACGGATTTGCAGAGAGACTGCAAAAGACAACACACTGATTGCACTCAAAAAAATGGTGCGACAGGGATGGCCGAGTGATAGGAAAGACGTCTCTGATGTAGCAAGGGAATACTGGAACTGCAGACAGAGTTCCCCCAATTCTGCCAGAATATATTTCCATGACTTTTCCATAACTTTTCTAGTACCATAAGAAAATTTGTAAAACTAAAGTAGATAGAACAGTATTCGTATAAGGCAGTTAACTACTGACTTCTGCTCGTACGTTTCCGTGGGAAATGCGGGAAACCAAAATGAACAAGGCTAGTTTCCAAAACTTTTCCTCTCTGTCCAAGAATTCCAAAACTAATGCAGGGCCTGGAAAAAATTATTTAAAAATTCCAAAACTTCTCCAGGTTTTCCATGACCGCGGGTACCCTGTACAGAGAAGAGATAAGTGAAATAAACAGAATGATGATGAAAGGCGACAAAATAATTGTACCACAAACCATGAGGGAAGAAATGCTGAAAGTTATACATGCAGGACACTCCGAGATCGAAAAGTGCAAGACGAGAGCCAGAGAAACTCCTGTTCTGCCCTAAGATGTCAAGGGACATTGAAGCAGTGGTGTCAAGGTGCAACGTGTGTCAAACTCATAGCAAAAGGAAACCGTCTGACCATCTCAGACCACGGACCGTGAAGAGCACAGGAGAAATACGGACAGACTTAGGCGTGTGCAAAATGAAACAGGAAAGATGATGCAAAAGATCTTCCGAGTATTCAGAGGGGACAAGGTGAGAGTTCAAGACCACTCCAGTGGTAGGTGGCATCCGGCTGTGGTCAAGACAGCAGCTGACACACCACGTTCATACATACTGATAAATCAGGAGGGTCAGCGATTGAGGAGGAATCGCAGGCACATATTATTGGATGGGGAGGATGAGGAAAGGGACGTAACAGAGCAAACAACAGCAACTAAACCTACCTCACTCACCCATCAGGAAGACAGTGTTGGAGACTGAGAACACAACCAAACACGACACTGAACAACAGAAAGTAAAGCAGGGACCAAATACACAAGAAGTGGACGGCAGGTAAAAACTCCAGCTCGGTAAAAAGACTGAAAAAAAGAAGAAAAAAAAACGTTAGTACTCGAACAACTGTTTCCAGTTGCAAGCGGTAAACTTATTCACATATGTGCACATGTTTCTAGTGCTATGTGGCAGGAATCTCAGTGTTGTATTATTTAAACATGACTGTGGTGGTTGTGATATTTTCTGCATGTTCTGCATTAATACATGTAAAAAAAAAACTATTGCTATGAGTAGACATGTTTAAGTTATCTTCTTGTAGGGGCTGTATCATAAAAAGGGGAGGTGTAATGATACGTCAAGAGCGACATCTAGTGGACGAGGTGTATGAGGGGAGGAGAAATGAAGATACCCACCCCATGATTCATTTTGCCGAGCTCAGGGGTGGAAATATGTGTTAAAATATGGGATAAATTGCGTATTTCTGTGGATCATTGTGGGACACAGCATTGTATTTTTCAGTGCAGGACGATGTTACCCAGAAGGAACAGTTGTTCACATTGTGATTGGCCAGTTGGAAGTCGAGCTGTGATTGGTCAGGTGGTTGTCAGGCATCTGTGATGCTCCGATAGCGGAATAGCTGGCACAGAATTATATGAAGTTGCATTGTTTATAATAATAATAATCTCATATCTGTAGGACCAGGTTTTGCGTCCCCCCCCTGCCTCGTGCCCATTGCTTCCGGGATAGGCTCCGGACCCCCCGCGACCCAGTAGGATAAGCGGTTTGGAAAATGGATGGATGGATGGATAACCATGTTATGACGTGTATGATTACGCTGATTACCGATAATATCGTCATATCACTCAGACCTAATTGGTGATTTGACATGATCCCAGGTATAACAATACAGGGAAAAAGGATTTTACTCATGGGATCAGGAATCCAAGTGCCAGTTGCTGCTGCATTAGCTGCTGGGGATGTTCACATCTCCTCCTTTCAGTGATACGTGTGGAGTGTAGGGACACCTGGCAGAGAGATGGCTAAGGACTGCACTGGAAGCACTGGTCTGACTGTTATGGGAGGGTTCACATCCATCTTGATGTCCATGTGTTCCTATATATTCTGTGATTTTTGGCTGTAGCTTGTACTTAATGCTTTTACCTCTAGTTTTGAGCTAAGATGCACTGACTCACAATTAGTGATCGTCTGACTGCAGCAAAGTACCAGGATTCACAGGACACTCTGCAGACTGTAATTCATTTTGAAATGTAAGCTGTGCTGCTAATTATATTGAAAACAAATGCTAATTGTAATGCTTTGTATTTAGCTAAAGTGTAGGATCTGTACATTTCTATATCTTAAAGTGTTTTCTTTTCCAGGTTGAACAGCTGTGATCTCAAATTTGGAGACTGTGAAGTGTTGACTTCAGCTCTAAGATCAAACTCCTCACCCCTGAGAGAGCTGGACCTGAGTGACAATGACCTGCAAGATTCAGGAGTGAAGCTGCTCTCTGATGCAGTAGGGGATTCACACTGTAAACTGGAGATACTGAGGTCAGTATTACTGGTTATTCCACGCTGCAAACTGGAGATACTGAGGTCAGTATTTGACTGCTGCCTGACCTCGGATCTGGACTCACATACCATGAAAGCATCAATTTCTTTGTACTTTCACTGTAATTTAAGTTTCAAAACACAATTCCAGTTGTTTCAGGCAGTGGGCAGTTATATTGTAGTGTGGTATGAGTTTAAGGACATACAGGCAGCGATGGGTGACTGGACTGAAGCCTCAGTGAGGCAGACTTTATTAAAAATAGAAATGACAGCAGGAAGAGGAAAGTTTGGGGCGGCTGATGGCAGTCAGCGGTGCACCATCACGATGGTCTGGAAATGACATGCTCATTTATGGCGTTAATTCACAGTGACTTCAGGAATGTCAGACTAAAAGCTGAACTTCAGTGAGTCGTGTAGGATCACTGTGTTACAGTTATACCTTTGCAGACAAACACTCGCTAAATCCCTGAGAGCCAACCACTGCTGCTGGTCTCTCCCTCACTTTATACAGCTAATTACATAAAAAAGACATCTATAGAAAACAATGTTTTCATTTCCTTTCTTCAGGCTGTCGGGCTGTAACGTCAGAGAAGAAGGCTGTTCTTCCCTGGCTTCAGCTCTGAGGTCAAACTTTTCCTCCCTGAGAGAGCTGGACCTGAGTGATAATGACCTACAGGATTCAAGAGTGAAGCTGCTCTCTGCTGTACTGGGGGATTCACACTGTAAACTGGAGATATTGAGGTCAGTATTACTGGGTATTCCACACTGTACGCTGGAGATACTGAGGTCAGTATTACTGGGTATTCTGCACTGTACGCTGGAGATACTGAGGTCAGTATTACTGGGTATTCTGCACTGTACGCTGGAGATACTGAGCTCAGTATTACTGGGTATTCCACACTGTACGCTGGAGATACTGAGGTCAGTATTACTGGGTATTCCACACTGTACGCTGGAGATACTGAGGTCAGTATTACTGGGTATTCTGCACTGTACGCTGGAGATACTGAGCTCAGTATTACTGGGTATTCTGCACTGTACGCTGGAGATACTGAGCTCAGTATTACTGGGTATTCTGCACTGTACGCTGGAGATACTGAGCTCAGTATTACTGGGTATTCTGCACTGTACGCTGGAGATACTGAGCTCAGTATTACTGGGTATTCTGCACTGTACGCTGGAGATACTGAGCTCAGTATTACTGGGTATTCTGCACTGTACGCTGGAGATACTGAGCTCAGTATTACTGGGTATTCCACATGTGGCGGAGTGGTCTGCGATACCTTACCCAATAGACAGCCAGCTACGCCACCCTGGGGAAGTTTCACCCAGGGTAATACTATGATGATTCCCAAAATCTCATATGAGTAGTAACTAAGCACACAGGTTTAGTCAACTGAACTGCCCAGAGACATGAATTGATACAGTTATTTTATTACATTTAAAAGGAGAATAGTAATCCTACACTAAAGGCAATATAGATGCATCAAGCTGAGGCTTGAACCAATGTTGCCAACTAAGCAAGTTAATTGGCATGAACTGATGGATGGACGAGGGACTTAGCACAGGCGGGACCTCCATGAACACTCAGGTGATCACACACACACACACACACACACACACACACAAACAGACAAGAACACATGTGCTCAGTGAGCTAATGCCGGTAATCTGCACTGCACACACACACAAGTGAAATTCACCACCACCAGCAGGGAGGATTCCGCTCTTGCAGCTCTAGGCTACTAACCCTGAAACACAAGCAGGGAGATGAGACATGGGGTTAAAGCAGCCGTACACTTCCCTGGGCCTTAACGTCCATTACTGATCCGTACAAAATCAAAAAGACGAAAACAAACCACTCCAACAAAACGCAAAATAACCGAATAAGCAAACCAATAAATCAAAAGAAATGCAACATCACAGAAATGAAAAATTAACAAATGAAATCACTCCATCCAGTAACAATAAATTAACCCAAATAAAATCAGAATAAATAAAAACTTTGGGTAGCCTATTGGCCGTACACATAGGTCAGAAACAGACCAGGCACAACGCAGTCAATATCCGGGTGCCGCTGATCCAAGCTGGGCTCCCCCCCCCGTACTGACGCTGATCGAGTCAAACAGCCCAGCGAACCCAGACGATCCACGGAATACGTCGTTGTGTCGATAGCTTGCAAAAGGACCAACAAAACAGCAGCGATGTCCACTTCACCGGTAAACCATAGGGGCATGGCTGACTATACAAACACTGGGGCTGCCTTCGCCATCTCTCCCACTGCAATATAACACAGCTTCCCGCAGGCATGGCTGACTAATCAGACACTGGCGAAGGCAGAGGGGCCTCGGGCAGAGCTGCTGCAGCAGGCAGCGGCGGAGGCAGAGAAGTCTCGGGTGGAGCGGCTGCAGCAGGCAGAGGCGGAGGCAGAAGAGCCTCGGGCGGAGCGGCTGCAGCAGCCAGGTCAAACGCCGGTGGGACAGGTAGGTCCCGCACAGGCGAGACGGGCGTGACCCCTTTAAGAGTCCAGGGAACACGCGGGATAGCGTCCCGAACTGCGCTGGCCCATTTGTTGGCCACCCACGCTGGCCAGAAGAAACACCGCTCAAGGGGCGGCGGTAGCTCCGCGGCGGCCAGGCGCATTCCCAGGAAGGGGGTAGCTGCCCGTGAAGGCAGCTTAGCGGCAGCAGTTGCCTCTGCGGTGATCAGGAAGCACTCCCGATCACCAACAGGAAGAGAAGCGTGGACAGGTGTGCACGTCCCCAGAGCGATTGTCGGGGCATTCGCCGGCTTCCTTCTCTTCCTCCTCCGGCACACATTGGTGGCGGGAGGCTGCGTCATGCCCGACTGAACGAATTGTGGGAGGACAGCCTCTGCGATGCGCGGCGCAACCCTCCACTACGTCATGTACTGCGCCAGCAGCTGGAGGTTCTTGCGGAGGAGATGCGTGTCCTCCTTGAGGGATAGCCTGTCCAGAATATCCCAGCTATGGCTCACCAGGTCCCACGCCCGGGGATCTTCTCGGACGCCAGGCTGGGTGAACCAAAATAGCTCCTCCTCGGTCACGGAAGATGCTCTCTTCGATGGGTCGATGGGTCAATATAACACAGCTTCCCACAGGCATGGCTGACTATACATACACTGGAGCTGCCTTCGCCATCTCTCCTACTGCAATATAACACAGCTTCCCGCAGGCAAGGCTGACTATACAGACACTGGAGCTGCCTTCGCCATCTCTCCCACTGCAATATAACACAGCTTCCCTCAGGCGTGGGTGACTATACAGACACTGGAGCTGCCTTCGCCATCTCTCCCAGTGCAATATAACACAGCTTCCCGTAGGCTTGGCTGACTATACAGACACTGGAGCTGCCTTCGCCATCTCTCCCACTGCAATATAACACAGCTTCCCTCAGGCGTGGGTGACTATACAGACACTGGAGCTGCCTTCGCCATCTCTCCCACTGCAATATAACACAGCTTCCCGTAGGCTTGGCTGACTATACAGACACTGGAGCTGCCTTCGCCATCTCTCCCACTGCAATATAAAACAGCTTCCCGTAGGCTTGGCTGACTATACAGACACTGGAGCTGCCTTCGCCATCTCTCCCACTGCAATATAACACAGCTTCCCGCAGGCGTGGCTGACTATACAGACACTGGAGCTGCCTTCGCCATCTCTCCCACTGCAATATAACACAGCTTTCCGCAGGCGTGGCTGACTATACAGACACTGGAGCTGCCTTCGCCATCTCTCCCACTGCAATATAACATAGCTTCCCGCAGGCCTGGCTGACTATACAGACACTGGAGCTGCCTTCGCCATCTCTCCCACTGCAATATAATGCAGCTTCCTGCAGGCATGGCTGACTATACAGACACTGGAGCTGCCTTCGCCATCTCTCCCACTGCAATATAACACAGCTTCCCTCAGGCGAAGCTGACTATACAGACACTGGAGCTGCCTTCGCCATCTCTACTACTGCAATATAACACAGCTTCCCGCAGGCGAGGCTGACTATACGGACACTGGAGCTGCCTTCGCCATCTCTCCCACTGCAATATAACATAGCTTCCCGCAGGCCTGGCTGACTATACTGACACTGGAGCTGCGTTCGCCATCTCTCCCACTGCAATATAACACAGCTTCCCGCAGGCGTGGCTGACTATACAGACACTGGAGCTGCCTTCGCCATCTCTCCCACTGCAATATAACACAGCTTTCCGCAGGCGTGGCTGACTATACAGACACTGGAGCTGCCTTCGCCATCTCTCCCACTGCAATATAACATAGCTTCCCGCAGGCCTGGCTGACTATACAGACACTGGAGCTGCCTTCGCCATCTCTCCCACTGCAATATAATACAGCTTCCTGCAGGCATGGCTGACTATACAGACACTGGAGCTGCCTTCGCCATCTCTCCCACTGCAATATAACACAGCTTCCCGCACACGCGTATCACGCCTACTGCCGATCCCCCGGCGTACACCACGTCAATTTCTGAGGGACGGGAGAGAATGCGCCAACTGACCACACTGCACACTCCCACAACTGCCACCGCGTCCATAGCGGCACCCAGAACAGCTTGTGCGCCATTCCTACCCCACCGCCCACTTTATATTAGAGACTAAACCCCGCCCCGGACTGAGGGGAGCCAATAAAATCCCAGCTGACTCAAATTTCCCACTTTGCTACATACACTATAAAGAGGAGATAGTGAGCAATTAGCTAAGGGAAAGAGAGGAGGGGGCTGCCTTCTCTTAGACACTAAACTGTAATTCTTGAAATATTTATTGGAGCATTTATGTAATACTTGTAATGGTGGGATGATCTTATTTATTTGGGAGTTTTTGTCTGTCTTTCTGCAGGCTGGCAGGCTGTAGAGTCACAGAAGAAGGCTGTTCTTCCCTGGCTTCAGCTCTGAGGTCAAACCCCTCACACCTGAGAGAGCTGGATCTGAGCTACAATCACCCAGGAGACTCAGGAGTGAAGCTGCTCTCTGCTGTACTGGAGGATCCCAGCTGTAAACTGGAGAAGCTGAAGTGAGTACAGAATATGCATTTTTCCAAAAAACAAACTGGACACCAAGAAAACCCACAATGCATTTCATCCATCCATCCATCCATTTTCCAAACCGCTTATCCTACTGGGTCGCGGTGGGTTCAGAGCCTATCCCAGAAGCCATGGGCACGAGGCAGGGAACAACCCAGGATGGGGGGCCAGCCCATCTCAGGGCACACTCACACAGCATTCACACACACATGCACACCTACGGGCAATTTAGTAACTCCAATTAGCCTCAGCATGTTTTTGGACTGTGGGGGGGAAACCGGAGTACCTGGAGGAAACCCCACGATGACATGGGGAGAACATGCAAACTCCACACACATGTAACCCAGGCGGAGACTCAAACCCGGGTCCCAGAACTGTGAGGCAACAGTGCTAACCACTGCACCACCATGCCACCCACAATGCATTTCAGCAGTTACATAATAAACAAACACAAACAGCTTATTTTTTCTTCTCCTACTTCCTTATATCCCACAATCTTATCAGCCCTCAATCCATGTTAGAAATAATTAAGCAGTGAAGCAGGAAACATCTATTCAACCATTTAATCCATACAAAACATTTGTGTAGGTTTGAAACGTTAACGGTACTGTTACAGTTAAACATGCTGACGTTAACATATACTGAACAAAAATATAAACGCAACACTCTTGTTTCTGCTCCCATTTTTCATGAGATGGACTTAAAGATCTACAATTCATTCCAGATACACAATATTACCATTTCTCTCAAACATTTCTCACAAATCAGTCTAAATGTGTGATAGTGAGCACTTCTGCTTTGCTGAGATAATCCATCCCACCTCACAGGTGTGCCACATCAAGATGCTGATCTGACATCATGGGTAGTGCACAGGTGTACCTTATACTGCCCACAATAAAAGGCCACCCTGGAATGTGCAGTTTTTTGCTTTATTGGGGGTCTGGGGACTCAGAACCGGTCAGTATCTGGTGTGACCACCATTTGCCTCATGCAATGCAACACATCTTCTTCGCATAGAGTTTATCAGATTGTCAATTGTGGCCTGTGGAATGTTGGTCCACTCCTCTTCAATGGCTGTGCGAAGTTGTTGGATATTAGTGGGAACTGGTACACGCTGTCGTATACGCCGGTCAAGCACATCCCAAACATGCTCAACGGGTGACATGTCCGGTGAGTATGCTGGCCATGCAAGAACTGGGACATTTTCAGCTTCCAAGAACTGTGTACAGATCCTTGCAACATGGGGCCGTGCATTATCTGTCTGAGTGGCTGGTCTCAGACGATCTTGGAGGTGAACCTGCTGGATGTGGAGGTCCTGGGCTGGTGTGGTTACACGTGGTCTGCGGTTGTGAGGCCGGTTGGATGTACTGCCATATTCTCTGAAACGCCTTTGGAGACGGCTTATGGTTGAGAAATGAACATTCAATGCACGAGCAACAGATCTGGTTGACATTCCTGCTGTCCGCATGCCAATTGCACGCTCCCTCAATGCTTGTGGCATCTGTGGCATTTTGCTGTGAGACAAAACTGCACATTCCAGGGTGGCCTTTTATTGTGGGCAGTATAAGGTACACCTGTGCACTACCCATGATGTCAGATCAGCATCTTGATGTGGCACACCTGTGAGGTGGGATGGATTATCTCAGCAAAGCAGAAGTGCTCACTATCACACATTTAGACTGATTTGTGAGAAATGTTTGAGAGAAATGGTAATATTGTGTATCTGGAATGAATTGTAGATCTTTAAGTCCATCTCATGAAAAATGGGAGCAAAAACAAAAGTGTTGCGTTTATATTTTTGTTCAGTGTATGTTATAGATAAAAATATAGTGGACAGCAATCATAATTGGGATGATTGTTAAAATGATTTTTAGTAAATTGTTTTCTAAAAAATCTTTGTTATGTATTCTCCTCATTTGAATACAGTGTTCCAGTGTAAAAAGTGGATTTAAAAGTTTTACATTTTCCTAAGGGTGGACCGTTGTAAACTCACAGAGAGATGCTGTGAGGCGCTGGCTTTAGCTTTAAGATCAAACTCCTCACCCCTAAGAGAGATGGACCTGAGTGACAATGACCTGCAGGATTCAGGAGTGAAGCTGCTCTCTGCTGGACTGGGGGATTCACACTGTAAACTGGAGATACTGAGGTCAGTATTACTGGGTATTCCACACTGTACACTGGAGATACTGTGCTCAGTATTACTGGGTATTCCGTATTGTACGCTGAAGTTACTGAGCTCAGTATTACTGGGTATTCCACACTGTAAACTGGAGATACTGACATCAGTATTACTGGGTATTCCGCACTGTACACTGGAGATACTGAGCTCAGTTTTACTGGGTATTCCACACTGTAAACTGGAGATACTGACATCAGTATTACTGGGTTTTCCGCACTGTACGCTGGCGATACTGAGCTCAGTATTACCGGGTATTCCAAACTGTATAGTTTATATGAGTTTAAAGACATTCAGGCAGCGATGGGTGACTGGACTGAAGCCTCAGTGAGACAGACTTTATTAAAAATAAAAATGACAGCAGGAAGAGGAAAGTTTGGGGCGGCTGGTGGCAGTCAGTGGCGTCCTCATTCCGAGTCGGGGTCTCTGGGTGTGAGAGACGGGAGACGTGAGGGAGACACTGCTGTCTGTTTCCAGGTGAGGTGGGAGGAGAGAAAACGGAACAAAAGGAGAGGAAGGCAGGGTAACGTGCAGCGATATCACAATATCAGATTTTCACTACATGATTATTGTGGCCAAAAGAATTCACAGTAATTATATTATTGTGATATCTGTAGAAACTTTCCATCCATCCATTTTCCATACCGCTTATCCTACTGGGTCGCGGGTTGTCCAGAGTCTATCCCGGAAGCTATGGGTATGAGGCAGGGAATGACCCAGGATGGGGGGCCAGCCCATCGCAGGGCACACTCACACACCAGTCACTCACACATGCACTTCTACGGGTAAATTAGTAACTCCAATTAGCCTCAGCATGTCTTTGGACTGTGTCGGGAAACCGGAGAACCCAGAGGAAACCCCACGACGACATGGGGAGAACATGCAAACTCCACACACATGTAATGGATTTAAGTATTGGTTTCGATAATCCCACACGTAATATAATAATAATATAATTAAAGTCTCGTTTTAATATAATTGCATGCAAACTTATCGCTTCAATCACTATTAGTGTAGGATATGGGCAATCATGTTATTTCGAAAAGATATAAAACTTGACATGTTTTTCTCATATTAGCTTTATATTTGTCGGAGTAACAATGCGAACGGAATGACGAGCCATTTCAGGCAAAAACAGCGCATTTTACTTTTCATGTCAAATAAATGTACTAATAAGTTCTAATGAAAACAGTTCTTACCTTGTATAATAGTCTACTTTTATATTTAACCATGTAAATACACTTTTGATGTAGCTAATTTTAGGTTTATAATGGAATAATATAGATTTGCCGTAAGATTTCCTGCGCCAGTCTGAAAGTGTGAGTGTCATACCAGATGCTTGAGATTTGACAACCCTGAAAACATACATTGTTTAGTTTCACCTGAGTTGATTTATATAACAAATAACATTACTTTATACAGTTGTTAAAAAGGAGAAACTTAAACAAACATGAAATCACCTGAAAGAGAGGATAGTTGATTTTTTTGGCTCTACACACTAATACAATTGTAGCCTTGGGGTAATTATTTTGATGTTGAAAATGCTAAAATATAATGGTTGCACTTCCAGCTACTGATAGGCATTGAGAAGTATGTTTTTAATGTTTGGATTTTTTTTCTTGATAATGATTATAGATCCCTGATACCATTATTGGTCTTTGAACATATTTGAGAATTTCAGGTGAAACATTTAACTGTGAACAATTGCAAATAAAAATATTACAAATATTTATTTTCATTTTAATATTGAGAGAGAGCAGGTCTGGTGGCATAATAGCCCATGCACTTTTTCTTTGAAGGGATTTTATTTTTGCGCTAATGGCACTACTGACTTTACAGTACTCAGTCTCTGGGGGTGAGCAATTTGATGTTAAAGCTGGTGCATCAGGTGACCTGCCCCACCCAAAGGCACAGGGCAAAAGAACCACTGACCTAACTAGGGGCTAGTGGAAGTGGCGGGACTGCGGGGCTAGTGAAGTCAATATTTAATGTGAGGAATCGGAGGAGAGGAATAAGGAAAAGAAAGGAAAGAAAGGGAGAAAGACATGAAAAAGAAGAAAGAAAAAAGGCAAAGAAGGAAAAAAACACACAGGATTGTATTTATATGTGATGGTTGTGGATGATAAGAGGGGTAATTTTCAAAAAGAAAAAAGTAAATAAAAAATAAATAATTCCACATATATATTAATACATACACATAGCATATGTATATACACACACACTGTCGTACATATATTAAAACATATAATACAGGTAGCTTTTATCCACAAACAGTAAGATATCACCTGCATAGACAGTAATTTTGTGTTGAGTTATTGGTATGAATTCCATTTATTTCACTGTTCTTTCGTATTTCTGCCACAAGTGGTTCTATGAAGATGGCAAACAATGAAGGAGAGAGTGGGCATGCAGCCGTCTTTCCGATCGGAGTGTGAATGCAGGTGATGTGATCCCATCTGTGACACTGTAGCTTTGGGTGAGGTGTGCAGTATTTTAACCCAGTGGGTGAACGACTCTCCGAAGCCAAATCTATGTAATGTATTAAAGAGGAATGTCCACCTGACTGTCAGATGCCGTTTCTGCATCTAATGATGTAATCATGGGTTTAGTGTGGGTATGCTGAGCAGTACTGACTAAATTAAATAATCTACGGATGTTGTCTGAGGCATGTCTTGTCCTGATGAAGTCTGTCTGATCAGGATGGATTATAGTAGGAATGACTGTCTGTAACCGAGTGGCGAGAGCTTTTGTAATGATTTTCAAGTCTGTATTCATTAGTGAGAGTGGCGGGTAACTGGAGGGCTGTGTTGGGTCTTTATCAGGTTTCAGTAACACTGTAATGGCCGGTAACTGGAGGGCTGTGTTGGGTCTTTATCAGGTTTCAGTAACACTGTAATGGCCGGTAACTGGAGGGCTGTGTTGGGTCTTTATCAGGTTTCAGTAACACTGTAATGGCCGGTAACTGGAGGGCTGTGTTGGGTCTTTATCAGGTTTCAATAACACTGTAATGGGATTTGTGATGTATGTTTAATTTCTCTGTCTGTCTATTGAAGAGTGGAGATAATACATCCCAAAAATGTTTATAGATTTCTGCAGGGAAACCATCCAGTCTGGGCGATTGGTTGTTAGGCATTTGGTTGAGGACTTTATGGAGTTCTTCTGATGTTAATGGTGCATCAAGGGTATCTGATATTTCATTGGTTAATATGAGTAAGTCTAGATCAGGGGTCTCCAACTCCGGTCCTGGAGAGCTACTATCCAGTAGGTTTTCTATCATACCTGGCTTCTGATAAGCCACACCATATTAGCTCTCCAGGACCAGAGTTGGAGACCCCTGGTCTAGATTATTTAAAAATGATTCTACATCAACTGCATCTAGTTCTTTTTCTGAGGAGTATAGGTTCTTATAAAATGTTGTTAATTTCGCATGATTAATGAAATATTTATTACAGGAGTCACTTTTACCTAAAAGTAATGCTTGTAATGGTGAGGTGATCTTATTTATTGGGGAGTTTTTGTCTGTCACTCTGCAGGATGTCAGGCTGTAGAGTCACAGAAGAAGGCTGTTCTTCCCTGGCTTCAGCTCTGAGGTCAAACCCCTCACACCTCAGAGAGCTGGATCTGAGCTACAATCACCCAGGAGACTCAGGAGTGAAGCTGCTCTCTGCTGTACTGGAGGATCCCAGCTGTAAACTGGAGAAGCTGAAGTGAGTACAGAGTGTGTGTCTGACACGCTACAGATACTTATGCATGTATGTGAAGAAGAGGCACCAATAAATAAATGGATACAGCAGTACTATGTCATTCTGCTTCTCCTGTAGTGTGGACCACGGTGGAGAGTGCAGGACCAGACCAGGCTTACAGAAATGTAAGTGTGTTTGCATGTTTTATTAATAATACCATTAATATTATGTTATGGTTGTATTCACTCAATTGTTGTGATTAGTGTGGCTTTTTACTCTGTGTGTAGATGGATTTCCATGTTTGTGTTTAGGTGAGTTTTTGTGTCATTTTAGACAAACATCCAAATGAGAGAAATAAAACATTAAAAACATTATCAATTCATTTAATGGTTTTTAAAAATATTTTTTACAAATGAAGAGTTCAGATGCAAAACCCTCTAAATCCGCCTGACCACTTTTCTGTTAAAAGAGCATTTTTTATCAGGCACTTAATTTTAAAGGCAATGATAATGCTATTCGTTAGTGAATTTTTTTTTTTCCCAGAAATGTAACTTCAGCCAATTCACTGCTTTTTAACAAATACTTTTTCATCAAAACCAGCTAAATCCACAGTCCTTTTCTTGCAAAAATCTTTAAATCCATCTCGTCCACAAAGACACAAGAAATGGGGGGGGGGGGGGGAGGTTCATTCATACTCATACCTGTCAGAGTTGCGGGTGTGGACGGGCAGGCTGGCAGGAAGGAGGCAGGTAAGGATCAGGCAGGCAGGCGAAAGTCGGGGGAAAACGGGGATTTATTGCGGGGCAGAACAGAACAGAACACTACCACTGACATCGACTAACATCAATGACGGACCAACAGCAGGGCAAGACGTGGACTGATACAGACAGAAGACATGGTGAAATAACAAGGTACAGCTGGGTACGATTGGGGAAGCACACGTGGATAATCAGGGGGGCGTGGCTCACACGAGCATCGTACGAGCCGGGCATAACAGAACCCCCCCCCCCCCCCCCCCAAAGGCGTGAACTCCGGGCGGAAAGAAAGGGCCGGGAGTGAATAGAGGGAACACAGGGGGACGAGGAGCAGAGCTAGGAGGAGCAAAGGGTTGAGGAATAAACACAGGAGGGACAAAGACGGGAGACTAAGGAGGAAAGGATGGGGGTCTAAGGGGAGCCCAAGGGAGCCACAGAGGGCGTTCGGCAGCAGCCAGAGGAGCCACAGGCGACCGGGAGGCCAGAGTAGGAGGGGACCTCGGAGGGGCTGAGGAGGCAGGGCGAGGGACAGGCGAAGGGGATGAGGAGGAAGTCGGAGGGGGCACCAGGGGAGGTGACGAGGGAGCTGAAGGGGAAACCGGGGAAGGCAAGGAGGGAGGGGGAGCTGCAGCAGGCGAAGGTGAAGCCATAGCTGGCCCAGGCAATGTCCACCGATGTGCTGGAGTAGGGGGACCCGCAGGCGACGGAGGAGGAGTCGGAGGCGGGACCAAGGCAGGGTGACGAGGCTTCGGAGGGGGACCTGCAGGCGACCGCCGACCTGGAGTCCCAGGACCCGTAGGTGTCCCCTGAACTCTAGCCAATGCGAGCAAGGGCGAGCCAGGGGGCAGGGCGGGTGGGACCCCAGCCCTGCGTCTGTGTCCTCTCCCCTTACGGGACACAGACATGTGGGGGTCAGGCTTGGGTCGACCTCGCCGGGGTGAGGGAAGAGGGGTCACAAGGAAGGTCCCCGAGGGGTCCCATTCCAGCTCCTCTATTTCCAAGGAGGGAGGAGCGGTGGTCGGGTTGTCTGGGACCTCCTTGGGGACTGGAGCTGGGGGGACTGGGACAGGAGTCACAGTTACAGGTGCAGAAGAGACCGCAGCAGGCAGCGAAGACAAAGGGGCCTCGGGCGTAGCTGCAGCAGGCGGCGGAGGCAGAGGGGCCTCGGGTGTAGCTGCAGCAGGTGGCGAAGGCGGAGGGAGCGCCTCGGGGGTAGCGAGCGCCTCGGGCGTAGCGGCTGCAGCAGGCGACGGAGGCGGAGGGAGCGCCTCGGGCGTAGCGGCTGCAGCAGGTGACAGAGGCAGCTGCTTGGGCGTAGCTGCCAGAGGCAGCTGCTCGGGCGTAGCTGCCGTAGGCGAAGGCAGAGGGGCCTCGGGCAGAGCTACTGCAGCAGGCAGCGGCGGAGGCAGAGAAGTCTCGGGCGGAGCGGCTGCAGCAGGCAGGTCAAACGCCAGCGGGACAGGCAGGTCCCGCACAGGCAAGACGGGCGTGACCCCTTTAAGAGTCCAGGGAACACGCGGGATAGCGTCCCGAACTGCGCTGGCCCCTTTGTTGGCCACCCACGCTGGCCAGAAGAAACACCGCTCAAAGGGTGGCGGTAGCTCCGCGGTGGCCAGGCGCATTCCCAGGAAGGGGGTAGCTGCCCGTGAAAGCAGCTTAGCGGCAGCAGTTGCCTCCGCAGTGATCAGGAAGCACTCCCGATCACCAACAGGAAGAGAAGCGGGGACAAATGTGCACGTCCCCAGAGCGATTGTCAGAGCGTTCACTGGCTTCCTTCTCTTCCTCCTCCGGCGCACATTGGTGGCGGGAGGCTGCGTCATGCCCGACTGAATGAACTGTGGGAGGGCAGCCTCTGCGATGCGCGGCGCAACCCTCCACTACGTCATGTACTGCGCCAGCAGCTGGAGGTTCTCGCGGAGGAGATGCGCGTCCTCCTTGAGGGATAGCCTGTCCAGAATATCCCAGCTATGGCTCACCAGGTCCCACACCCGGGGATCTTCTCGGACGCCAGGCTGGGTGAACCAAAATAGCTCTTCCTCGGTCACGAAAGATGCTCTCTTCTATGGGTCCGTCATCCTGTCAGAGTCACAGGTAAGCGATGGGCAGGCAAGCAGGCAAGAAGCAGGCAAGGAGGCAAGAGTCGGGGGAAACTGGGGATTTATTACGGGAACCAGGGAAACGGAGACCAGGAAACATCTGACATAGACTAACATCAATGACGGACAACAAGGCAAGGCAAGACGTGGACTCAAATAGACAAGACTGGGCAAAAATAATCAGACACAGCTGGGCAAGATCAGGGAAGCACAAGTGGATAAGCACACGTGGCATACAGGAGGATCGGTTGAGCCGGGCATGACACCCGGGTTTGAGTCTCCGCCTGGGTCACATGTGTGTGGAGTTTGCATGTTCTCCCCATGTCGTCGTGGGATTTCCTCTGGGTACTCCAGTTTCCCCCCACAGTCCAAAAACATGCTGAGGCTAATTGGAGTTACTAAATTGCCCATAGGAGTGCATGTTTGAGGGAACGGCGTGTGTGTCTGCCCTGTGATGGGCTGGCCCCCTTATCCAGGGTTGTTCCCTGCCTTGTGCCCATTGCTTCCGGGATAGGCTCCGGACCTCCCGCGACCCAGTAGGATAAGCGGTTTGGAAAATGGATGGATGGATGGATTGATACTACGTGTGGAGAGCATTCACTCAACATTGTTATCTCATTATTGATGGAGGTGGCATTTAGCGGCTTTTGCATCTGAACTCTTCAAATACATTATAGCTGCTCATATTGTCTTTGTGTTTGTGTGGGAGTATAAGATGCTTAAAATATATTCTGACGTAGTTGTACATTTTTAATTTCACAAAAAAAGAATCCTTTGCCTCTCCTGGAGCTGAGACCTTATCGTGGTGGAGGGGTTTGCATGTTCCAGTGATCCCAGGAGCTAAGTTGCCTGGGGTTTTATTCCCCTTGTAGGGTCACCCAAGGCAAACAGGTCCTAGGTGAGGAACCAGACGAAGTGCGGCTCATCATACCCCTTATGATGAAAAATAACATGGATACACATTTTCCCTTGCCTGTACGTGGGTCACCGAGCCCCCCGGAGCCAGGCCTGGGGGTAAGGCTTGATTGCGAGCGCCTGGTGGCCAGGCCTGCACCCATGGGGCCTGGTCAGGCACAGGCCAAAGGAAACACGTGGGTCCCCCCTCCAATGGGCTCACCACCTGTAGGAGGGGCCAAAGGGGTCAGGTGCAGTGAGTTGGGCAGTGGCTGAAGGCGGGGACCTTAGTGGTCCGATCCTCGGCTGCAGAAGCTAGCTCTAGGAACATGGAATGTCGCCTCTCTGGTGGGGAAGGAGCCTGAACTGGTACGCGAGGTTGTGAGGTTCCGATTAGATATAGTCGGGCTCATCTCGACACACGGCTTGGGCTCTGGAACCAGTCTCCTTGAGAGGGGTTGGACCCTCTTCCACTCTGGAGTTGCTCGTGGGGAGAGGCACTGAGCAGGGGTGGGCATACTTATTGCCCCCTGGCTGGGCGTTTGTGAAGTGGGGTTTACCACAGTGGATGAGAGGGTAGAATCCCTTCGCCTTCAGTTGGGGGGATGGGTCCTGACTATTGTTTTCGCTTATGCGCCAAATAGCAGTTCAGAATACCCACCCTTTTTGGAGTCCTTGTAAAGAGTGTTGGAGAGCACTCCTCCTGGGCATTCTCTTGTTCAGCTGGGGGACTTCCATGCTCACGTGGGCAATGACAGTGAGACCTGGAGGGGTGTGATTGGGAGGAACGGCCCCCTGATCTGAACCGTGGTGATTTGTTATTGGACTTCTGTGCTCATCACGGATTGTCCATAATGAACACCATGTTCAAGCATACGAGTGTCCATATGTGCACTTGGCACCAGGACACCCTAGGCCGCAGTTTGATGATTGACTCTGTGGTCACGCTTCACGGAAATAAGCCGATGCATGTGAAATGCATTCAGAGTGGCTTTGCTGGGACTAAAGACCATGTCAGACAATCGCTGCAAATACTGGATCCTCATGGAACGCAACTCCGGCGCCGGAATCATCTTCAGAGGCGTTTGTATCAGAGTCCAGATCCAAACCTTTATTAAATATCACTTTAAATGTGTAATAATATTACTTAAATACTCTGTTATTGATGGCCATTTTCAAAGGTAAACTTCCTGTAGAAAGACGGAGAGCAGTAAGGCGCCGCACACGCCGGATTTAGTGGTTAGTAGGAAAGACACTGACTTTAGCAGACCTACCGAACTGCACGCATTTTGCGTAGCAGACACGCATTTCTACACCAATGTATGCCGGTACGATTTGTTAAAGTATGCAAAAAGCAGCTGGTCACGCTGACGCTTCCAGGTGGTGCTGTTTCAGTCTGTAGCAGGAGGGGCGGGGCTGCATACATAGCTTAGGGTGCCTCGAGACCGTTTAAGGAAGAGAACAGCGATAGTAAACGATTGGAGGTGAGGAGAAATACACAAATTACTCGCAACTGACACGTTAGGCGTTGTCCACACTGCAAGCGGCGAACCCTCCGGCGCTCGTGAAAGCCGCTGGACAGGTGAATATTATATTGAAAGTTTTATATTGCCGTTTTACACCAAAAAAGGCACCCCCCCCCCCTTTGTCAGATTTAAATGATACTAAAATATATACTTTTACGGGTACAAGAGCGAACGGAACTGTAGCCCTGATCTGGGTGGGGAAAAAACACACGCACACTACACACATAGGTCCGTCAGTTTGATTGATGGACCATTCAGCCAATCACAGCAAATGTGCCAGATCGTGTCAGTGGCGAGGGAACGAGAGCTGCTCGTCTTCGAAGTAAGTTGGGAAAGTACTGTCGTGTTGGATTTGGGAAGAACGGTTTTAAGGTACAAAAAAGTGACATTTGATACTGCATCACGCTAATTTAGTGAAGCAAAATTCACAACGTCTGTCACAACATCGTAACGTCAGTATTTTCTACAGAGTGTAAGCTAGACGAGGTTAATTATTTCTGGTATGTCGCATACGAGTCGACTTTAGACACACCACCTCAGTAGTATAAATGGTGTTGAAAATTTGGGCCATTTTGTTGCTTTAACAGTATCATTTGCATGATTTTATTTGCATAGTGTAGATGTAAAGAAAATGTAGAAATGCAGGAAGTATATATATATATATATATGTGTGTGTGTGTGTGTGTGCGCGCGTTTCACGATCGGCTGGTTACCGGTGAAAGCGGGTGATCGCACGGGCAGGCGAGCAAGCAGGAACCAGGCGAAGTACGGGGGGAAAAACTAGGGATTTATTAGGGGAACAGGACAGAGCACTAGGAAGGACATTGTAACATACGCCACAAACGACTCGACACACCGTTGGGTGGTTGTGTAGAACACTGCTTTACTTACTGCTCACACGCTTAAGTTTTCCATTCCAGTACGGAAGCCTAACTGGGACAACACACCAAACCGCTACACACTGTAGTCACTAGATGGCAGTATATTACATCTCCCCTCTTACCAGAGAAATGTATCAAAATCAACAAACAGATGTGCCGTTTATGAACTAAAATAGAAAACAGCTTATGATTTTGCAATTTACACAAATTGAATGTCCCTTGAACAGTAGATTTTCAGGTCTGACAATATAACAACAAATATCAAAATCTAGTAATTAGGAAGGAGAGGTTTCCAGCACTTCACTTCCACAGGTGTCTTTACCACACCTGGCCCTACTGATTCGACACCTACAGATTGAGTCTGTTTGGGGGCTTTACAATTCTGTCATGCCTGGTGACGTACTGACCAACCGGCTGAGTGAGGCTGTCCGACCGTTTGCACAGTCTGAAGACTTTGTGGAAGCCGGATGTTGTTGCTCCTGGTCTGCAGGTGGAATGAATGCTTCGGCCCAAGACTCATCGGCCCTGTCGTGGCGTGATCTGTTGGCGATCGCTGTGCTTTTACGAAGGTGCTGACTATTGCTCCTGTATTTCCTGTGACCACAGTCCATTAATATGACCTTCAAATCCTTTAAGAAATTATCAAAGCTCTCCGATGCACTCTGTTTCCTCTGTTTGAAGCGATGTCTGGCTATACGCTTGTTTTTTCTCGGTCTGATGTAGCCTGCTAACTTATCCAGAACTTTGGCGGGATCATCTTTCTCGCCGTCTGCCCAAGCCAGCGTTTTGCAAATTTCCCTGCCTTGTTCTCTGATCCAGGTGCCCAACCAGCCTGCACGTTGTTTGGCTGATAATTCGGACAGCGGACCATCAAACACGAACGTGACATGACTGCAAAACCGTTCGAATTCTTGATGCAAATTGGCCACATCCCAGTCTATTTTCGGGTGATCAAAGTGTGAAAACGCCATTATCCACGAGAAATGCGTGTAGTCGCTAGACTTCTGACACCATGTGACATGCGCCACAAACGACTCGACACACCGTTGGGTGGTTGTGTAGAACACCGCTTTACTTACTGCTCACACGCATAAGTTTTCCATTCCAGTACGGAAGCCTAACTGGGACAACACACCAAACCACTACACACTGTAGTCACTAGATGGCAGTATATTACAGACATCGACTAACATCAATGACAGACCAAGAACTAAGGCAAGACATGGACTGAAATAGACCAGACAACATGGTACAGCTGGGTACAATAAGGGAAGCAAACGTGGATAATCAGGGGGGTGTAGCACACACGAGGTTCGTACGAGCCGGGCATGACAGTGCGTGTGTGTGAATTTCCAGGAGAATTTAATTTACCCATCCTAGAATCCCCCCCTACACACACACACACACACAAAAAGCTTGATACGCCCCTGGTTGCAGATTCTTAAATGTGATTGTAGATGAGGAACTAAGTTTGATATTTTGAGCTAGGTTGCCGGTCCACAGATAACTAAAACTAAAGTAATAAAAAATAGATACATAATTATGTAAAATACAAATGCTTTAATAGGCTGATGGCACACAAAAAGGTGAGAAATTCACAGGGTATAGAAATTCCTATTCATTACATTCTCATATGGTTCTAAGAAAAGTCTGACCAATAACTTATTCGGATCAAATGAAATGATTGGCCGAGCCTCCTGCCAGTCATCAAATGCTGCCCCTCCAAATAAAGTCACCGATTGTGCACTCTGGTCACGCCCACCAAGCGAGTGTGAGTCTGTGAGGTGGAACTGGAGATAAAAACGGCACAGCATGGAGGAATGGCGACCTGTCCGCTGTGGTGATCTTCGGGGGAAATTTCCAACGGAGGAGTGAGATTATTCAACGCGCTCTAGTCCATTCCAATAACGGAAGTTTTACTTCTGGCGAACGTGTGGACATAAACTGTGTGTGGGTTAGGGACTGATACCCCTCCCCTTGCTTCGCAGATCATGTGGATGGTCGTCGTGTGCCTTCGGGGCTGCTGGGAGTGAATTGACGCTCGACAGGAGCAGTGTGCTGGAGCCGACCGCTGTCGTATAGTTTGCTGATTGGTGGCGATTTGCGTGTGTGTTTGAGAGAGAGAGAGAGAGAGAGAGAGAGAGACACTCAGCTAATATAAACTTGCATCCTTTAAGATTCTTGTCTCGCAAGGGTTGAATATGCTTGTGGTGAATATGTCGCTGCTCTGTAATTTTATTTATCCATAATTACGCTGTTAGTTTAGCTCGAGCAGCATTTTGGTGGTTCTTCCCGCCAGCGTCGCGCGCCGTCCGACATTTCCTGAGCTATTCATAAACTTCGGTTCCCGCTTCGTTCGGGGAAGGTGCGCTGTTTTTATATTGTACAGAAACATAAAGTGCAGGCGGCCTGATGGTATTAATAATTCTTCCTTCTGCCTACAGACTCCTGCCAGCTGACACTGGACCCCAACACAGCAAACAGACGCCTGTCTCTGTCAGGGGGGAACAGGAAGGTGACATGGGGGGCAGAGCAGCCATGTACTGATCATCCAGAGAGATTTGATGGCTTATGCCCCCAAGTTCTGTGCAGCGAGAGTCTGACTGGCCGCTGTTACTGGGAGGCTGAGTGGGATGGATATGGACCCCGGTTAGGAGGTGGAGTCCGGATAGGAGTGACTTATAAAGGAATTGGGAGGAAAGGATGGAGTTATGACTGTGACCTTGGAGACAATGACAAGTCATGGATTCTCTGGTGTGATCCTGACTTTTACTTTGTCCAGCACAATAATAAACCGACTGCCATACCCATAGAGCCCTCAGGCTCCCCCAGAGTAGGAGTGTATCTGGACTGGGGGGCTGGTGCTCTGTCCTTCTACAGAGTCTCCTCTGATGGACTGACCCTCCTGCACAGATTCACCTCCTCATTCACTGAGCCCCTCTATCCAGGGTTTTATGTTTATACAAAATCCTCAGTGTCGCTGTAACTTGTTGCTGGTTCTCCTGGCAAAAAGGTAAAATCTCTGCTTTTTAACCTTTATAATCCTTTTTACTCTGAAATGTATGTTTGACAGAAATAAGAGTTTTTCTCTCTGATTAAAATGTAACTAAATGTAATAAGTGGGGGGCTTTCCCCCTCCCCTGTATATGTACATTATATATTTACGCCTATTTACTGTATTTCCTCCCTGTACAATGACAATAAAGACTTTCTGTTCTGTCCTGTTAATGTCCTGCTTCAGCGTCACCCAAAGCATGACTGAGTAACATAATGAAACCACAGTCTGGTGGATTAAGTTGAATTAACTTTATTGCTGCAGCTGAACATAACTAACACAATGACACTCGATCAATGTATATAATGATCATTTAACTGGAGACATAATAGAAACGAAAAACACTGGAAAATATAATTATATCCTGTTACGGCCCTGGTTCAGTGGATTAAAGTAAATTATTTATTTGTTTGATTAGATAATGAAATTTGTTTTATTAAATAACTACCCCCCACCCCCACCCAGTGTAAAAGGTCTGGCTATGCCACTGTAGGACAGAAGGGGCTGTACCCCCCTGCCCCACTGTAAACGGACTGGAGACACAAAGAGCAGGTGCCCAGGTACCCTTACTCCCCACCCCCCCACGCTGGACTGGCAGAAGCCACTAAATTTACCTACATGCATTATTATTAATAGCAGACATGTAAGAATATACACAGACATCCATTAACAATCTGCCATTGAATTCATTATCCATTGCAGATTAACATTCTATACAGTGATTGTAGTCAGTTATAATATATATATCATGCTGCTGCCATATTTCTTACATCCACTGGACACTCAATTCGTAGAACAAGCGATCCTTCCGGAAACAATGTGTACTTTTCAGGAAGGCCACTAGGTGGAGACAAAACATAGATTACTAAATATATGAGGTTCAGAATGAAATTACAAGATGGCGGATTTATGCGCGATATTTATAAAATACCATGCTGACTCCATTTTAAGGGGACACTTCTTTTATGCTGGTTTGTAATTAGCAGTCATTTACGTTTTTTCATAATAAAAAATCAATAATATTATGAGCCATAAATCATCTATATATTTTGCAGGAACAGAAATCGCGCCGCTGAAGTTCAGCACTTTCCTGTTAGAGATGAACGTGATGTTGCCGTTTTCTGCCAGCGACCTTTAAAAATCCATGACAGCAGCGGTTAGATGCAGCGTGTGCAGCGGCCATATTTACGGACAGAATCAAACTGATCACTAAGACGTTTTTTGTGATTAATTAATCCATTATTAACAGCATAATGCTACATTATCTGTGCCCCTCAGGTAAAGTGTTACCGATGAGAGAATGTAGCGGTGCTTATGGAAAATTGAATACGGGCGCGAAACAAGTATGATGCTGGCTGGGAGGGGGTTGTAAATAAAATGGCGGTATTCAATGGGGGTGGTACCATAGGTTGGCCTGAACTGGTGTGTGTGAGTTCCCATAGCAGGTGTGCCAAATGTTACTAATGAGCTGTGGGAGATTATTCAACGCGCTCTAGTTCCTTCCGATAACGGAAGTTTTACTTCTGGCGAACGTTTGGACACAGGAGGCTCTCACTGCCGCCTCCACCAGTCTTCGTACCGCCATCTTCCTCTCACTCCCTGTCAGTCCCATCGCTGTCAGCAACTTCCAGGCTGATTGGGCTGGGAAGCCTCTGCACCCGACTGCAATCAGGTAGAACCCTGTCTGCCATCCTTTGTCCCTGCCGTCTTGCACCAGATCTCCATAGCGCTCGGATTTCCTACCGAAAGCCTCTTCACACCCCCCTCCCATGGCACAGTGAGCTCCACTAGGATGATCTTTTTCCCTTCAGTGGAGAACAGGACTGCGTCTGGCTGTAAGATTGTGTGGATGACATCCGGGAACTGGAGCCTTCTTTTCAGGTCTACCCTTAGCTCCCACACTTGGGCTGACTGCAGAACACTTGCCCTGATGTTAGTGGGCCTTGCTGGCTTTGCTCCCTCCTTGACAAAGGAGCAAATATTGGTCAGGTAGTGGCCTGCCCGTGGGTTGGCATTTCTGGGTTCTTGCCTGCTCTACAAAATCAGTGAGCACGGCTAACACTTTATTGTGGTGCCACCTGTATCTGCCTTGGGACAGAGCGATCTTGCACCCTGACAGGATGTGTGCCAAAGTCCCGTTTTTCCTGCAGAGCCTGCACATTGGGTCTTTACCCCTGCTTCCCAGACCTTATGGTCTCTCGAGTCCCTGAGGGTCATGGTTACCCTACACTTTGCCACCTTGAAGTCCTCAACAAGGAATGACAAAGGTAGTTGTAGCTGACCAGATCTGATGTACAGCCCAACTTGATGTCTTTACAAGTAGATGACGGCGCGCTAGGTTGCAGCAGCCACTTTTTTTAGTGCAAAAGTGTGTTTGTCTGTGATGGCTGGGGGAGGAGACATCGCAAGCGGTGCACGAAAGAAGCAGAAGCACAGCAAACCAGTGGGGGTCCATGCTAGGCTAAAAGGTAATGCTAGTCGGCCAGCAATCCCATCCATCTTACTCGCTAATGTCCGGTCCCTGGACAATAAAATAATCCTTGGGGCGTTCCGCGCTGAGCCCCGCCCCCACCTCGGATTCTCTGATCACATGTCCATCATACTCATCCCAGCCTACAGACCACTCGTCAGACATGCCAAACCCGTCCAAAAGCAGACAAAGAGCTAGCCCCCAGGAGCCATCTCTGCTCTTCAGGACTGTTTTGAGCAGACTAACTGGGACATGTTCAGGGAGGCTGCAACCTACGGTGACTCTACCAGCCTGGAGGAGTACACAACATCGGTCACTGGCTACATCAGTAAGTGCATCGATGACGTCACTGTCTCCAAGAACATCACCACACGCTCCAACCGGAAGCCCTGGATGACTACGGAGGTGAGCATGCTGCTGAGAACCCATGACACCGCCTTCAAATCAGGTGACCAGGCTGCCTTGAGAACAGCAAGGGCCAACCTATCCAGGGCCATCAGAGCAGTGAAGCATGCCCATGCCCAGAACCTACACAGCCACTTCAAGGACACTGGAGATGTTCTGCGCATGAGGCAGGGCATCTCCACCTGCCTGTGATGGTGAGGCCTCCCTTCCAGATGTGCTGAAGAACTTGTATGCACGCTTTGAAGCCCAAAACATCATGGCAGTGAGGAAGTCCATCCCACCTCCCAATGACCAGATGCTCTGTCTGACTGTGGCTGATGTGAGGAAAACTCTGCTTAGAGTCAATCTGCGGAAAGCTGCCGGACTAGACAACATCCCTGGTTGTGTGCTCAGAGGATGTGCAGAACAGCTGGTGGATGTTCTCACAAATATCTTCAACATCTCTCTGAGCACCACAGTCATCCCAACATGTTTTAAAACCACTACCATCATCCCCGTGCTTCAGTGTCCTGCACTTACGCCCATCATCATGAAGTGCTTCGAGAGGCTCGTCATGAGGCACATCAAGTCTCAACTGCCACACTCACTGGACCCCCTGCAGTTTGCATACCGTTCTATCAACCACTCTATTAACCACTCTATGGACGATGCCATCACCACCACCCTTCATCTGGCCCTCACCCATCTAGATAAAAAGGACACTTATGTTAGAATGCTGTTCATATACTTCAGTTCATCATTCAACACCATTGTTCCTCAGCATCTGATCTGGAAGCTGAGACTGCTGGACTTAAACACCTCTCTCTGCAACTGGGTCCTGGACTTTCTTATTGGGAGACCTCAGTCAGTCAGGATCGGGAGCACCATCTCCAGTACCACCACGCTGAACACAGGAGCCCCCCAGGGCTGTGTGCTCAGCCCTCTACTTTTCACACTGCTGACCCATGACTGCAGCAATGAACAGCTCAAACCACATAACCAAGCCATCAGGATTGTGGTTGACCCCACACACCCCTCACACACACTCTTCTCGCTCCTGCCATCTAGCAAAAGGTTCCTTAGCATATGGTTAACAATTTCTTCCCTCAGGCCATCAGACTCCTCAACCGGAACTGAACGCAATAACTGTAATCACCCCCCCCCTCCCCCCCCCCCCCCCCCCCCCCACACACACACACACAACTACTTAGACTTCAAATATCACTGCACATTTTTCTGTCCGGTTACTGCCATATCTGTATATACTATTTATTGTCATTTATTGCCTTTCAACTGCCACAGCAGTTTTGCACATAATAACCCTCGCTGCTACCATACAGTAACTCAAATACTGTATGCAGACTGTTACCACTGTTAATTTGCACTGTATGTTGTCTTGTCTTGTCAATTTGTACTGTTATGCTTGTGTCCTGTCTGCACTTGTGATGTTGCTCTGTCTTTGTCCTGCTCTGTGTTGCACCATGGTCCTGGAGGAATGGTATCTCGTTTCACTATATACTGTGTGTATGGCTGAAATGACTATAAAAACCTACTACTACCTAACCTACTACTACTTGACTACTGTGTGACCCATTTGTACCTTGACATCAAAATTCAGCTCCTATTCACCTATGGCACATATTCTATGTTCTAGTCACTCTTTGGCTTCTTCAAATGTTTAGAAATGTGTGTGAACAGTTTTGAGTCATTGTGTTTAAATGACTACTGTGTGCTGGCTGCGCTTAACCTCTGTGGCCTGTGTTTTCTATTTTGCATTAAAGTTAACCATAGCGCAAAATGTGTTTTGATGAATGAGAATGTGTTTAGAGTTTTGCAAAAAGGGTGACTGAGATCTGCAAATTGTGTCTAACTAGGTGAGCATGGTTTAAAGTTTTGCCAAGTGACTGATTCAATAAATAACTTTTGGCAATTGGCAGTTTTGTTCCCAAAATGATTTTTAATATTTCAGCAATTCAGAAAAACTGTTAAATATTTCACTTATCTAAAAATCATTTATCCCAAAGTGCTACAAATGCTTTTATTCAGCACAAACTCAGCACCAATAATCTGAGATAGTTTAGAATGTGATTATTCAGTTTTTTTGTTAAAATCTACTTTAAACATACACTTTTCAAAAACTTATTTTCAGTGGTGCAGACAAATTGTAAAAAAATCACATTATAAACATTTCTAGCCAAGACTTTTGAGCTCTGAAGCTTATAGACATAGGGGCTGGCTACACAAAGGTGAATGAGACATTCAAAGAATTGTATGAGGTTTGATTACTAAAGTGTTACAACTCTGAAGTGACTTTGGAGTCACCAGACCTTTGCATACTGTCAATGGCCCATCAGTCTGGAATGTCTGTCACTGCTCCTCACACCAATCAGTTTGGAAAGGCAGTGTGCATTTTAGTTTTTTCAATTGCTAACACAGACACTGCAATACTGAAGTTGCTTTCTCAAAACTCTTCATGCAGTCACCACAACATTAGTTTATGTGGGCTAAACTGTTACCATTTCGCTTTGCTTTCATTCAAAATGCAATCAATGACTAAATGCTTCAAAAGTCATGGATTCCTGTCTCAGTCACAACATTACATTTTCAGAGGCCATTTTGCACATAAGTACATACTGACCCTAAAACTGCCAATAAAACAGTCAAAACGGAAATATGTCATTTTGCTAAATTACTATCAAGACCCTCTCTAAAATAGATTGTAAAAACCACATAATACAAACAAATTATGTCAATTGACATAAGATCAAACAATGAATGCTGTATTTAAAGATATTTCTCCAGAGCAATACCAAGGATGGATCATGCATGTGAAGAGATAGTACCCTAGATACTACCCTGTCTTAGCAATTGAAAAAAACTGTAAGAAAAGACACAATATACATTTTACATTATAGTATAGGAATAATACAAAACAATAAATAAATATTAGAACAATAAATCAGTTAGCTTTTAGTTGCTGAGTTATTAGGTTCTCCTGAAATGAGCTTGATGGGCCAAAGGGCCTCCTCTTGTTTGTAAATTTCTTATGTTCTTATGTAAATTGTCACTCCTGATCAGGATGTCAAGCTTCAAAACAGTTCCTGTCTGGTTGAAGGCAGAGATAGAATTAAAGCACATGCTTTGCACTTCCGATGGGTTTTTGTATGTACTGTATAATATCATAGTGCTGGATTAGTATGTACCGGCATGATCGCTAGCCAAGTACCTAGCCCTGTTTGTCTCTGGTGTTATAAAACTGCTGTGTCTTCAGTTTATCTTAACTCCAACAAGTTATTTGGCTAAGCAAGAAATCCTGCTTTGTGAAGTACCCCCGATCTCAACCCTATTCAAAATTTGTGGGTTATGCTTAAAAGCCAGGTCTGTGCCAGCAACCCAACTAGTTTAAATGAACAAGAAATTCTGCAGAGAAGAGTGGTCAAATATTCAGCCAGAATTATGCCAGAGGCTTGCTAATGGCTACCAAAAGATTCTGGTTGATACCTGTTGTACGTGTGTGTGTGAACTTGTGACCACAACTAAAATGTGTTTTTGTAAAGAAAGCGTCATCTCATGGTAACACCCTGCAAGTGAATAAATGGGCGGGTTTAGATGAGAATTTAGGCACACCCCCAGAAGGAGGGGGGTTACTCCCTTTGGCAGGTAGCCGGTTTGGAGGGGAAAATTGAGGTGGCTGCATCTGTACCCGGGTTTCCTTCCGACTGATCCTGCAAATGAAATTTTGGACAGTGTCTAACATACATGGCCTCTTCCAAGGTCTCCTGAGAGAATGCAAATATTAATTTCCAATTAAACCATTGCAACAACATTACGAGCGAATAAGATGTAATACTTATAACATGCACAGCAAAACAAAATGTTTTTATTTAAATTTTTGAAATGATCATTCTTATGCAAAGTCAGAACTATAAAAAATGTATGCAAACTTAGCATTAGGCTAGACCATAGAACAACATGGGGGAGCAAATTGGCAGCCAAAGTTCTGAGGAAAGTAGCTGAATAGTAACGGTTACCTTCTGCAGTTTGGTTCAGTGGTACCTTCTGGATAATGTTCTCCAGGTGTTCTTGAAATGCTGATGCTCCAATGTCAACCAAACATTAAAAATAAGGGAAATAAATGTGTCATTGCTGTTCTAAGATCAATTGTTCATGCCTCCAATGTTGGTTTATTTAAGTGTACAACTACTGTAACATCACATTCATGTGTAAATTTAAGCACAAGCTGTGAAGTGTTTAACTGATGATAGCAAAATTATAAAGGTGCCTCTGCTACATCTTCAGATTTGATCATGTATTTCCCCAGAGACACGTCGTCAATTAATGCCAGCATCGTTTGAATGTTATGGGAATGTTTTTCCACATTTCCCACCACACAGGGACTAGAGATGACAACTGTCACACTTAAGACCATCTCCTCAGGCTCTGGTATTGTGCTTGCTGTTGTCAGCAGGCCGATGATATGCATGCAGAAGCTTTATCCTCCTGAGATTCAAGGGAAAAAAAAGTTTCCTTCAATTTTAGGTTATTTGTGATTTTCTATATCTTTGGAGGAAATTGTCATGCCCGGCTCGTCCGCTCCTCCTGTGTGCCACGCCCCCTGCTTACCCACGTGTGTTTCCCGGATCGTACCCAGCTGTGTCCGTTTGCTTTCAATCAGTCTTGTGTATTTAAGTCCTGGTCTCCCCAGTTTTCCTTGTCTGTCATTGATGTTCGTGTGTGTGAGATGTTTCCCCGTCCGCGCTTCCCAATAAACCCCCAGTTTACCCCATTATCTGCCTGCCTGCTTGTTCCTGTTCGCTCGCCTGCCCGACGATCGCCCGCTCCCTGTGTGAACGTGACAGAAATAAGACATCTTACAATTTAGATTTTTTTCAAATTTATTTTTATTTTTAATTTCATAGCATGTCCTCTTTAGTGTACAACAGGAATAAATATGTTTCCTTACATCAGTGAAAAGATAGATGCAAGAACAAAATGTCCACTACGATGGACATAAATGAATGGGTGGGGTCTCAGGAGGATATTGCTTTTAGAAGGTTGTTGAGAAGGATTATAGCACATGTAGAACTCTTAAAAGTTATATCAAAATCAAATGTACTTTAACACAATATTAATTTAATAAGAACACACTGTTTTTTGGAGAGGGACTTGGCGTTTATGTGACTCAGGCCGCGATGCAGAATTGTAACTGAACAGTCTTACATTGTGGCTTTTCCAGTGATGGTTCAGTAGAAGGGGGTGGCATGGTGGTGCAGTGGTTAGCACTGTTGCCTCACACCTCTGGGACCCGGGTTCGAGTCTCCGCCTGGGTCACATGTGTGTGGAGTTTGCATGTTCTCCCCATGTCGTCGTGGGGTTTCCTCCGGGTACTCCGGTTTCCCCCCACAGTCCATAAACATGCTGAGGCTAATTGGAGTTGCTAAATTGCCCGTAGGAGTGCATGTGAGAGTGAATGGTGTGTCAGTGTGCCCTGCGATGGGCTGGCCCCCCATCCTGGGTTGTTCCCTGCCTCGTGCCCAGTAGAATAAGCAATTTGGAAAATGGATGGATGGGTTCAGTAGTAAGTAGATAAGATGTTACTGAGGTTGGAGTTGAAAAATGTGTGTGCTGTGGCCTGCAACAGCACCAGTGATCCATCTCAGGCATCATTTTTGGATGCACAAATCTTCCATATAACTTTCTGTGATCTGTGTGAAATGAAGCCAAGAAATATTGTACTGATGCTGTGATGTGGTCACAGGTGAGAAAGGTCCCGACTGGAAAAGCAGGCCACCCTTTTCGGGGGTCCCCCCCCCCCCCCCCCCCACAACAGGCTCGTACACATAGAATGGAGCTTTCGTCAGTTTTCCCCTCTTCACAATGGTGCCAGTTGCATCAATGTAGGCAATGTCCTCCTGACCGACTGTGAAGTACTTCCGAGCTTCTTCCTGACCACAGCAAAACCCCTCTTGGGGGGTACTTTGGGGCTCCTAAAAAGTGCTGGACCCCCTGAATTTCTCATGGTATCCATGCCCCTCCGATGCCCCTGCTTGGATAAGTTGGTGAAAGGTTACAGCTGCAAAATAAGAACCATACACTGGATAATTATAATATTGTTCAATATCCTGTACATCTCTGCTTATAATGAATTTGTCACCAGGATGGCACTGAGTCAGTTTCAAAGGAAAGATCCCAAGGAGATAACTCTCTCTTCAAGAACTCGGCAAGGAATTGATAAAATCTCAAATCCAGAGGAGATGACACACTTGCAATGCGCATATACTTTTTCTGGAAAATTCAAAGAAATGACCAAACTTGGCTCAGAACATAAAATAACATGGAATTTAAAGTACATTTTTTTTTAAAAATGGTGCAGATAAAGTTGACCAAATTTGGTGCAGGTTTGGTGTATGGCCTTGCGTTTCGGGTGCTTGCAGAGATGTTTGTACCTTAGGGGGAAATCTTGAGAAATGACCTGTCAAACTTGGCTCATATATGCCAACGCATGTAATGTAAACCCATGGATTTCAAAGTGGATTTTCTTTAAAATGCTACAGTGAACGTTGACCAAATTTGGTCGAGATATAGCCTAGGCCCTTGCCTTTTAGGTGCTTGCAGAGATGTTTGTACCTTAGGTGATAATGCTGAGAAATGAGCTGTTCAACCTGGCTCATAACATAAAATTATATAGATTTCAAAGTGCATTCTTTTAAGTGGTATATTAAATCTGACCAGATTTGTGTAGGAAATAGCCTTGAACGTTGCCTTTCAGATGCCATATGACTTGCTCATGCATTATGGGAAAGTTAGACATTAATTGCATTTAAGTATATCCTGTACTTCGTATATACGCGTACTCACCATTTTCCTATGCGCGATCGCTTGGAGTATGTTATTTTCTGTAGTAGCTTGGATTCAACCACTAGAGGGCAGTAGTAGCAAATAGTTGTAGGCAGCACGGAGGGAAGTAGAAGAAGGTAACACAGGGAGGTTAAGTGTTTGTGCGTTATACCCGGAGCTGAAGAAGTTATTAATATTGAACCTCTTGCCATCCCCAAATGTGTCTCGACTGGCTCTCAATATATTACAATTTCCTAAACCGTTATGTGCGGCTGATACCGTAATGTCATGTCTATGCGTGCACCTCACATTTTAAGCGCGGATGATTTAACCGTGTTTCGGCGAAGCGCGGATATCTTGACTGCAGTGACAGATCCGAGTTAAGCACAGTGTTTCTGATTCTTGTTTGGCCATTTGTTGTAAATTTCAAAGCATCTTATTTAGGAAAATAACCCGATGAAACGTAAAGTTAAGGTGAAACGTGCTCAGGGCCTTGTTCCAGAGCCACGCTGAAATGTACCTAACGGCATTGTATAGAAAATAAATATGTCTACCTGCTGGATATTTGCTGCAGCATTTCTTATGGTTATAATACTGGCTCTGGTTACAGGTTGACGCTGTATAGATAAAAAATACACAAGATTTTATTTTTCTCGACTTCCAAATAAGAAGTTTACCAATATGCCCAGTTTCTGGCTTGATATAAGCCATTTAGAAAGACAACTAAAGCCAAAAAAAGACCGCAATCTTTATTCGTTTTTCTCCCGTTCCTGTTTTCGTGAGCGTAGTAAGTGCTGTCCACCGGAACCCGGCCACATTTCCCGTTACTGGTCCCTTATGCTCCATACCAGAAACTCATTCCATATACTGGCAAAAAAAAACAACTTAAATGGCGTCCAAACACAAGAGACAATTTCCATCAACATTATACCAGGACAAACGTGTTTCTGATTAAACATCCATCAGATTGCAGGGGAAATTAGACCTATAGTTTTTAAAAGATATCAAACAGGCGCTCTGAGCCCTGGAGGTTTACGTAGCATGAACACATGGTGGCGGACTTACTTGCAGTGGCTTTAATCTTTAAGTACCCCTGGTTTGCCCCCACCCCGCATGATTATGTATCACGGGAAATCTGCGGCCTACAGGTGACATTTTTAAAGCTATTGCGTCTTTTTTATATATATCCGAAAAGTAAAACAGCCGTAAGTCATAAAGTCCCCCGCAGAGCTGACATGTAAGTCTGAGCAGCTAAATTCCAGTACAGATCATAAGACTGAGAAGCTGCTTTACTGGCAGATTAATCACTCTGACAGGAGGCTCCGTAAAAATACGCTGTACTGACAGCTGCCTGCAGAGTGAACCAGCTTAACCAGGTTTTTCAAGCGACTGAGCATCAGCAAAGTAAGGATATAACGCAAGACAATAAAGTCATTTCATATCATACCGAGCTATATAAACAGCATTTAGTTTCTTTTGTGGTAATCAGTTGCCGCCATGACACGCAGATATCCAAAGTCTCCTAAATAATGTTTTGTTAAATTTTTATTTCATTGAATATTTCCTGCACATCTCATTAATATACTGAGGAGAGCTGGATAAAAGAAACTGTACTGGAAGGTAAACTTCTGAGGCCTTATTGGCATTGTCGGTTATATCTGATACTTAGGAAATCAATTATATTCAAATGTTTTGTCTATGTTTCTTACACACAGATGCTGCTCAGGAAAGAAAAGTATTTCAGTAATTATTTAAGCCTAGTAATTCCGAAGTTGCGGTTGTTTTCTGCAATTGTGGCGCGTCTGTGAATGTGCAGCGCGTTTGTAAAATGTGGTTCGCACGTGTCATTTTTATGAAAGTGTTTTCGGATTTGGGCAGCGTCTATGATTTTGCAGTGTGTCTGCAAATGCGTTATGAACTGAATAATATGCTTTGTTGCTTTGCAATGTGTTTTTCTATTAGACGTGAGTTTCTTATGTTGAATTTCATTGGGCTTTCTCGGCCACCGTACAAACCTGTCTGCAAAGCTGACATGTATTCATAAGATGAATGCCAGTAAATCAGACCGGCTGAAAGTACACAAGTGTTCATCAGTTTTATTACTTGGACATGTTTAAAATGGTCTTGTAATTCGGTAAATTGTACAGTTATTTACTTGAGTAATATAAAAAACATATAGATAAATCAAAACATACATACAACACAAAGATAAGACTGGAAATCACGGAAAATGTGTACAATACAGTTACATAATATATATAACGATAAAAACCCAAACTGAAGAGGAATTAAACACAGTGCAAATATCTTTGGAGCTTCAAATGACTTTGTGGCGATAAAAGGACACAGAGAAAAGGCAGAGTATTGGGTTCAAGTAGGAAGGGGCCGGGCAGCGTGGGATCGGCGACAGCACATTCCGGTCACTTCTTCCGCTGGAACACGTTGGCTAGCATGGCGCCCGAAGTCGTCAGCTGACCCACCTTACTGAGAAACTTGGTCTTTGTGTCTTCGCTCACGAGGCTGGCAGCTATCGACATGGACCTGGATGCAGCCAAGGGGCATGGTTTGGTGGGTGCAGAGCGAGTGCTGACCAAAGTGACCAGATAATAATCAAGGGAGGGGCTGGTCGGCACCGCCCACGCCGTGGTGTGAGGGGAGCTACAGCGGTAAGCGAGGGGCTGGTCGGCACCACCCACGCCATGGTGTGAGGGGAGCTACGGCAGTAAGCGAGGGGCTGGTTGGCACCGCCCACGCCATGGTGTGAGGGGGGCTACGGCAGTAAGCCAGGGGCTGGTTGGCGCCACCCACGTCCTAGTGTGAGGGGAGCTATGGCGGTAAACGAGGGGCTGGTTGGCACCGCCCACGCCGTGGTGTGAGGGGAGCTACAGCGGTAAGCAGATGGTTCAGTTGGCTCTTACCCCTGTGGCTCCTGTGAGGTCCTGTTCTCCACTTTCTGCTCACATTCCTTAATCATGGAGCTCAGGATATCCTGCGGAAAAACCACACAGAAAAGTGAGATCCCGCCTGCTCTGTTTGCCTTCAGTGTTGGGTATTGTGAGGTTTCCCAGCGCTGGGATGGTCTAACAAACCTCATATTCAGAAGAGAACTGTTCCATGTCAACTCTTAAGCATCTCAGCCCTGGGAGGAAGTGATTCACCAGCACGTCTTCAGAGATAACTGTGCGTCTGCAGTTATGGGGTCCTCCAGCCAGACCTGCTGTCCACCCACTGCTGTCTGTCAACCCCCCCCCCCCCCCCCTCCCCAATAAAGGGTGGCGGGCTGCCTTTTTAAACGCCCATTAAAGTAGCTATGAGAACAGTTTCACGCGCTAACCTGACCCAAATGCAGGGACCTCGGAGCTGACAGGTGTATATGGATTGGGGGGTCTGGGGAGAGTTTGGTTGCAGCTTTGCTGCACAGTCAGCCCTCCCCAGCCCCAGCGGTTAGGCTCTGAGTTCATGTTTACCCTGAAATTAGGTGTCCACATGGAGCGTTTGTCTTCTCCACTTTCAGGGCATATTCACACGCTTCAAAGCTGTACGTGACGAGAGAAACTCCAGGCCTGTTTTTTGTCGTTTGGTTACGGCAACTTGGATGAAGTTAAAGCCTGAAGCTTTCGTCTCCTCAGTAAGAGGCAGCTTAGCAAAATGGGCAACGGCAGCTAGAATATCCCACGTTAACATCAAACCGATTGAGAGGCGCTGTAAAAGCTGAGCTATTCGGTACTGGGCCGGGCGACCTTTGACCCCCGGGGTTCTGAAGGATACAGCAGCAGGAGAGGGCGCTGTAGGCCTCGAACAGCTGCATGGCGATGTCCATCCGCTTGGCCTCGGCCGTCTGCCCATTGTTGCCCAGTGCCAGCTTGTGCAGGTGAGGGAGCACGACTGAAACACAGAGCTGGGTTTGCGTGTGTGTGTGTGACGGTCGCTGAGGCCCAGTGACCACAGACACACAAAACGCGCAAGGAAGACAAGGCCTCCAGTTTACTAGCACAGAACAGCAAAGCCATAATTCGCAATGAACCATGACACACTTAACGGTTCCCTGAAGAGAAGTTGCTGTGTCATATCTCTGGCTTGAAATGGCCAGAAACTCACACTCGTCTCTGAAGCGAGGCTCAGCGTTGGGACCGACCCTCCCGAACGTCCGGATGATCTCAATGTGCAGGGAATGCTGGTCCTGGTACTGCGGGTCCTCCAGGAAGGACGCCAGCTGCATCTTCACTCTCTCCAGAAGCTTAAATCGCAAGTACGTGACACATTATCCTTCAGGCGTACACACACTGGGAGATATCCACTGGTCTGCACTGGTCTTCATGCAGTTTGACATGCAGTTAAATCTCCAAATTAAAGGTCTGGATGACTGAAGTGACACGGTACCTCTTTCTGGGTCACGGTCTCCATTATGGTACCAAACGCCGGTATCGTCGATATCCTAACCGAGCTGGAACCCAAGCAGAAACGGACCCACTGACAATCTGAGGCCAAGAGTCTCCACTAATTCAATATGTAGACAGACAGAGAAGGTAGATGGTGACTGTGTGCGGCGGTAAGTAGTGGCAGGCATGAGTGGGACACACATCCACGCGGATGGCGGCAGAGGGACGGCACAGACACGGAGGACACGGACAGAGCGGAAGTCTCACGTCTGCATTGACTCACAATTCCGGGTCACTGCACAAGGTAATTAGCGCTGGAGCTACCCGCTTGTCAATTAAGGCCTCGCTCATGCCCCTGAGAATCACCTGCAACCGGTCAAAATGCAAAAGAGAGACGAATGGGTGAGCGGGTGGGACGGGACGGGGGTCTGGGGGGGCGGAGAGGGCAGCGTGCCTGAGAGCGAGTCTGGAGCCTAATCATGCGATGAATCGAGCACGTGGGGGCAGCGAGGATCTCAGCCTGAGGTCGATGTTAGCATGTCTTAGCTTAGCATAGCCTCCTCCCTGCCTCGGCTTCCCAGGAATAGCGCGACCCGCAGGCGGCGGCAGATCCTTCGTTCACCGGCACTCAAAGGGTCCAGACAGAGCAATGCGGCCATACAAGGGGGCAAATACTCTCACATTTCCGGGTAAACATGACCACCCTGAATAGACGTGATAATTACCCAAAAGCAGCCTCTGAATACGGGGCCGTGTTTCCCGTTTGGTATGGAGATGACAGCTGCTCTGGGTTCACATGGTTACCAAGCATCCATCCCGGATTAAGTTACAGCTGACATGTTAGCACGTTAGCGTTAGCCGCTTCTCACTGCCACGAGCTCCTCGCACGGAGAGTGAGGCACTTCCTGGAAAGCCATGGACCAAGGTGGGGAGGGTAGGCTGGGAGGAACGAGGCAGGAGTGGACTTACATTTCAGGATCATCAGAGAGCGCGATAAGGGCTGGGGCAACCCTCTGAGCTATTAGACTCTCACTGACCCCCTTCACCAACAGCTGATTGGTCAGATCAGGGTGATGTCACACGGTGTGCATGGAAAGAGCAAGCACGGCACCATGGCGATGCGGAGAGAGAGGGACAAAAATAATAACAATAAAATAAACAACCATCCAAACAGGAAACAAAAGAGGAATAAAGAAATGATATCAATAATGAGGTGAAAATGGACACGTCCCACACATCACAGGCAAAAGTAAGGAGCAATGCAAAATCTGAGAGATCAAGCAAGAACAAATTTATGTGAGACCACTGATGTGGGGGTGTTGATTCCATAAGTGGCACTTTTGGACATTGATTTGATGATATGTTTGGGGGGGAGGGATGCTTTCAGATTCAATAAGGCAGGCAGGCAGGCAAGCAAATCCAACACAGTGACATAGTATTACAGCACAGTACAGTAACATAGTATTACAGTGTTTTCTGCACAGTACAGTAACAGTACAAGGTTATGCTTTTCTCTGCAGTTCCTCCTGAAGGAAGGACAGCTCTCTTTTGGCCTTAATCTCTGCTTTCTACACTCCTACTCTCATAATTCTGACCACTGTTACTGCCACACCTGACGCCTCGTCTCGCAGCATCCGCCCACTTACCTCAAACATGCGGGCTGCAGTGCAGCGCACGAGGGCGGAGGTGTGCACCACGCCGTACCAAAGCACCGTCAGCAACAGCTCGTGGTACGCTGGGTTGGCGCTTTGGGGGGGACAGGCATATTCTGTTATACGTTATGGTCCGAGCGGCATTGGAATCCGCCCAGGCCGATCACCCTCCAGCGAGGGAGTGTCTTCACGAGGCCGACTGACACTAGGAGGGCAGAGTATTTTTGAGGAGCATGCGTAACAGAGAGGCGGGGCAGTGCGTGCGGCCCCAGGGTGGGGATAGCTAACATGACCTTTGTTATGAGAAGGTGCTGGTGAAACATGACCCACCCCCCCATCTGTGCTGTAAATTAACGGCATGATGTCAGAACCGTAATCAAACACATACCCCCAGGAGGCACCAGAAACATAGAGCACGGAACCCTGGGGGGCCAGTCCTGCCCTGAGCCCAGCCCTGCCCCTGCCACACCCCCAGCCCCTCCACCTGCTTCACCAAATGCCCTGACACGCCCACTACCTCGGCCCCGCCCCTGTCACTCCCCCAGCCCGCCCCTTGCTTCACCAAATGCCCTGACACGCCCACTACCTCGGCCCCGCCCCTGTCACTCCCCCAGCCCGCCCCTGCCGCTCCCCCAGCCCGCCCCCTGCTTCGCCAAATGCCCTGACACGCCCACTATGTCGGCCCCGCCCCCGCCTGCTCACCCCAGCTCCATGAAGGCCGCCTTCAGGCTGTCCAGAGGAGCATGGGACAGAGACAGGCTCATCATGACGTCCTCCAGGAAGGCCACCAGCAGCTTGCGGTCCTCCTCCTGGGGGGGTCATTGGGGAGGTGATTCAGGTGAGGGGCCACGCGCACTCTCAGCCGTCACTGCTCCACCAGCCGCTCCTTACCTGGTTGTAGCATGTCAGCACCCCGGTGGCGTAGATGGGCACGGTACCCTTCATCAAAACATCATTCCCATCCGTGGCATCTGCCGTTACCGCGGAGACATGACAAAGACGAGAGCATACGTCATGGCGCCTGACAGCAGCCACGTCCTGCCAGCTCTTCCTCATAAAAGCAGGCAGGAGCGTCTGCAGCACATAAGCGATCATGCAGCTTCACGCACCCACACTCTCCTCAGACAGCCGGAGGATTTCCTGGAACTGTGGCTTCACCTGGAAGGAAAATATAACAGGACTTAACAAGGTGATTATACCCAGAGAGCAGACTGCAGCAGAGGTCAAACAGCCGGGGTCAAATCCCCAAACGTACACTGGCCTTAACACCTTGAACCGGACACTTGATACCACACTGCAGCAGAGGTCAAACAGCCGGGGTCAAATCCCCAAACGTGCACTGGCCTTAACACCTTGAACCGGACACTTGATACCACACTGCAGCAGAGGTCAAACAGCCGGGGTCAAACCCCCAAACGTACACTGGCCTTAACACCTTGAACCGGACACTTGATACCACACTGCAGCAGAGGTCAAACAGCCGGGGTCAAATCCCCAAACGTACACTGGCCTTAACACCTTGAACCGGACACTTGATACCACACTGCAGCAGAGGTCAAACAGCCGGGGTCAAATCCCCAAACGTACACTGGCCTTAACACCTTGAACCGGACACTTGATACCACACTGCAGCAGAGGTCAAACAGCCGGGGTCAAATCCCCAAACGTACACTGGCCTTAACACCTTGAACCGGACACTTGATACCACACTGCAGCAGAGGTCAAACAGCCGGGGTCAAATCCCCAAACGTACACTGGCCTTAACACCTTGAACCGGACACTTGATACCACACTGCAGCAGAGGTCAAACAGCCGGGGTCAAATCCCCAAACGTACACTGGCCTTAACACCTTGAACCGGACACTTGATACCACTCACCTTCGTGTTTGTGAAGATCTTTCCAAACGTCCGGCACAGCCTCCAGAAAAGCCTGGAGAACTCGTGCACACAGGCTGCGGAGCTGACGTTGATCTGACCCACTATTCCGATGAGATGGGGTAACCTGGGGGAGCAGTAGCACCGTCTCACGGAGCGTAACGCTCTGCATGTAGGGGCTGGATATACTCACCTGTAAACCTACCAAGGCTAAGCTTTAACGTCCATCTGGATCTTAAAAGGACTCTATTTGAAATGGAGTTATGGAGAATTATTGGGGATTTATAACGAAATGTATTTAAGGACCATCACAAAATACAAATTACAAGAATTACAATTACAAATAGCTGAATTCCTTAAAAACTCATACAACCAACAGGTTTAGATGAATTCATAAGCCCAGTGTAGATGCTTCTTCATGGTTAATTTGGGGGGGGGGTGACACTTACAGCTGGTTGACCACCCAGAGCAGGCTGCCCCAGCCCATGGTTCCCTCATGCTCCAGCTGCCGGTCATACAGGTAATTGCTTTTTCATGTTATATATGTAGTGAATGTGTGTTTCTCAAGATTCATTATTTTTGATCATGTGATCACACATTAAAACACATATCATGTGTTTACTTGAGTTCAGGTCGTAACATGGGGCACCTTACAGATTTTCAGTCTGAAAATGGCGTGTACCATTTTGCTAAAGTTTCCAGGCTGAATGACTGGCGTGAAACATTGCGCAATGGGCTTTGAGGTACATTTTTGCTTGTTGGTGGGTGTGTCAGAGGTGTTAGCCAATCAGCAGCGACGTGTATATGAACTCCGCCTTATTAAAAAGGCAGTGCACACAATGGATCCTACTAACATCTTCCACGAAAGCATCCGCTTCAGTTTGATGTATGTAACTGAAGAAATTCCAAGACATGTTTGTCGTAAGTAATATATAGTTTCTGAAGTATTAAACATGTATTTAATCTCATTTCATCAGGCTCAGAAAATTCTTGGAAAAGAATCGGCCAGAATGGCCTTCAAAGACAACATTCCAACCCAGGCAGCAGCACCCTAGAGCTCACAACAGCATATTTACCTTGGCTTGTTGAGGACTGCATGAAGCTTCAGCGTGGCAGTGAATCCACTAAAGGAAAAGCTTACAGAGCTCTACAGTATATGCAATAAACAGAAAACCTTTGAATACAGATTTACCTTAAGATGTGGTGGAAAATATTTGACTGTGTAATCTAGCCAGTTTTGCTGTATGGAAGTGAGGTGTGGGGTCCATTCAGTGAGCATAGCTACACTATCCAGACCAATGTTTAGCATCAGTTACAGTGTGTGGCTTTTGTTGCCAAAAATAAAAATGTTAAATTTACCAAAGCAATTCAATTTCACAGTATTTCTGGGTATTCTACACATCCTTGCTCCTGGTTTGGGGAGTTTTTAAGGCTCTCTCTCTCTCTCTCTGAGAGAAATGTTACCAAATGACATAATGGTCAGAAACAGAATTGATTCTGCTTGGGTGGAAATGCTCTGTAAGATACAAATACAGCATGAATCATAAGACTGGTGCCACAAAATATTTATCATATCATATGTATCATTTCAGGGGGTGGCATGTTAGTGCAGTGGTTAGCTCCGGACCCCCCACGACCCAGTAGGATAAGCGGTTTGGAAAATGGATGGATGGATGGATGGATGTATCATTTCATAAAATATTTCATCAGCACACCAATCATTGCAAACTGGTGCTTTATGAAGACATGTTACCATTTATGTCAGTGGTAAATAAACACTTTAGTCAGATGAGTACAGTGATGGTACCGACCAGGCAGCCTGGGCTGGGTTTGTAAAAGCAGAAGCAAAACCTCTCTGTTCCTCCCTCGTTCCAAGAACTCAACTGGATATTGCTGAATCATAGATTTTATCCAATAACCTTGCATCTAATAATAAATAACAACAATATCATAACAATCATCATTATCATTCATCATTGGTCCTGAAACCCCTTGGAGCGGTGAGGGCACTGCACTGAGGAGAGGTACACCATTTGACTCAACCTCTCACTGTTGTGGGCGAGGGCCTGGGTAGAGGCAAAATTCATTGCAGTTTATTCAGCGATGTTGTCCGTTCATCTCTTCCTCTGCCTTCCCTGTCATCTTTTTCCTTCCCCAATTCCCTGAGGATTGTTCTGATCTTCTTTGATCTCGTTACATGAAGCAGGAGTTTCCTCTTCGTAATTGTGGTTATCGGTTTTTCATAAGTATACTTATAAGTTACTTATTTGTTATACAGTCTATATACAAGATGCATAGTATTCTTTGGAAACATCTCATTTCAGCTTCATGGACCTTCCTCTGCAGTTCTGCTGGTAGGTTCCCTGTGTTGCAGGCATAAAGGAAGATGGACAATGCAAGAGCATGCAAGAGTTTTAGTCTGACTTTCAGACAGATAACACTGTAAAAAGTTGAAGGGGTCACTTTTTGAATTTTGGTTACTTGTGGTGTTTTGGTGTGAATGTGACCGGCACTCTGTTTGGGAGTAATGCTGGCATAGGAATGGTAGCAGATCACATTTGCATAGACTACATTTCCCATGATCCCCTGCTCACAGAACAGTAAACCTCCACACATCAGTTTACTGCTCAGCTCATTTATTTAATCTTTGAACAGGGAGGTACCCACTGTTCCCGCTTCACCCACCTTCCATAGCAAATTTAGAACCGTACGCAAACATGCAGACAACTCTCACCAGCTTCCATACCAGTTGCTGCTTTCTCTGGTCCCTCGGCATACTGGTTCCCTACGGAAGCGCGCGCCACAGTGGGAAGGTTCCCTTATTGCCAATTGTGGAACGAGGGAAGGGGATGGTTTGGCACAGGAGGGGGGGGCGGGGGTGAGTGATGTTATGTATATTATTGTTTTGTTGTGCAATGTTTGATGTACTGTCTGAAAGGTCAGGGAATGTAGGTGGCTAATGGCCAGTTATTCTGTTCGGTTTGGTGGTAAAAGTATGTATTGTAAGCTGCAAGCATATGATACTCAAATTCTGTTTCCCCCGGCATTTTTAGGCTGCCCCAATTAACCTATTGGGAACCGGTATATAAGGAAAGGGGGTTAGAGTAAGAGAGGCTTCTTTTTCCCTCTTCTTCTTCTCCTCCTTCATTATAATCATCATCATCATCATATTAAAAAATCTATGTCGGGTTGGTATGACTCCTCCAGGTTCTGGGAAAATAGCTGATGTTTCTGTGTTCATGTATGTGTGGATATACATTGGAAATCATTTTTGAAAGTTCATTTTAAATAACAGACTATAACTGCAGGGAAACACTGCATTTACTGGAAAGAAGGAAAGAAATTGTTGTGCAAATTGAGACATATTGTGAAAGCAGAAGCAAAACCTCTCTGTTCCTCCCTCGTTCCAAGAACTCAGCTGGATATCGCTGAATCATAGATTATATCTAATAACCTTACATCTAATAATAAATAATAACAATATATGATAAATGTCATGCCCGGCTTGTCCGCTCCTCCTGTGTGCCACGCCCCCTGCCTACCCACGTGTGTTTCCCGGATTGTACCCAGCTGTGTCTGATTATTTTCAATCAGTCCTGTGTATTTCAGTCCGTGTCTTACCCGAATCCTTTGTCCGTCATTGATGTTCATGGATGTTTGTTTGCGTGAGATCCCGTATTCCTGATTAAACCCCGTTCGTCCCGTAACCTGCCTGCCTGCTTCCTCCTTCCGCACCTTCGCCGCTCTCCGCCGCGCTCGCGCACCACGTCCCGTGACAGAATGACGGACCTTAAAAAGAAAAGTAAGCGGCGAAGAAGGAGGATCCCGGAGGAGCCGATCCGCCTGGGAGCCTGCTCGCTCTCCAGGATTTGGATCGCTCCGGAGGAAGAGGTACCCGTCCGGTCTCCAGCCCGGGGGCCGCTCCAGCGAGGTACCTGCCCAGTCTCTATGTTCTGGCCCTCGAGTGAGGACGAGGAGGAAGAGCCCTTCCTCTTCCCTTACCTAGAGCGGGAGCCGGTGTTTTCGCCGTCTGTCTTAGCAGACATCGCGCCACCTCCCGCTGCCACCAGGCGCCAGAAGAGCAAGGAGGAGTCCATCAACTACCCGGACCCACTGCTCATCCCCCCTGCAGCAGCCACCCCGGAGGCGCCGTCCGCGCCTCAACCAGGGAAGACGGCCGACTGCATCTCCCAGTTCTTCGCCCTCCAGGGGCTATTCTGGAGGATCTGGGAGGGACTGGGCACTCCAGTGAGTCCGGAGGCAGAGGACATAATAACACGGCTCCAGAAAGACTTTGCCGCGTTTACTCCCGCCTCCGACCGGGGGGATCTGGAGAAAATGGCAGAGGGAGTTCGGCAGCTCCTCCAGCTCCAGAGGGCTGCGGACCCCGCTCCCGTGCAGCCGCCATTGCCGGCGGACCCCGCTCCCGTGCAGCCGCCATTGCCGGCGGACCCCGCTCCCGTGCAGCCGCCATTGCCGGCGGACCCCGCTCCCGTGCAGCCGCCATTGCCGCCTTCGCCGCTGCAGCCGCCTCCTGTTCCTGACCGCGCTCCAGTTCCTGCAGAGGCGCCCCCTCTGCAGCCGCCTGCTGCAGCTCCCGGGCAGGCGCCCCCTCTGCAGCCGCCTGCTGCAGCTCCCGGGCAGGCGCCCCCTCTGCAGCCGCCTGCTGCAGCTTCCGGGCAGGCGCCCCCACTGCAGCCAGCTCCTGTTCCTGACCGCGCTCCTGTTCCTGACCGCGCTCCTGTTCCGGACCGCGCTCCTGTTCCTGTCCAGGCGCCCCCACTGCAGCCATCTGCAGCTCCCGGGCCGGCGCCCCCACTGCAGCCACCTGCAGCTCCTAACCGCGCTCCTGTCCCTTCTCCCCCTGTGACAGTTTCTCCCTCGCCCCGGCGAACTCGACCCCGACCTGGGGTAATGTCTGTGTCCCGTAAAGGGAGGGGACACAGACGCAGGGCTGGGGTCCCGCCCGCCCTGCCCCCTGGCTCGCCCTGCCTCGCCTGCGCTGGGGCTCGGTTGGCGCCTGCGGGTCCTGGCCCTCCGGGTCGGCTGTCGCCTGCGGGTCCCTCTCCGGTGCCTCGTCGCCCTGCCTCGCTCCCCTCTCCGGGTCCTGGTCGGTCGCCTGGGGGTTCCCCGACGGCGGCTCCTCGGTCGCCTGCGGGGCCCCTACCTCCGGCCCTCCCCCGGACATCGCCGCCTGCTGCGGCTCCCCCCTCCTCCGTGCCTTCGCCCTGGCCCCTTCCAGCTCCCTCGTCCCCTTCCCTGGTGCTCCCTCCTGCTCCCTCCCTGGCCCCTCCGCGGGTCCCTCGCCCTGTCTCCTCTGCCCCTTCTCGGTCCCCTCTGGCTCCGGCCTCCCGGCCGCCTGCGGCCCCTCCGGCTGCCTCCCGTCGCCCGCTGGGGCTCCCACGGGCTCCCCTTTGTTCCCCCGCCTTCTCTCCCTTCTTTCCTGTCTCTGTCCCGCCTGTCTGTGTTCCTCCTCCTGCCTTTGTCCCGCCGTCCTCTGTTCCTGGTCCCTTTGTTCTGCCCCGCTCTGTTCCTGGTTTCCCGTCGTTCCCTCCCGTCACTCCCGCTCCTTCTGTTCCGCCTGTTCACTCTGTTTCTCCCTTCCTGATTTGTCTCTCTGCCTTCCCATCCCTTTGTCAGCTCCTGTCGCACGTCTTGTCCCTGGCTTTGTTCTGTGCCTCTGTCTTGTTCCCGGTCCCGCGTTGATTTCTGGTTTTGTTTTTCAGGTCCTGTTTTGCCTCGTCCCGTCCGTCGCCCCCTTCCTTGGCGCGCCCGGAGTGGCGCGCCTTTGGGGGGGGGTTCTGTCATGCCCGGCTCGTCCGCTCCTCCTGTGTGCCACGCCCCCTGCCTACCCACGTGTGTTTCCCGGATTGTACCCAGCTGTGTCTGATTATTTTCAATCAGTCCTGTGTATTTCAGTCCGTGTCTTACCCGAATCCTTTGTCCGTCATTGATGTTCATGGATGTTTGTTTGCGTGAGATCCCCGTATTCCCGATTAAACCCCGTTCGTCCCGTAACCTGCCTGCCTGCTTCCTCCTTCCGCACCTTCGCCGCTCTCCGCCGCGCTCGCGCACCACGTCCCGTGACAATAAATTTGTATGATAAATAAATACTTATTATACATTATTTGAGTAAATATCTTTTATGCTATTGTACTGCACAACAGATTACTTGTCAATTAACCACAATTGTATTAACGACACATTTAATGATACTAAGCAGATGGAGAGTCCCCTCTGCAACCTGGTGTCATACACACACGCACACACATACACACACACTCACATACACACATGCACACACACACACAGACACACACGCACACAGACACACACATACACACACACTCACATACACACAGACAGACACACAGCGCACAGACACACACACGCACATACACACACAGACACACACGCACACATGCATACACACACACACAGACCGATGTAAGATGATCACCGCTCATGGCCTCTCTGATGGAGTGCTGTGGTTGCTCCAGGCCCACATCTTCTAACCCAGCTTGTGCATAATAGGGCAAATTGTATCTACTAATGATAATGATTGATGATTAATGATGAATTTGGGCTGGAGAATAAAGAGAGTATTTGAATAATCGCCTGAGTAACACAGGATAATCAACACTGACATTTGAACTTAAGTTGAAATAAATGAATAAAGCTATAACCAGGTTTATGATTGATATAATTTACACCGTTGACAGTAGGACAGGCCATGCCTGCTTCTATAGAAAACAGGGAGCCACATTAAAAATACTCAAATGCTTATCAAGATAAATAAGTCTCCTGTCTTTAATATTGTCTGAGAAAAATCACAAAGTGAAGTAAAGAGATAAATGCAAGTGAAATGTGAATTAAATGTGAATGAAATATAAACATGGGACTGAAGAAGAACAAAATGAAGTGTTTGAATGGAGAGAGTAGAAGGATACAGAGTTCAGCTGAGCTCACAATGCTGTGTTTAACTGACATTGGAAAGGGTCGTGGTTAAGAGGGAAACGCTTCAAAATTCCGACAGTGGTAAAACAACACAAAACTGAGTTGGTATGATCATCTCCAGGTTCTGCAGATATAATTATAATGCTGATGTTTCTGTTTATATAAGTGGATATACACTGGAAATCACTTTTGAATAATAAAAGACTATAACTGCAGGCAATCACTGCATTTGCTTTACAAGTTTCTGAATTACTGGAAAGACATTGTTGTGGTAGCTGAGAACTGTTGTGAAAGCCAAGATCCTAAAGATAGCAACAGTTGTGCTTCCTCAGCAAATCTGCCTTGTAATGGGCTGGACCGGAAGCACTACAGTGTTAACGGCTGGACTTCTTCACCACATACAGTGTGGTATATATACCAGCGCTCTCTCCTGCTGCTGCAGCCTACCTGATTAAGTACAGCAGGAGAAGACACTATCTCAGCTTCTCAGATCTGACTCACGCCAAGCCCACCGGCCTCCATCATGGTAATGTGATGTAGTGTAAATAAACAAGGAAGACTGTATTTGATAATCCCAAAATGTTTAATAATGCGTAACATTTCAACAGACTTTCGTCAGAAGGTCTAGGGGTCAAATTATTTTGGGAGCATCAAATACAATTTGTGAGAATTCTTCCTTTTTTACATTTACCTTTAGCTTTGTCCTGCACCTGATTCCAGCGTGGGTTGGATGTGCAAACCTTGAATAGTTTTTATAAGTAATGTGAGGTAAATCTTTTCTTTTTTCCTTTCTCTCAGCTGCTGGTCTGTGATTGTGCTCCTTCATGTCTCGTTACCGGTTTAGGTGCATACAGGTGTGCTGGCTGGACTCCTCCTGCTCTCCCTGTTCTCCTCTGTGGTATCAGCAGACGAGGGGGATCTGAACGCTCTCCCTAAAATCATCCGATTCTTTGAGACCAGGTAAGCGAGTGGGACTCCCGTCATAGTTTAAGCTATTTGTTGAGTAAGCAACTATAAATATTTGTAGTAAATCTTCTTAAATATTAGTAGTTATCCCTCAAGGTTGGTCAAAAGTATGATGAAGAAGCAGTTGTCATGACTACTCCATGCGCCCTGTCATCATGACTTGTATGTGAATTCAGCAGGTATTTGTGCACTGTGTCAAGCTTGGGATGTGCAGCATCAGCAACATCAGGTCTTCATTTATCTTGTTTTTACTCTTTGTTTCTCCAAGATATAAACCATATGAACAGACCAGCAGCGGTGAAGGTGCCCAGTATGCTGTGGCCATCAACGTCCCAGCAGGACAGTGTGGGGCCAGTTTCGACGAGAAAGAGTTCCTTAGGGAAGAGAACACAAATAATGTCAAGAATGACCTTGAGACATGGAAACTTTACACGGGAAAACAGATGGTCGCTGCCAGACCAAAGGGCACTGGCTCCTCAGCCGTCCACTCAGAGCGCGCCTTGCTCATCTGTGATAGCAGCCAAGCTGTCGCTCCTGTGCAAAACCTGCTGAACACAGGGGACAGAAATGGCTGTGTGGTGTTCTACACCTACAACTCTCCATGTCTGGACTACTGCCTGAACCAAGGAAAGGACGACAACGAACAGAACCGGGAGAGAGTCCAGAAAAAGAGAGGAAATACTAATGTCCAGCCCGCTGTGAAGAAGTGCATCCTGGACTCTCTCAGTATACTGACCAATCACCCCGGTCCCAAGGCCTTTGTGTTCAGTCAGGTCTATAGGAAAGACAAAGAAAAGGCCGAGCTGTTGGCCTCTGCCCTGAAGGTGGTTGCAGAGAAGGTCCCCCTCTACAAATGTAACACCAACTCCTGTATCAAGTGCCTGGATAACAATAACAAGATCAACAGTCAATGCCTGTCCTAAGCGAGACACATTGCAATCATGTCCAAATGGATATTCATCTTTTTTCTTTCCATGAATATTAATGATTTCAGTCTTTGTAACTTGATTTACTAACATATATTAATACTCTTGGACTACTGTTAATTATGCACTTGTGATTTGAAATCATTTAATAAATATCACAGCAACAATTACAGAGGTCTGTCTATGTGTAAAATAGCTTAATGTTTGGATATGTGTGTGTTTGTGTGTGGATATAAAAATCTTTTGTTCATATGAGAAAAAGAATACAGTAAGCAAAAGACTGAAAAGCAATTTAGAAAACCGCGAGTAAAAACTTCATCTGACAAAAAATTGGGCCTCCTCATCAGCAGATGGCAGCACTGAGAGCCTGAGAGCTTCCTCATCATGACTCCGCAGGGACGAGCTCAGTCACACACACCCAACCATTACCGCTGTCCTCTTTAAAGGCTCCATACGGGAACATGCTAACTGACAAAAACAGATACATTCAGTTACTGATATGAACAGAACAACAGCCTGGGCTGTTTGGGATGTGGCAAGGCCTGCAGCACATCACAGAGCACAGGGCCACCACCGGCACCATCAGCTTTGCAGATGTAACCGGTCTCGTTTGGGTCTTTGTTTACGGCCCGATCGCGCCAAGCGAGTCCAGTTAAAACATAGTCCCGGTTAAAGTCCGAGAGCTGATGCTCTCACTCTGCGTTGTGTATTTTTTTTGTTGTGTGTGGTGTGTGGGTGCGGGAGAGGGAGAGACGACACCGCGTGGCTTCCTTTGGACTCGGGATCCGACGTCCCTTTATTGGCACGTGTCTTTTCCTCTCTGGTAATGAAGAGCAAAGTATTAATTCCCCAGCAGCATGTAGCAGCTGAACATTCTCTTCCTCGAAGAGACAGGGAAAGAGGAAAATGAAAAAAAATATACATCAATATAAAAAAATAAAACAAACAAAACATACCTGGTAATGAAGAGCAAAGTATTAATTCCCCAGCAGCATGTAGCAGCTCAACATTCTGCCCATGTGCACCCCGACAATAAAAAGAAAAACACAAACCAAATGAAGTTCATACATTAAAATATTGCTTGATATATATTAATAATGATATGTTTAAACTTTTATTACAGGAATTTTATATAATAATAAAATGATTATTTTCTATTTAATTGGGTTAATGAGAGAGCCATGTTACCTCTTCCTCGAAGAGACAGGGAAAGAGGAAGAGGAAACACGTCATGCCCCCTTTTAACCAGTGGGAGGCACCATGAAGCAGGGCCTTCTGGGAATTCTCCTTACTCCCTCTCCTATTCATTTTACCAGGATTTTAATAAATAAGGAATTTTGAGTAATTATACATATCAAAACAACTTTGTTACACAGGCAGCCTATTGGATGCCACACTCGGCGTGCACCCCACCCTCTTTGACTGGCTCCTGGACTTTTTGACTGGCAGACCTCAGTCTGTCAGGATCGGTAACAGGACTTCAGCCAGCATCACCACAAACACTGGCATCCCACAGGGTTGCGTTCTTCAGCCCCATCCTCTACACCCTGTTCACCCACGACTGTGTCGCCTCCCACAAAGACAACATCATCCTGAAGTTCGCAGATGGCAGCACAGTGATCGGTCGTATCACTGGAGGGGACGAAGCGGCCTACAGGAGAGAGGTAGCCGGTCTGGTGTCATGGTGTGAGGACAACAACCTCACCCTCAACACGGACAAGACAAAGGAGATGATAGTGGACATGAGGAAGAGGAGGAGACCTCATCAGCCACTGTTCATCTGGGAGCCTGAAGTGGAGAGGGTGAGCAGCTTTAAGTACCTGGGCGTCCACATCAGTGAGGACCTCACCTGGTCACTGAACACCACACAGCTGGTCAAGAACAGCAACTGTACTTCCTGGGGAAGCTGAGGAAGTTTGATTTGTCAACCAAGATCCTCAGCAACTTCTACAGCTGCATCATGGAGAGCACACTGACCAGCTGTATCACCGTGTGGAACAGCAGCAACTACAGCTATTGACAGCAAACGCTTGCAGAGAGTAGTGAGGACTGCAGAGAAGATCATCAGGACTCCACTGCCCCAACTCCTCCCCTGAACCTTACGGCACATAACATCCCTCCACACAAGAGTGAACCCCGACAGGTGTTCACTATCACAAACACGAGCACTGCGATTAGGGGCATGCAGAGTATTAAAACAAAGGAAGAGAAACCCAAAGGAAAACTGAGAGTCGCGAGTAACTGGGGTGTCAGGTTCTGGAGGTTATTAACCCCCTTTTTATGTGTGATCTCTAGGTTAAACGACTGGATGATTAGAGCCCAGCGCATTAATCGCTGGTTAGCGTTACACATTCGGGCCAGGAAAAGCAAAGGGTTATGGTCATGTCCAAATGGATATTCATCTTTTTTCTTTCCATGAGCAGCACTGCTCTGTACAGCACCAGTAACATCCTGCAGCTGCCAGTCAGTGGTCTGGCTGAGGAATTTATGGTGTCAAGGACACGGGAGGTCCTGCAGTACAGAGAGTCCAAAGATCCCAAAGTGGCATCAGCTGGCATCCAGGTGCACACTGGCAGGCAGTGCAGTACAGCCAAGTCACTGGAGGTGGCTGAGTCCCAACTGAGGCAGAAGGCACTGCTGGGCACAATAGCATCAGGCATTGGTTACTTCCCAGTAACTAGAGCTAACAAGGTGCGAGGCAAAGAGCATCAGCACCTTGTCCAGGAAGAAGTGCCGGTAGGTGTGGAGGAAGTACGAGCTAGCAGGATGGTGGGAATGGGACAGCAAGGAGCTTGGACTAGATGGGAGAATGTTCTGCCAAGGAAGATCAGCCAAACACACATCACTGCAGTGAGTAAAAAGTGCCTGACTTGTACAATTATGTCACGTTCATCCTTCACTATAGTCGTCTACCTTTCAGGATATCTGACGTTCTGCAGGATTAGAGTACAGATGAGGTATGGATATGGTACAGTACAGTGTGAGACTTCCTACAAGTGTAACATTACTTAAACGTCTTACAGTAAAAGTACAGTAATGAATCACAGAGTTCATAAATAAATATATTAAAATATAAATATTCATCCATCCATTTTCCAAACCACTTGTCCTACTGGGTCGCGGGGGGTCTGGAGCCTATCCCGGAAGCAATGAGCACGAGGCTGGGAACAACCCAGGATGGGGGGCCAGCCCATCACAGGGCACACTCACACACCATTCACTCACATACACACCTATGGGCAATTTAGCAACTCCAATTAGCCTCAGCATGTTTTTGGACTGTGGGGGGAAACCGGAGTACCCGGAGGAAACCCCACGACGACATGGGGAGAACATGCAAACTCCACACACATGTGACCCAGGGGGAGACTCGAACCTGGGTCCCGGAAGTGTAAGACAACAGTGCAAACCACTGCACCACCATGCCACCCCCTAGAGGTGTCACATGATACAGTAATACCATATATTGTTGATAACACATGAGCCTTTTTTAATAATGCCTACTGTTGCTAAGCGGAACAAAACGATTAGACGTACAAGCATATGCAATTTCACAACATCTATCTCGAAATAGCTTTAACTGAAACTCTGTGGTTAACATATCAGCAAGAAAGACATGTCTGTGCACTTCAACCTGCACTCTTTCCTGAGCAGCCTAAGTGTCGCTCTGCAGACTTACAGGCAATACATAAATGGCAAGAAGAATAATTTACAACATTTCCCTCCTTTTTGTCATTTTTTACTTCACTACTACTACTACTGTCATTTTTCAGCAGCATACCACTTGTGGGCACATTTTCAGCCTGCACTTCATTTGGACAGTTGTATCTTCTTGTCCTTCTGGGTGTAGTTGTTGTAGCAAAGTATATGAGATAAATGTACTAGTAATCAACTTTTGAACCATTATGCGAAAGCAGGGTATTATACACATAAAGAAACAATAAACTAAAACTAAAATAGCTAACATAGGCATTAATATTTTTAACAGAAGCTGCCACCAGGTCCCCGAGGACATACGGTCATACGCCTCAGCCAGTGAGAGTTGTTCCTTCAGTGTGCTTTTCCACATAGGCTTGCAAGTCAATTAACTGCTGGAGCGCTTCATGTACTTTTCCTCCATCGCCGTACTCGTTAGGGATGTAGGTGCAGCAGGTGTCTCCGATTATCTTACAGACTCCCCCCTGCGATGCTGTAAGAAGGTCTAACACTACTCAGTTCTGCATTGCCATGTTTCTAATCTGCGATTGCTCGTCTCCCAGGGAGTTTCCTAGGGCTTTGGTAACATTTATGTGTCTGAGTCAGGCATAGCGGTTTATCTCTACGTGATCCCTTACGTCACCAATCCCGATCAGGCTGTGACCCAGCTTCTGTCACTTGCTCCGAATGCGCCACTCTGGGGGCACCCCGGTGTCACTGCTCAGCCCGAGCCCATTGGACTCAGTCCGGAGCACCATGTCTCGTTAGCGCCTCCGGCTCTGGCTGGGATGGTGGTCTGGATGGGTGACTAGGCCTGTCAGGCACCACCCTCTCTGTTCCGTTACGTTGTATGGCCAGGGACCTGTAGTTTTGGTTGACAGGCATGTGAGTGCATACATAGCAATGTGTCTTATTCTTTAGCTCAGCTGTAGTTTTCATCGATTGCCACCACTCATTGGTGGAGAATCCATGTGGGTACTGTGAGTGGTTTCCCACTCTCTGCTGAGCGTCACTCCCCCCCCACAAGGAGATAAGTCTCAGGAAGAGCAGCCCTGTCCAGGCCATATTAGTGAGCGTGGTTCAGACGATTTCTTCACCGGGTTGAGACCAGACTGTCCTATTGACCTCTCTGCCCTTTGTTACCGGACTTCCACCACTACTCGTCGGTGGCCTGGAAACGTACTACCTTCTTACAGTGAGACTGATGTATCCAGGTAGATCGCTCAGCTATCTTAATGGCGGTGGGGGTGGTCAGCAGTACCCTGTAGGGTCCCTCCCTACGCAGAGCCGTCCAACACTTCCTCTTTATCACCTTAACCAGGACCAGGTCTCCGACCGTTAGCTGGCTTTCCTGTGGAAATGAGGAACCTTCTGGCAGCTTATGTACACTCACAATGTCTTTCAATTGTAACATTTCCCTCATCCAGTCTACAAGGGTGGTCTCATTTTCCACTATACTTTTGCCCTCATGTAGGATGGGTAACCGGAATGGCCTACCATGTACTATTTCAAATGGGGTTAAGCCTTTGTCAGTTGGCACTATTCTCATGTATAGTTTAACCAGAGGTAAACAATCTACCCACGGTCTCCCTGTCTCCTCCATGGTCTTCCTTAATCTTAGTCTCACTGTGCCGTTTGTTCTCTCAACCAGTCCGGCACTTTGTGGGTGGTAAGAGCAATGGTGTTTCAGGTTGATATCCAAATGCTGTTAGCCTATCTATTATCTCATTCATGAAATGTGGTCCATTGTCACTGTAGATAACCTCCGGAATCCCATATTCCAGAATAATCCCTTTACATATGGCTTTTGCTACTGCGAGCGCATCTGCTTTTCTGGAGGGAATAACTTCCACCCATTTAGAGATGGACAAAGCAGCAGGAGACAGTACTTATAGCCCTGACAATGTGTTAGCTCAATATAGGCTATGTGTAGCACCTGGAACGGATGCTCTGCTGTGGGGAGAGAACCTTGCTTAGGTCTAACATCCATCCATCCATTTTCCAAACCACTTATCCTTCTGGGTCGCAGGGGTTCCGGAGCCAATCCCGGAAGCAATGGGCACGAGGCAGGGAACAACCCTGGATGGGGGGCCAGCCCATCGCAGGGCACACTCACACACCAGTCACTCACACATGCACACCTATGGACAATTTAGCAACTCCAATTAGCCTCAGCATGTTTTTGGACTGTTGTGTGAAACTGGAGTACCCGGAGGAAACCCCACGACGACATGGGGAGAACATGCAAACTCCACACACATGTGACCCAGGTGGGGACTCGAACTCGGGTCCCAGAGGTGTGAGGCAACAGTGCTAACCACTGCACCACTGCCCCCTTAGCTCTAACATTCCCCTGTGAATTGTGTCTACAACAGATCATGCAGGTTCTGCAAAAAGTTTTTTAAAAAAGGTATTGAATTCTGGTCCATGGAAACGCTTTTCGATTATCTCTACCATCCCTCCTGGTGAGACATGGCATGGCCCATGGCGCAAAATCGCCGCAATCTTATACATGTTTTGAGGGAGGATGGGCCTGTTCTGTATTATATAAAGATTATCTCGCATTTGGGCTCCTTGATGGAGCCACACTTTCTTCTCTGCATCTGTGGCATGTGTCTGCATGTCAGATAACACGTCTGTGGTGACTGGAGTTTTTGATTCACCCGACAAATAAACGTATATGCTGTGGCGACAATCCGCAGCTTCCTTAGCATCGCCTAGAGAGATTGGATCCTTCCCTGAAGTGTGGGCGGCGCATTTGCAGACAGCAATGGCCTTTGGGAGCTTGACTGCCTGTAGTAGCTGCACTAGTAGGTCAGCATGTCCCACAGGTTTTCCTGTGGATGTAATCATCCTTCGCCTTTCCCATTGTGCTGCGAAAAAAAATGGAGTGTGGCGTAGGCGTACTGGCTGTCGGTGTATATTGTGACTGTGAGGCCTTTTGCTGCTTTAGAAGCTTCAGTTACGGCAACAAGCTCAGCAGCTTGGGCGGACATGGATGACGGTAGTTGTCCAGCCCGGATAATGCTATGTCCATCTACCACGGCAAACCCTGTGTGAGTGTTCCCACCTGCATCTTTAAAACTGGAGCCGTCTATAAACCATGTCTCACACTTTGTCTATAATTCGTTTTTGGCCGTATCTGTACAGGGTCTGTACTGGTCATTAACCCTACATCTGTTTTGCCTTGTGACCAAACCTGGTTCGGTATTGTCTTAAGTTCTGGGTGGTCATTTAAGTCTATAATATATCATTGTACACTCTCCTCGTCCCCTCCCTGTCGGTGGACTCGGGGAGTTGTATGTGTGACCCACCCTAGGTTCTGCCTGTAGATGGTACCTTGCTCATTTACTTCCCAGGTTGCCCCCACCTTTTCCCACTGATGGGTCTGTTCCCCCTCCCACACTAGGTAAGCTACATTCTTCCACTCGTCACTTTTTGGTTTTGCCAATGACATGAGTGGGACTCGGCCTGTAAGCAGCCTCTCAGCCTGGGGCATGAGGAGTTCACTACATCCTGCTGTCTCCTTCCCATCGGTGTGTATAGCTTTCACTGTCACCCTTTCTGGTCCCAGTTTTAGCACCTCTGGTGAATTTACCATCTGGACCTTCAGTGGATTTGAATCGTAAAGTTACATGGAGGCTATAGAGTGAGTGTAGCTCTGCCGTCGCTGCAAGTCGCTGCTTTTCTTTGTTTAGAAGTGTAAGGCCCATCTGACTTGGGTCCTCTGACGGCAGGTCTAATGTCCAATAATAGTATGGTCCTGTCCTTCCTTCTACTACCATGGTTTGAGCCGCTTCCCCTTTGCCTACGGCTACCTTCCCTGTAGATACAGGTACAATAGAGATTTGTAATTTCTTCATTAAGTCCCTGCCTAACAGATTAACAGGACATGTTGGGCACAGAACTACTGTTCCTTGTGCTGAGGTTTCAGTGTTCGGATCTCTGAACCACATGGGTTTGGATATTCTATGTTGGTTTAACTGACCGTTTGCTGATTTGACATAAATGGCCCCATTGGAGGGGGTGACTCCAGGGATGTGCTCTTTTAGCACCGTTCTATCTGAGAAAAAATGACTTCTTTCCCTTGTACTATTATGGTCCTAACTGGTTTTATTTCAGTCCCTGATAATGCTACCAATACTTCAGTTAAGTCCATTGTGGGCACCTCCTCCTGGCTGCTATCACTCTCACGGGGTGGGGTTTGATCAGTTAGTCATTGCTTCCTAGTGGGGTTATGTGGGGGAGGTTTCTCATACTCTTCAGGCTCTGGGCAATGCCTGGCAAAGTGCCCTGGCTTGCCACATCGCCAACACCCATCTCCTGCCTTGCATCTATTCCCTCCCCTAAAGCCCCCTCTGAAGCCTCCTCTACCCCTCCCCCATCTCTGATCATTTTGGAAGAAAACGTGGGTCTTGGGCCTGCCATTTGAAAGGAAGGTGGCTGCCTGGGATTGGATTGCCTTTTTCTTTTTCCGCTAAATAACCTCTTAGGCATGTCTAGCCCAGTTCATAGTTTGGTCGGCACCATCTGTTGCACAATTAACATTCTGTTTCCTAACAAAGTCAGAGAGGGGTTGGTGCATCCCATTTAGGAGGGCATCTTTCAACTGCTGCTGGTATGGGCTGCGGGGCTCTGCACTCTCCTCTAACCCACTGTGTTTCTTGAATACTTCTTCTAACCTACCTCTGTATTCAAAAAGCTCTTCTCCTTCCTTTTGTTTCCACTGTCCTATTTTAGTATAGCCTGGCGTGACACGGAATGCTTGTCTAATTCTCCCAAACACATCGTTTATCTGTCCCACCAGAGCTACGTTATCATAGGTCATAGGATGATTATTTTGCTCCCTGCCCGTATACTGTCCTCTCACCCTGTTCCAATTATATGTTAAACACTTCCTATAAGTTCCCTCAGTCTCAATCCCGTTTAGACGGTATGAATCACATAACTGTCGGTGTCTAGTAATAAACCCTTCTGGGTCCGTCACTGGGTCTCCTAGACTTCTGCATGCTTCAGCACACTCGGTTTCTGTCTGGGGTGTCTCACCCCTAGTTCTTTTCACATGTCCCCTCGTGCCTATTGGACTGAATGCCCCATGCCCCAGATAAGGGCGTTCATCTCTCTCATCTCTCTCTCTTTCTCTCTCTCTACATCTAGCTTCCTGCATGGACCGTGCAGAGGATGTGGTTTGCTCATCGGGCTTGATGGCCACCGCCTGAAATGCGGCTCCGTCACGCTTAGAGCTTTGCTTCCGTTTTTGTGCTCTAACCATTTTCTTGCCTGATCTAACTCAGCTTCCTTTTTTATTTTATTTTATTTTCTTTATCTCTGCAACACTTATAGTCCACTTTTCTACCAAAGTTCTACACTCTGTTTCAGACAAATTCCCTTTTAAAATCATATTTATGCTCCCATTTCTGTAAATATTGTGTGCTGCCCGGAGCGTAATACTCTGTGTGTTTAGCATCTCCCCTTAGGGCAGTCTTACTTGCTTTATTCCCCATTATGATTGTACGTACTGGTACACTGCGCAATATTTATATAAAATCCACTGCTTGTGTACTTCAACAGGCCACAGGATCAGTTGGCACCGTTAGGTTTTCCTCCTGTGCTGCTGCTTCCACCAGTGGCAGACACACTCCAGTCAAACACACTCCAGTCACACACAAACACACTGAATACCTAACACGGTTTCCCGTTTAGTATTCTCGGAGCTCCGGTCCCTTACACGGTTATAGAGACGTACTCTGAGATCTCTTACACGGTTATAGAGGTGTACTTTGATGTCTTTTTTGTGCGGTTATACAGTCGCCCTGCTTGTGCGGTTATACAGTCGCCCTGCTTGTGCGGTTATACAGTCGCCCTGCTTGTCCGCTTATACAGTCAGCCTGCTTGTGCGGTTATACAGTCGGCCTGTTTGTGCGGTTATACAGTCGCCTTGCTTGTACGGTTATACAGTCGGCCTGCTTGTGCGGTTATACAGTCGCCATGCTTGTGCGGTTATACAGTCGCCCTGCTTGTGCGGTTATACAGTCGGCCTGTTTGTGCGGTTATACAGTCGCCTTGCTTGTACGGTTATACAGTCGGCCTGCTTGTGCGGTTATACAGTCGCCTTGCTTGTACGGTTATGCAGTCGGCCTGCTTGTGCGGTTATACAGTCGCCCTGCTTGTCCAGTTGTACAGTCGGCCTGCTTGTGCGGTTATACAGTCGGCCTGCATGTGCGGTTATACAGTTGCCCTGTTTGTGCGGTTATGCAGTCGGCCTACTTGTACGGTTATACAGTCGGCCTGCTTGTCCGGTTGTACAGTGGGCCTGCTTGTCAGGTTATGCAGTCGGCCTGTTTGTACAGTTATACAGTCGGTCTGCTTGTGCGGTTATGCAATCGGCCTGCTCATCTGGTTATACAGTCGCCCTGTTTGTACAGTTATACAGTCACCCTGCTAGTACGGTTATACAGTCGGCCTGCTTGTGCGGTTATACATTCGGCCTGCTTGTGCGGTTATACAGTCGCCCTGCTTGTCCAGTTGTACAGTCGGCCTGCTTGTGCGGTTATACAGTTGGCCTGCATGTGCGGTTATGCAGTCAGCCTGTTTGTCCGGTTATGCGGTCGGCCTGTTTGTACAGTTATACAGTCGCCCTGCTTGTACGGTTATACAGTCAGCCTGCTTGTGCGGTTATACAGTCGGCCTGCTTGTGCGGTTATGCAGTCGACCTGCTTGTCCGGTTATACAGTCGCCCTGCTTGTCTGGTTATACAGTCGGCCTGCTTGTGCGGTTATACATTCGGCCTGCTTGTGCGGTTATACAGCCGCCCTGCTTGTCCGGTTATACAGTCGGCCTGCTTGTGTGGTTATACAGTCGGCCTGCTTGTACGGTTATGCAATCGGCCTGCTCGTCTGGTTATACAGTCGACCTGCTTGTGCGGTTATACAGTCGGCCTGCATGTACGGTTATACAGTCGGCCTGCTTGTGCGGTTATGCAGTCGACCTGCTTGTCTGGTTATACAGTCGGCCTGCTTACTCACGTCCTTGCAGTGAAGCCAGAGAGGGTTCTCGGTATCCCCTCAGCCGGCGTCCTCGGAGGGGAGAAACAACAGTACTGCACTGGCCTTGCCATGAATTCATGTCCCAGGACTTTCTCAGGTGCTCTTAGGCGTCCTGGCTGTCGACAGACTTTGGCTCGAAGGACCAATGAATGTTGGGTTCAGCCTAGGTGTTGAACCCCTGCTGGGTGACCAGTCTCTGGATACAAAGCAAGACACAACACCGGTGATCTCTTTATCTCACTGCAGGGAAGCCCGGTCCGGTCACAGAGACTTGTCTCTTGACTCGACTCAGCCGACTTCGGAGGAGGGCTTCTCTCGCAGTACCTTTTATTAAGCACTTCCATTTGCATAGCAGTAGAAGTGTCACCCATCCATCCATCCATTTTCCAAACCACTTATCCTACTGGGTCGCGGGGGGTCCGGAGCCTACCCCGGAAGCAATGGGCACGAGGCAGGGAACAACCCAGGATGGGGGGCCAGCCCATCGCAGGGCACACTCACACACCAGTCACTCACACATACACACCTATGGGCAATATCAGCAAAAAAGACATGTCTGTGCACTTTAACCTGCAGTCTTTCCTGAGCAGCCTAAGTGTTGCTCTGCAAACTTATAGGCAATACATAAATGGCAAGAAGAAGAATTTCCAACAGCCATGTTAAAGTGACAATAGCTGAAATGATACAGCCATGTTAAAGTGACAATAACTGAAATGTTACAGTCATGTTAAAGTGACAATAGCTGAAATGTTACAGCCATGTTAAAGTGAGAATAGCTGAAATGGTACAGCCATGTTAAAGTGACAATAGCTGAAATGGTACAGCCATGAGCAAGTGAAAGAGTCTCACGTAGCAGGTGTGAGTAACAGCTTAAGAACTGAGGTGTGAAGAGCTAAAGCAGGATTCTACCACTGAACTGAGGAGAACTTTATAACACACAGACAATGAAGTTAGTGTTACTGAAATTGGACACTATTACTGGAATAGGTCTGATTCCACAGAGTCAAATGATGGACTGAATAGTGATTTTAAAAAAGAGAGGTAAGTGTCACAAATATTATGCTCTATCAGCTTGCAAGAATATTTAGATATTGCAAACAAAAATGAAGAGTTGCAAAAAAATACGGTTCCACTGTTTTCCTGCTACGTATTTGGAATATTTGTATTTTGCTTTCTGTTTCCTTTTGAACTGTGTCTTAAAATTTGTGGGGTTTTCCTTTCTTTTCTTTCTGTCCAGTCTTTGACGTGAGGGTGTGAAAGAGTAATAAATGTGTGAGCGGAGAGAAGAGGGTGTGGGGTGTACAGATAGGCGCATCACGCCACAGGTAAGTGTCATTCACAGTCCCCTCCACGCATGGGCGCATCACGCCCCGGGTAAGTGTCAGTCACAGTACCCTCCACGCATGGGCGCATCACACCACGGGTAAGTGTCATTCACAGTCCCTTCCAAGCATGGGCGCATCACACCACGGGTAAGAGTCATTCACAGTCCCTTCCAAGCATGGGCGCATCACGCCACGGGTAAGTGTCATTCACAGTCCCTTCCAAGCATAGGTGCATCATGCCACGGGTCAGTGTCTCAGACATCTGCACGCACAGACATCTGCACGCTCAGCCATCTGCACTCTCAGCCATCTGCACGCTCAGTCATCTGCACCCTCAGCCATCTGCACGCTCAGCCATCTGCACGCTCAGCCATCTCCTCGCTCTGCCATCTGCACTCTCAGCCATCTGCACGCTCAGCCATCTACACTCTCAGACATCTGCACGCTCTGCCACAACAGGAAGTGCAGGGGAATCAAGCGCTAACTTAGTTCTTGATGACAGAACGGTATAAGATTTATTATTTGTATTAATGAATTATATAGTTACAAGTTTATTTATTTCCCCGCGACCCAGTAGGATAAGCGGCTTGGAAAATGGATGGATGGAAGTTTATTTATTTCATGCCATACATTATTGCAATATAGCTCATGTTATCTTATGGTAAAATAGACATATTTCTACTTTTACAGAGCTTTTCATGGAGTTATCTTGTGAGTGTCATCCTTTCCAGCATATAGTTTTTAGTTGTTCATGTGGTCTTGAGGAGACCGTTTCTCGGTCTCCTTACGGCAAGACAAGACAAATTTATTGTCATATACAGGGGTTATTTAAATTAGATGTTCTTATTGGTTTGTTTTTCAGATCTCTTATCTGAAAAAAAGAAACATTTGATTCCTGATGTCGTGTCCAGTATTCTTTGTTTTTTTCCATCCATCTTTTATTAAGCACAGTTTAGTACCTCATGGCATATGTAAAGTGTATTACGTATTACAGTTCTGATATATAAGATTGTTAATAATACTGAATTGTACACAGTATTTTTTTATTGTACGTGGGTAAGCAGGGGGCGTGGCACACATGAGGAGCCGACGAGCAGGTCATGACAGTGTGTATGTGTGTGTGTGTATATATACGTCATACATATCTGTATGTATGTTACAGTGGTTATATAGAATAAGGGGACACGCGCGCCATGTGCGTTAGCGAGTTATGATGGTTGCACAATTAATTTTTCCTTCGAAATAACAGCGGAAAAAATAAAGTAGCCGGGTCTGAACATTAGTGCTCTCACTACGGTACCACGATGCTAATAATTAAAGAATAACATGCGAGCATTTAGTTTGATTAACTTGATCTGGTATTCAAAATCTAACATTTTTAATAAACCAACAACGGTCAGCCAAACAACATAAATATGCGCATGTTAACATGATTAAGAATATTTCATATTGTTCATAACTGGCAAGACAGTAACTCGAAAACGTACCATTTTTACACTTTGTCAGCACTAACTTACCAAATACGAAACGACTCCCCGGTTGCACTTCCTGTTGTGGCAGAGCGTGCACCTGACATCAGTGACTGAGTGTGCAGATGGCTGAGAGTGCAGGAGACTGAGTGTGCAGATGACTGAGTGTGCAGATGGCTGAGAGTGCAGATGACTGAGTGTGCAGATGGCTGAGCGTGCAGATGGCTGAGAGTGCAGATGACTGAGTGTGCAGATGGCTGAGAGTGCAGATGGCTGAGCGTGTAGATGGCTGAGTGTGCAGATGACTGAGCGTGTAGATGGCTGAGAGTGCAGATGACTGAGTGTGCAGATGACTGAGTGTGCAGATGGCTGAGAGTGCAGATGGCTGAGCGTGTAGATGGCTGAGTGTGCAGATGACTGAGCGTGTAGATGGCTGAGAGTGCAGATGACTGAGTGTGCAGATGGCTGAGAATGCAGATGGCTGAGAGTGCAGATGACTGAGAGTGCAGATGACTGAGAGTGCAGATGGCTGAGAGTGCAGTTGACTGAGAGTGCAGATGGCTGAGAGTGCAGATGGCTGAGAGTGCAGATGGCTGAGAGTGCAGATGGCTGAGCGTGCAGATGGCTGAGAGTGCAGATGGCTGAGAGTGCAGATGGCTGAGCGTGCAGATGGCTGAGCGTGCACGTTCTGAGCGGCTACAGCCAGACTCTTCTCAGACTGTCAAGCGATAGTCATGGCCAGCGGTAGCAGCCCAAGTGGAGGAGCAGAGGAGCTCGAGAAACCTCCAGCATCACTTAAATCTCATGTGTGGGAGCATTTTGGCTTCCCCATTAAATATATTGATGGGAAAAGGGTGGTGAATAAAACCACCACAGTTTGTCGACAGTGTGGCACAAGGAAGCCGTATGAGACTGGCAATGCGTCGGGCTTGGCCGCTCATGTGAAACGACATCACCCTGGTGTGACAGGAGCTAAAACGAAGGCTGCACGACAGCTGCTGATATCCGCTGCATTTAAACAGCCCTTTGCTGCCCAATCCGACCGGGCTGAAGCCATTACAAAAGCTATTGGGGAGTTTATGGCTGCAGACATGAGGCCACATTCCGTTGTGCAAAGCAATGGGTTTAAACATATGATGAACGTGCTTGAGCCACACTATGATATCCCATCGCGCGCCTACTTCAGTGACAAGACCGTTCCAAGCATGTATGAGCAGGAAAAGTCTAAAGTTAAGGCTTAACTGTCCCAGGCGTCTTCTGTTGTCCTAACTACAGATGGGTGGACCTCCAGGGCAACGGAAAGCTACGTGACCGTGACTGTGACTGTGACCGTGACTGTGACTGTGACCGTGACCGTGACTGTGACTGTACCGCTCATTACATCACAGCGGAGTGGGAGATACGGAGCCCTGTGCTGCAGACACGCCCCCTCTATGAGAGTGACACAGGCACAAATCTGGCGCACTTACTGACAGAAGCAGTGGCAGAGTGGAGGATAGAGAGGCCCAATACTAATATCCCAGTCACAACAGATAATGCTAAAAAACAATTAAATGCAGTGAATGAGGCAGGACTGCGCCCACAGATAGGGTGCTTTGCACATGTAATTAATTTAGCATCACAAAAAGGAATTACAGTAAATAAGATGGACCACCTCCTTGGGAGGATTAGGAAGGTGGTTTCCTACTTCCACCGAAGCTCAACAGCTGCTCATAAGACCAAGCAAGATATGCTACAGCTGCCTACTCAAAAGATCATACATGATGTCACAACTCCGCTTATGATATGTTGGAGCGTTATCTTGAGCAGCAGGCAGCTATATACTCTGCACTAACAGACAAAACCCTGAAGAATAATGTCAATCATCACCACCTTGTCTGATGATGAAGTTAGAGTGGCAGAGGAGGTCCTCCGGCTGCTCAAACTGCTAAAAACGGTTACAACTCTGTTGAGCACTGAAGCTACACCATCTATGTCCATGATCCTGCCTCTGAAAACAAGGATCCTACAATCCATGGTCCCAAGTGAGTAAGACAGCACCATCACGAGAGATGTCAAGACTGCCATTAGAGAGGAGCTGAAGCCCAGATACACTTCACCACCAACCCTACAGGACTACCTTCACAGATCTACTGCACTTGATCCAAGGTTCGAGTCCCTGTCTCACCTAGACCTTGCTCTACGCCTGAGGACATACAGTGATCTCACTACTGAGATCGTGAGCACTGAAGACTGTGAAGAGGTAAAGAAAAGAAATATTCTGAAATTAGATATTTTTTATTTTTGATGATAATGTTTTTGTTCAAAGTTATTGCCACATTTTAAAGTCTATGAAATATTTAGAAAAATAATTGTTTTAATCAATAAAGTAACTTTCCCTGCAGGGTCAAGATGCAGCACCAACAGGAGCAGACACATCTCCTCCTCAAAAGAGTCGGCAATGGTGGAGCTTTTTGGCGAGACCTTGGCACTGAAGGACATGGGCAGCAAGGTTTTTGCTGACGCCATCAAAGAGGAGGTGGCATCCTGAGGCAGCAGGTGGCATTCCAGTCGATGGTGATCCACTGACATGGCGGAAAAGCAGCGAATGTAAATACCCTCACCTTGCCATAATGGCAAGACGCCATCTTGCTGTGCCTGGCCCTTCAGTGCCTAGCGAGAGGGCGTTCTCAACAGCAGGGGACGTAGTCACAGCAAAGAGGTCTACACCCTCCCCAGAAAATGTAGACATCCTCATCTTTTTGAAAAACAAATTGAAGTTATAAGCTCAGGTCTGCTTTACATTCTTTCTTCTTTTTTGATGATGTGGACATAAGCTAGTTTTTATTTCATTCTCCATGTTCAAAGTAAGAAGCAATGATACCTTAAATTGCATTTTAAGTTGTTTTTGATTGTGTCCATATTAAACGAAATAATTATTGCACCTTAATTTGTTTTTATATAATTGCGTGGAACTCCGGTTTCCCCCCACAGTCCAAAAACATGCTGAGGCTAATTGGAGTCGCTAAATTGCCCATAGGTGTGAATGTGTGAGTGGATGGTGTGTGAGTGTGCCCTGCAATGGGCTGGCCCCCCATCCTGGGTTGTTCCCTGCCTCGTGCCCATGGCTTCTGGGACAGGCTCCGGACCCCCCATGACCCAGTAGGATAAGCGGCTTGGAAAATGGATGGATAATTGCGTGGAATAAGTCTTGAGTTGAATGTTTTTTAATGGGCAAAAATACTTCAGTAAATAAATGGAGAGTTAAACTTTTCTTGTCTTTTTTCTTTTTTTGCTGATCCGAAAATTGATCCGATCCGTGACTTAAAACCGTGATCCGATCCGAACCGTGAGTTTTTTGATCCGTTGCACCACTAGTTTCCTTCCATCCTTTACTGCATGTCTGTGGCAGTGATCTTTTTCACTGTTCTGCATTCATCTTTTCTTACTGCATCAACATTGCAGCTCTCACTGAACACTTCTTTTGCCTGCGTTTTCACTGTCCCTGCCGCTCTACATATATTAATCCCTTTTTCTAGATCCAAGTCTTGTTCCCTTAGTAGCCTTTCTTGCAGAACATTATATCTGGAATCCCACAAACAAGTCTGTCCTTAATGAGTCTGTCAGTTCTCCAAATTCTGACGTCTAACTTCTCTTCCTCAGCTCCGTCACATATCGTTCAAAAGTCTGTCCCGATTTATGTACACATGTGAAAAGCCACGTTTCTTTTCGGGATACTGTAAGCCACAAAGTTCTCAAGTATTATATCCAACTTCATTTTGTCGTCTTCTGCTTGAAACTGAAAATTGTTATAGACGTTTAACGCTTCGCCCCCCTTTGTATACGCACACCAGCGAGCGAGAAACAGCATTATGGTTCTCAGGTATGTCTTGCACATAAAATGTGAATTGATAATAAAATATCTTTGAATTTTGTGTTTCGTACTCCGGCAGTAACGTTAGACGCTATCCGGTAAAATCCTTACCAGGATGGAAAAAGGGTTGATTCAAAGTACAAGTATAAAAGTTTCTAGTCAGAGTCATACAGAGAGTGTGGTCTTTAAAGCTTCCCCTACATAAAAAAAAAATTAATTAAAAAAAAAGGTGAAAGGTGTCATGCCCTGCTCGTCGGCTCCTCCTGTGTGCCACGCCCCCTGCTTACCCACGTGTGTTTCCCGGATTGTACCCAGCTGTGTCTAGTTACTTTGATTAGTCCTGTGTATTTAAGTCCTGGTCTCCCCGGTTTCCCTTGTCCGTCATTGATGTTACCTGATGTTGTCGATGCCTATGTCCCGTCCTGCCTGTGCCTTTATTAAATCCCCGTATACCCCGTACTCTGTTTGCCTTGCCTGCTCCTTGCCCGCACGATCGCCGATCTGCCCGCGATCTCCCGTGACAAAAGGAAAATCATACACGTCGCTGCTATTTTCCATATTCTATTAAGAAAATTGACTTCTGAGACACATTTGTAGAGGTGATGGATTTGGTTCTTAAGCCATTTTAATGTAAATCCCGAATGAAACCGAATCAGAACCAGCTTTATTCGGCAAGTGTGCTGGGGCTCACAAGGAATTCGCTTCCGGCTGCTCGAGACTCCCTAGTACACAGACAATAAGATAAGATAAGATAATCATGACAAGGAAATTGCGAAAATGACACTATACAAAGAATAAGTTACATTATACAAGAAATAAAATTTGAAATATACACACATGGGTAACCCACTATACAATGTATAAGGTGCGAGGTTGAGTGCAAACAGAATTCAAGGGGGGAAAATTGACAGAAGGCAGGTGACACAGCTTAGCTGTTTATGAGGGTGATGGCCTGAGGGGAGGAGCTGCTCCTTAGTCTGGTGGGTTTTGTGCACAGAGTTCTGTAGCGCCTGCCAGAGGGGAGGAGCTGCTCCTATGTCTGGTGGGTTTTGTGCACAGAGTTCTATAGCGCCTGCCAGAGGGGAGGAGCTGCTCCTTAGTGTGGTGTGTTTTGTGCACAGAGTTCTGTAGCGCCTGCCAGAGGGGAGGAGCTGCTCCTATGTCTGGTGGGTTTTGTGCACAGAGTCCTGTAGCGCCTGCCAGAGGGGAGGAGCTGCTCCTACGTCTGGTGGGTTTTGTGCACAGAGTTCTGTAGCGCCTGCCAGAGGGGAGGAGCTGCTCCTATGTCTGGTGGGTTTTGTGTACAGAGTTCTGTAGCGCCTGCCTGAGGGGAGGAGCTGCTCCTATGTCTGGTGGGTTTTGTGTACAGAGTTCTGTAGCGCCTGCCAGAGGGGAGGAGCTGCTCCTATGTCTGGTGGGTTTTGTGTACAGAGTTCTGTAGCGCCTGCCAGAGGGGAGGAGCTGCTCCTTAGTCTGGTGGGTTTTGTGTACAGAGTTCTGTAGCGCCTGCCAGAGGGGAGGAGCTGCTCCTATGTCTGGTGGGTTTTGTGTACAGAGTTCTGTAGCGCCTGCCTGAGGGGAGGAGCTGGAAAAGATTGTGTCCAGGGTGTGACGGATCTGCAATGATTTTCTCCGCCCGTCTCCTAGTCCTTGAGTAGTGCAAGTCCTGGATGGGGGGCAGGGGGGCACCGATGATTTCTTCTGCTGCCCTAATCTGATCCTGAGTGGGTGTTTCTGGGCATCTAAATCCACAGCCCATTAAAGATACTGTCCTTTATTCCCCCCCCCCACCCCCCCAGGCTCGCTTTTATTGACCACCTTGCCAGAACTCTACATGGGAAAACTTTTCTGCTTTGTCAGTCTCTCTCTCTGTCTCTCCCCCCCTTCATTTTGTCCAGGATGTGAGGAGTTCGCAGGCCAGACTGAGGAGTGAGACAATTTTGATCTCCTTTTTCTGAATGTGGAGAGCTGGTGGGGGGGTGAGGGAGGGCACTCATCTGCTGCCAGCCAAGTTCCCCTTTCTCCTCTCGGACCCGGGCTCCCAAGTCATAGACCACGGACCCGGATAAGAAGCTAATAGCCCTCTCTAGCAGAGCCGTGCTAAAGTCTCCCTGCGCTAAAATCATTCCCCTGGGAATCAATGGGCCTTTTCTTTTGTTGGCCGCTGTTTGCTCCACGGTTCTACACTCCATGTGAAACAGTAGACAGTCATGGGGAAACATAAAACATAATACTTGTGTGACCAGTTTGTCACTGGCTCTTGGGGGGGTCGTGTGCAGATATTGCCAATGAAAGAAGAATCAGTGGGAGATTAAGAGGTGACGGCCTCCACATCCAGATCGGATCTCCCGCGGGGGGGTTACTCAGATGCTGCGCGGAGCGGTGCTGAAATCCTGCGGCGCGCCATTGAATCCACGTCTGTTTCCGCTTTGACAGCTTCCGCGTTTGATACGAAGCTGATATAACAACTTCCTGTCTGTCAATGAAAGTGAAAGCGATTTAAAACTGGAGCCGCCATTTTGTCAAGAAACGCGAATATGATTCTGGAAAAATAAAAAGATATTTTTATTGCCAGGTAAGATTATACTCGACAGATTAAACCAATAGTAAATCATACATGTTTAACTTACTTAAATATTGGGATTTAATAGTTCTCAACATAATTAGTCTTTAAATATATCGCAGTGCATTACAGTAACCGTGTCACAGACTATTTTAAGCTTTCGAATGTAAAGCGAATTAGCAATAATAATAATATTTCATTATTTACGCTCAATCAGGATTTCGCCTAATATACAGTGTCGCTTAAACATGTACATGGGGCTAGATTATAATACTTTGAAGTTATATTAGGTTATAAAACTTTGAAGTTATATTAAGCTTGTTTTAAGATGTTGGGGAATAACTGCTATAGTGTGCCGAGGAACGCGGGTTAAAATCAAGGCTTGACAGTTACTGAAACGAGGCTAAACCACGGCTGTATTCGCTGTATTTCCCCCCCATCCCCTTTTTCTTAGTTGATAAACAGTTTGATATTTTTACGCAAAGACAGACGTAGCACCGGACGTATTAGGACGATGCGTTGTTTAGCATAAAGCCGTCTGCTAAATTTAATGAATTTAAAATGGTATGAAATTATATAGAGAAATGTATTTACAGGGTGTCTACGCAGTACGGGAAAGAATGGGGTTTGATTTTGGTGTTTTCCAGGTGTGGATAAGTACAGTCATGTGAAAAAATTAGGACACCCCATGAAATATTTTATATATTTTTATATATAGTTTCCAGAACTGTCAATTTCTTTCTTGTAAGCCATTCCTCGGCACAAACACCCTCTGATATGATGAAGACGTCATAGTGGATTCTATGATGGTGAGCTGGCCAGGTTCTGCTGCAGCAAAGCAACCCCAAACCATGACATTTCCACCCCTATGCTTCACAGGTGGTATGAGGTTCTTTTGCTCAAAAGCTCTTTGATTTACACCAAACATGTCTTGTGTTACTGCGCCCAAATAATTTAATTTCAGATTCATCTGTCCAAAGCACACTGTTCCAAAGTCCTGGTCTTTGTCTAGGTGGGTCTCTGGCAAACTTTAGTGTTGCCTAGATGTTGTTTTGACAGCAAGGGTTTCCTCCTTATACATCTCCCATATAAATCACACTTGTGCGTCTCTTTCTGATGCTAGATGCATGTACCTTGACATCAACCGTGTCAGGTGCTTCCTGTATGACCCGTGATGACCTTTTAGGGTTTTTGGAGATGACTTTCAGCATCTTGCCGTCTGCTCTTGGGCTGAACTTGCTAGGACAGCCGGCCCTGGCCGTGCTGGCAGTGGTTTTAAATGTGAATTATTGTGTATTATTTTCCGGACAGTGGAACGGCTGATTCCAAAATCCCTTGAGATCTTTTTAGACTCAGACTTCTCAGACTCATATGCATCTACAGGCTTCTTTCTGAAGGCCTCAGAGAGCTCTTTGGATCTCACCATAGTGATACCACTCATTTAATCAGTCAAGAGCAAACCAGACTAAATATCTGTGGTTTAAATAAGACAGGCTCCACCAAAAAGCTCTGTAACAATGTTCTAATCATCTTCATCTGATGTGGTGACATGAATCCAATTCTAGGCATTTTAAATAGTGATGAATGTGAGGGTGTCCTAACTTTTTCCTCAGTGGAAATTAGCATCTCAGTCAATTTACTTTCATAAATAAGTGTATTTGTTTCTTGTTTTTCCATAGGTGATGTAATTACATCACCTTTATTTACATGTAGCGCCCCCATGCTGCGGTAATGGGCATGATTCCTAAACCTTATCCACTATCCCTTTGGGGCGCCCTGAGTTCTTTTTTTTTATTTACAGTAATTTACCAGTGGAGCTTTGAGATGTTGTTTTCTCCCCTATTTGGTATGAGCTTCGGCCGCTCTCAACCACCAAAGGTGCTGCCGGTTTAAATAATCACCGTCTTCCAGGGTAAAATGGAAACACACACCTTTACTTTTAAACTGAGATTATCACACAGTAAAATAAATAACAATCGGCTACGGTATCGTCCATTCAGGGCTTTTCCACAAATGTCATGTGATTAAATTTTTTTTCATCTCTGTTTTTATATATAGAATTGGGTCTCTTTAGGAGAAATGGTGAGGTTTTTCATGACAGAATGACATTTGGGGTGTTTTATGGCCCCAGGCCAAGCAGACCCCAGTGAACTAATCAAAGTTCCATTATTTTCAATTGGGGTCTGCAAATCCCCCAAAAGGTGGCTAAGGTGTGGAAATAAGCATTTGAATTTTTCCAACAGGTGGCTAGGTTCAGGTAGTGTGTTGTAGGCTAATTATTACCGATAAGTTCCTTATCCATATGTGTGCTCCGGAACAGATGCTTTTGTGTCTGTATGCCGTTGTTGGTTATTACCTTTTATAATGAGCACTGTTAATGCACTGCGTTGTGTTTCACATACCCAGCCAATAGAAATACGTCCTTATGTTGTCCTTAGGACGTCCTCTTTTGGTCTGTATGCCGTTGCTGGTTATTACCTTTTATAATGAGCACTGTTAATGCACTGTGTTGTGTTTCACATACCCAGCCAATAGAAATACGTCCTTATGTTGTCCTTAGGACGTCCTCTTTTGGTCTGTATGCCGTTGCTGGTTATTACCTTTTATAATGAGCACTGTTAATGCACTGTGTTGTGTTTCACATACCCAGCCAATAGAAATATGTCCTTATGTTGTCCTTAGGACGTCCTTTTTTGGTCTGTATGCCGTTGTTGGTTATTACCTTTTATAATGAGCACTGTTAATGCACTGCATTGTGTTTCACATACTCAGCCAATAGCAATACGTCCTGAGATCGTCCTTAGGACGTCCTCTTTTGTTCTAGATGTTGTCCATCCAAATTGAAGGTTAGTTTTTACATCCAGTAGATGACTTTGAGGGATGTTCAAACGATGTCTAGGTGACCTAGTATGAACTTTATAAGGACATTCTCGGGACCAGTTATAAAAATCCTGAGAATATATTATGGATATTAAATCCATGCAAATCCTAGATCATGACCATTGTCTCGTTCTGACAGGAATTTAATATTGATTTCATAGATTTAAATTCAAGGACACTAAAATAATAGAGGATTACACTTAAATATCTTTTAACACATCATATTTCATCACTTTATACCCGTTACTCAGATACTTCGTGAATTCTGCTACCAATTTATATACAAAGAAAAGGTTTGCGTCTTACCCATTCTGCCTAAACATCTAAACAGTGCTTTAAACAGTTACAATATTGCTTGGTTTACAAAAACCACATCCGGTAAATATATCACATCACATAATATAATTATTTTCTGACAGTTTTCACTTAGAAAACCCCCATCCTCTGTTAAAATGGTTTAGTCTAAACTCCCACTCTGGGGTGCCTGTTCCAAAAGCACATTTGCAACTTGCATAGTTGGGAAACGACAGACACTCACTCACAGAGCTGTGAGCAAAGACGCTTTGTGAGTGTCGAGTATAAACCAGCCCTAACATTTAGCCTACATGAATAGCCTGCCCCATGCCTAACCTAGGCCACGGACAAGCTTCGGTTGAAACACACAAACTCTGTATCAGAAACAGTAAACACGTACTGAGAGAGTTATCAAAACAATGACGGCAGATTATAGCTTACTAAAGAAACATGGGGAGAGGATCCATGACACTAGATAACGTTATTGATTTCCCAGGCTTACTTGCTGATTATGTATCTAAATTTCTTACTTAATGCTCTTTCATTGCTGATTGTTACTTTAGTGTTCTGTGCGCTCTCACTTTCTCTGCCGCATCACAGACAAACTCACAGGTGTCACACAGGATTCTGTCATGCTTGCATATTATTAATTACACACATCCAAAGATGGGCGTTGTGAAGCGGTCTGAAATCTGTGCACATAGTTCTGTTGCCAGGCAGAATTTTGCAGGGCACCAAGGCCACTGTGGCCTCTGAACATGGATTTTCAGAATTACGGCCCTGGCCTCTGTGGTCTATTAGGTTGTTTACGTACAGGTTTATATTTGACACTGTGGCCTCTGAACATGGATTTTCATAGGGGGCATCAAAGCCAGAAAAAGGGGCAATGACGTCCATGGCTCTCGGTGATATTCCTGCCCTGTCACCTGTGATCTATTAGGTTGTTTACGGTACAGGTTTATATTTGACACTGTGTGCACCATCACACGCCGGGTCTTCTGCTAGTTCTTAAATGTGGCTGTATGTTATTCCAACCTTTGGCAAAATAACTTCCATGACTGAGTGACAGCTCTGCTTCTCAGTTCCTGCTGTGCGGTGTGACAGTGACAGACAGAAGTGGCCAGGATCTACAAAAGTCCCTGGTCCAGACAGCCCAAGAACCTGTAAACAAGGACCAGGTTCCAGAACTTCGGTGTGAAAGCGCCTGATAAGGTGAGTAATGAAAACGACAAGTGCAAACACTTCAAAGAAGGAGGTGATTCCAAACTGGGAACAGCTATGGGCCGCTGGGCTCTGGTCCGTGACAAATGCAGCCCTCCAGAGCATGTAGATGGAAAAGTGCTTTAAAGTCCTCAATTCAATGGCTACATGCTTTTTTTAAACTTAAGCACACAGTAGAATATGGCCCACAGTTGTTAGTCCAAATGATCAGTGCACATCTCTACTTGTGGTTTAAAAACTGACTGGTTTCCTTTGGGTGACAGATATAGCCTGTAAACTGAATTTGGAATATAAAGCTAACATTACTTCTGCTTTTGATTACAGAGTCAGACTACAATACACGGGACCTGGTTACAACCCCAATCGTCTAAGCGATGGCTCACTGTTCCAATGAGGAGGTTTGGATGTAACGTTACAGCATATGATGCATGTTGTTAAGGCCATAAATACCAGACACCAAAAGACAGGAAAGCTTAAGTTCATAACATGAGCAACTATTTTCAGCTGAAGCTTGCTGAATATAGCAGACAGAAAGTTCTCTCTCTGCAGTGCTCTTCCTCAGGCTACTTCCTTACCATACCGCACTGCACTAAATATTACAGGCGTACTGTAACAGAACAGAATAACTTAGCAGACAAAAAGCTCACTCTCCGCAGTGCTCTTCCTCAGGCTACTTCCTTACCATACCGCACTGCACCAAATGTTACAGACGTACTGTAACAGAACAGAATAACTTTGCAGACAGAAAGTTCACTCTAGTTTTTTACCATTTTGTGCTACACTACTTGTTATTGACATATTGTAATAGAACATCATAACTTAATATAAAATATGTATAATTATATTGGATGCTGTCTTAACATATTTTTAGTCTATTTTATTTTTGTCCGTATTGTTGTAATGTGATCTATTGGGTCTTAAACTATTTTTATTACTATTTAAATTGGACTGGTCTCTCTTTTAAAAGAGATTTTAAACATCAGTGGACTAACCTGGTTAAATAAAGGTTAAATAATAATGCAGAAAATAAAGACACACATGTGCTTCCTATAGTAATGAAAGAATCACAGCAGGTGTCTCCTGCAGACATATAGGACTGTGAGCAGGAAACCTGCCTTCTGTTAACGGAAAGGTCAGTGCATGTGTGGGAGTGACATGTACGGGTTTGTGAGTCTCATGGACTCATCTCCGACACTCTGCAGACCCAGACCTCGCTCGCCGACCTCTTGGAGGACTACCTTAAGGAGCTCGATGATGAAGAGCTGAAGATGTTTAAATGGAAATTGAGTCGCACAAAATATAAAGAGTTTAAGCCCCTTCCCAGGGGTCTGGTGAAGGGCCTGGATAGAACAGACCTCGCCGATAAGATGATAAGTTCCTACTGTGAAGTCGATGCTCTCAATGTCATGCTTGAAATCCTGAAGAATATGAACCTGAATGATCTTGCTCAGAGACTGAATGAAGACCTACAGAAGGGTAATCATATTTATAACCTTTCTTGTTTTTTGTCTAAATTGCAACCTTTTAGATACCGATGTCGGATACAGAAATGAATCCAAAATTCTTCCTTATTTCAGGTCTCTAAGCAGGACGTGACCTTTATGCTTTATGCTGTTCTGTAATTTACACTTTACTTTTAGCAAGCAAGCCCACTCCTTTTTCTACACTGTTAGCATGCCCGGGGGGGGGGGGGGGCAGCCAGGTGACCTTGGCCCCCCAGAGGTTGTTTTTTCTATCTACTTGGGAGTTTGTGGTTCCTCTCCTCCTTTGTCTTCTGACTTTTGACTTTCTTTCTTTCATTTCCTTGTCTTCTCGGTAGTGAAAGGCGCTATATAAGAATACATTAACTTGAACCCTGTATATCAGGGCATCCCGTGGCAGAGGCAGTACAGGAAAATGCCGGGGGGGGCATCCATTCCAAAGAGGTAGAAAGGGGAGGGGGAAATAAAAATTTTGACTTTTTGACCTGTATTGATTTCCTACTGTTTTACCTGGCGCCACCCCCCCTCCCCCTCCGTATCACACACTGTACTGTAGGCGTCTTTAAGTAACACTGATATGATCGATAAGCGTGTGATACGATTAATGGTATCTAATTCAAACAGCCACTATCATGTCAGAAAGACCAAAGCCCTCCAGTGCCCGAGGAAGAAAAAGAAAAAGAAGAGAGGAGGAAAAACAGGAAAAAGACAGAGGTAATAATCACTAATCAGAGTAATTACCGTGTTACTGTCTGTGGTCTGAGGAGCAGAGTGTTACTAGTTTACCTTGGATAATTCGGCATTTGCTAATTTAATAAATAGCTAGAATTAACGTCAGTTACTCCCAGCACAAATTCATTAGGGAAAGTTGTTAATACTTTTCAGGTGTTTGGGATGGGGAATAACCTACAGCATCATTGTCAGAAATACTCTTTATCTTTAACGTGTCCTGCTGCACCTGCATTAGATTAGATTAGATTAGATTAGATTAGATTCAACTTTATTGTCATTACATATGTATAAATACAGGGGCAACGAGATTCAGTGAACCGTCCACTGTGTCTGTCTCAGGGTAGTAAACTGTAATAGGCAAATTAAATGCTTTTCTGTTCCCACCCCCCTTTTTAACTAATAGTTTGAATCAATCCTCTGCATTTTTATTACTGATTAGTCTTATATGCATAGCAAACAGCATCATCATGTGAGCGACGTGCTCATTGAAGGAGGTTTTGTGCATGAATGCCAGTCAGCTGTCATTTCTCTTGCTGTTTACTTTGTGTTTAGAAAGTTATAATCTGACTTAGTTGCTGTTATTGGCTGGGTTTAATGCCCCCCCAGCCAGGGCCGGTCAGTCCTATAGGCGACATAGGTGTCCGCCTAGGGCACCACCTTCTGAGGGGGCGCCGACTTGCCAGCCAATTTCACTTTGCCTCAGGCAGGGGGCGCCGGTGGTGATGCTCTCCTAGGGCACCACCTTCTGAGGGGGCGCCGACTTGCCAGCCAGTTTCACTTTGCCTCAGGCAGGGGGCGCCGGTGGTGATGCTCTCCTAGGGCACCACCTTCTGAGGGGGCGCCGACTTGCCAGCCAATTTCACTTTGCCTCAGGCAGGGGGCGCCAGTGGTGATGCTCTCCTAGGGCTGGAATTTAAAGCTTAATTTTAATACAATGAAATAGCAAAAAGTGTCTCTGTGCAGGGGGTGGGGGATTAGATATCCCAAAAAAATGCCCTGTTATATTTATAGTGCGGGGACCATTTCTCAGATCCCCACTAACATCTGTAAATGCAATCAAAGAACTTAACATGCCAAAAGTCTCATTTTGTTTGGTAGCTGATGGTTAAGATTATGGCTGTGTATCATGTGTGATCATATTGAGAATTAGTGAATTTTTCTCTAATTTTTCTTCAGGGGAGCTCATGTCCAGCACGATCAAATGTAACCTGAAGCAGAAGTTTGAGCGTGTATTTGAAGGGAAAGCTAAGGGAGGACTGCCAACACTTCTCAGTGAGATTTACACAGAACTCTACATAACTGAAGGTGGAACTGGAGGAGTCAATGATGAACATGAAGTGAGACAGATTGAAACAGCATCCAAGAAAAGGCGAACAGAAGACACTACAGTCAAGTGCAATGATATATTTAAACCCTTATGTGAGACACCTATCAGAACTGTACTCACTAAAGGGGTGGCAGGTATCGGGAAAACAGTCTCTGTGCAGAAATTTATTCTCGACTGGGCAGAAGGAAAAGCAAACCAGGATGTTCACTTCATATTTGCTCTTCCTTTCCGGGACCTGAATTTGATTAAGTGTGAATACAGTCTGATTGAACTGCTTCACCGCTTTGTCCCAGATCTTATATCACTTGAATCCACTGAGCTGTTTAGGTACAAAGTCTTGTTCATCTTTGATGGTCTGGATGAGTGTCGCCTTCCTCTGGATTTTCAGAACAATGAGGGCTGGTTTGATGTAACAACGAAAATGTCACTGGATGTGCTGTTGACTAACCTCATTAAGGGGAATCTGCTTCCATCCGCTCTCCTCTGGATAACCTCCCGGCCAGCAGCAGCCAATCAGATACCTCCTGAGTGCCTCCACCGGGTGACAGAGATACGAGGGTTCAGTGATGCCCAGAAGGAGGAGTATTTCAGGAGGAAATTCAGTGATGAGAGCCTGGCCAGCAGGATTATCACACAGGTGAAATCATCAAGGAGCCTCTTCATCATGTGCCACATACCTGTGTTCTGCTGGATTTCAGCCACTGTGCTTAAGAGGCTTTTTAGTGAGACTGACAGGGGAGAAATTCCAAGGACTCTGACTGAAATGTACACACACTTCCTGATCTATCAGACAAGTGTAAAAAATGACAAGTATATGAAAAATAATGAAACCAAGCTTAATGAATTTCTTTTGAAACTTGGTAAACTGGCTTATGACAACCTTGAGAAAGGCAATCTCATATTTTATGAGCATGATCTGACAGAGAATGGCATTATTGTCAGTGAAGCTTTAGTTCACTCTGGATTGTGCACAGAAGTCTTTAAAGAGGAATATGGGCTGTATCAGGAGAAGGTGTACTGCTTTGTGCATCTGAGCATCCAGGAGTATCTCGCTGCTTTATATGTGTTTCTATCAAACTCGTCAGCTGACCTGCTGAAGAATGCAGTGGATCAGGCATTAAAGAGCAAGAATGGACACTTGGACCTCTACCTCCGCTTCCTCCTGGGCCTCTCAACACACTCCAGTAAGACTCTGTTACAAAGACTACTGGGACAGAGAGGAACCAGGTCACGTAACATTCAGGAAACAGACCAACACTTACATCCAACCAATATCTGTACCGACGTGTTCTATTCAGGGCCATGGAGGTTCAAAGCTTGTTCCCAAAGCAATGAGTGCATGGCAGAGAATGACCCCGTAACGGGTTCCGACCTAGAATGGGGTTCTGACTCAGAATGGGGTTCTGATTCAGAATGGGGTTCTGACTCAGAATGGGGTTCTGATTCAGAATCGGGTTCCAACCATTCACCGGCCCAATACATCAAGTGGAAAGTCAAGAAGAAATTATCTCCAGATAGAACCATCAATCTGTTCCACTGTCTGAATGAACTGGGTGACAATTCACTAGTAGAGGAAGTACAAAGATACCTTCATTCAGGGCATCTTTCAGCAGAAGACCTCTCACCTGCACAGTACTCAGCTCTGGCCTTTGTGATGCTGATGTCAGATGAGGAGCTGGATGTGTTTGATATGAAGAAATACATCAGATCAGATAAAGAGCACAGGAGGCTGCTGCCTGTGGTCAAGAACTCCAGGACGGCTCTGTAAGTGACGTGGGGATGGGAAATCATGTCTGGTCTGGCAGTAATACATTGACATTGTATGAAATATATCTGATTTATTTATCCTCTTGGATTAATAACTGGGGTGTTTGTTTGATAATCTCGACTGCAGCTGTTTCTATAGCAGTAGCTAATCTGAACCACAGACTTTATAATGACTGAAGATAGTGATGTAGTAACAAACAAAAAAGTGATGTTTCCGTTCCCATCCAGTCTGCCTTCTGATCACAGGCACAGCATCCTAACCTGCTATAGAAGCAGTGAGGGCTCTTTACCCACAGGGTGTATAAGTGGTATGTGAGTGTTATTGTCAGCAGGTGTGTTCATGTGATGGAGCCCAGAGCTGGGAGCTTCTGTATGACTGCTGTCTCTGGCTGCTCACTGGCGGCCTCTGCTGGCCACAGCTGCTCCTGGCTGAGGATGTGACGACACATCTAGTCTGGCAGTATAAAGATTAAGATTCTTTAAAATATAAAATATATGTATAATTTATTTACCCTCGTATCAATAACTAGGATTTTTAGATTTTATATTAACTGAAGTGGGGGCGGCATGGTGGTGCAGTTGTTAGGGTTAGGGTGAGGGGGGTGGCATGGTGGTGCAGTGGTTAGGGTTAGGGTGTGGGGGGTGGCATGGTGGTGCAGTGATTCGCACTGTTTCCTCACACCCCTGGGACCCGGGTTTGAGTCTCCGCCTGGGTTTCCTCTGGTTTCCCCCCACAGTCCAAAGACATGCTGAGGCTGATTGGTGTTACTAAATTGTGTGTAAGACTGAATGGTGTGTGAGTGTGCCCTGCGATGGGCTGGCCCCCTATCCTGGGTTGTTCCCTGTCTTGTGCCCATTGCTTCCGGCATAGGCTCCGGACCCCCGCGACCCGGCAGGATAAGCAGTTTGGAAAATGGATGGATGGATATTAACTGAAGTTATTGATGTAGTAAAAACAAAAAAGACAAGATTTCCATGACCATCCTTTGTGTAACAAATAACTAAAGATGCAGCCTCATACATAATGGTCCAGGTTTCATTAGTAGTGGGAAAACCACTCATATTCTTTTCAGTTCTGGATGCTGTAGGAAGCATTTCTGTAAATACTGGGTGTGGTGCATGACTTTTTGGGTTCGAGTCCATGAGCGGAAGGTCGTTGGTTCAAATCTCCTGGCCGGCAGAGTGATCTCATCACTGGGTCCTTGAGCTGCAGGGGGCTGGATGCTGGCCGACCCTGCGCTGTGACCCCCAAACTTCCTCCCACCTGTATATGTGTCGTGTGTCTCTTGGAGAGCAATATGGGAGGGGCGAAAAGACAACTTCCCCATGGGGATGAATGAAGCATCATTATTCATAAATCATTCAAACAAACATTTCTTCGAAAAGCCTTTTTCACAGGACTGATAGCTCTCCGATTAATGTATTGTTGATTAGGGATGGGCGGTAAGTGAAAAATATATATATGTGTTATTTTGGTTTAAAAATATCGTAATAAATATTAATTTAATGAGTTCCACCCAAACACAGAATGCAATTTCAATTCAGTTTTATTTATATAGCGTGTTTCCACATTACATTCTCTCAAAGTGCTTTACAGCAAAGTGCTCAGTGAGAAAGTCAAAAGGGAACAGTGGCAAGGAAAAGCTCCCTAGAAGGAAGAAACCTTGGGAAGAACCAGATTCAGAGGGGGAGCCCATCCTCCAGGGGGTAGCAGATGAAGCCCAAACCCTAACCAGACTCAAAGGGGGAGCCCATCCTCCAGGGGGTAGCAGATGAAGCCCAAACCCTAACCAGACACAAAGGGGGAGCCCATCCTCCAGGGGGTAGCAGATGAAGCCCAAACCCTAACCAGACTCAAAGGGGGAGCCCATCCTCCAGGGGGGAACAGAGGAAGTCAAATGATCAAGATGGTGAAATCTCAATTCACATTGTGTCAATCTCAACATTTGAGTCACAAAGCAGGGGATGACAGGCAAGTGCTGGAGCCACTTTAGATGGCAGGGCGAACAGTAGTACAGTAGCAGTGACAGGCAGAAGGGTGAGCAGGCCGGAAGGATGTCACAGGCAGAAGGGCGGGCAGGCCTGAAGGGCGTCACAGGCAGAAGGGCGAGCAGGCCGGAAGGGCGTCACAGGCAGAAGGGCCAGCAGGCCGGAAGGACGTCACAGGGAGAAGTGCGAGCAGGCCGGAAGGACGTCACAGGGAGAAGTGCGAGCAGGCCGGAAGGACGTCACAGGCAGAAGGGCCAGCAGGCCGGAAGGGCGTCACAGGCAGAAGGGCCAGCAGGCCGGAAGGACGTCACAGGGAGAAGTGCGAGCAGGCCGGAAGGACGTCACAGGCAGAAGGGCCAGCAGGCCGGAAGGGCGTCACAGGCAGAAGGGCCAGCAGGCCGGAAGGACGTCACAGGGAGAAGTGCGAGCAGGCCGGAAGGACGTCACAGGCAGAAGGGCCAGCAGGCCGGAAGGGCGTCACAGGGAGAAGGGCGAGCAGGCCGGAAGGGCGTCACAGGCAGAAGGGCCAGCAGGCCGGAAGGACGTCACAGGGAGAAGTGCGAGCAGGCCGGAAGGGCGTCACAGGGAGAAGGGCGAGCAGGCCGGAAGGGCGTCACAGGCAGAAGGGCCAGTAGGCCGGAAGGACGTCACAGGGAGAAGTGCGAGCAGGCCGGAAGGACGTCACAGGGAGAAGTGCGAGCAGGCCGGAAGGACGTCACAGGCAGAAGGGCCAGCAGGCCGGAAGGGCGTCACAGGCAGAAGGGCCAGCAGGCCGGAAGGGCGTCACAGGCAGAAGGGCCAGCAGGCCGGAAGGACGTCACAGGGAGAAGTGCGAGCAGGCCGGAAGGGCGTCACAGGGAGAAGGGCGAGCAGGCCGGAAGGGCGTCACAGGCAGAAGGGCCAGCAGGCCGGAAGGGCGTCACAGGCAGAAGGGCGGGCAGGCCGGAAGGGCGTCACAGGCAGAAGGGCGGGCAGGCCGGAAGGGCGTCACAGGCAGAAGGGCCGGCAGGCCGGAAGGACGTCACAGGCAGAAGGGCCAGCAGGCCGGAAGGGCGTCACAGGCAGAAGGGCGGGCAGGCCGGAAGGGCGTCACAGGCAGAAGGGCGAGCAGGCCGGAAGGACGTCACAGGCAGAAGGGCGGGCAGGCCGGAAGGGCGTCACAGGCAGAAGGGCGGGCAGGCCGGAAGGGCGTCACAGGCAGAAGGGCGAGCAGGCCGGAAAGGTGGTACAGGTAGTGGAGATGTCACAGGCAGCAGGGTAGGCAGGATATCTTGATAATTTGGGGTCTCCAGGCAGCATAGCCCAGGAGGAGGAGGGGAAATAAAATGTGCAATTAGCCAAAGTAGGGGAGACCCAATGCAGTGCAAAGAGTTAGACGAGTGCAGTATGTAAGCTCCAGCAGATATGGCTATGGCAGCATAAGTAGGAGGGAGAGGCAGGTGGGAACGCAGGCATGGGGGGTCCCTGAAATGTCAGCACTCCAATTCCACAAGGGGGTGTGAAGCTAGAGTGACAGCAATTCAATTCAATTCAATTTTATTTATATAGCGCTTTTATGAACAGTCACTGCCACAAAGGACTTTACATATAACTGGCCCGAACCGCAACCAAGCAAGCCTGAGGTGACAGTGGTAAGGAAAAACTCCCTCTAGCAGGAAGAAACCTTGAGAGGAACCTAGACTTGGAAGGGGACCCCATCCTCCTCAGCACAACCGGGGAGCATGAAAATGTATTCACATTAACATTAGTTCAAGTCCTACAACAGCACTGACAGTCCAGTTTATCCAAAGCCAATGGCACCGATCCCCACCCAGCTCTACACCTCACACTATAGGTCTGACTGGGAGTGAGCAGTTAGCTAGAGCTAGAACTAGAGTCCCTATACGCTAAACTAAACAGGTGAGTTTTTAGTCTAGACTTGAATATTGAGAGTGAGCCTGAAACCCACACATCTGGTGGAAGACCATTCCACAGCTGAGCAGCTCTATAACAGAAAGCTCTGCAGCCTGCCGTAGGTCTTTCTACCCTGGTACTAACAGATATCCTGCTCCTTGAGAACGAAGAAAGCGAGGAGGGTTGTATAAGACCAGCAGATTACTGAGGTATTCTGGTGCAAGGCCATTCAGTGTTTTTCATGTGTGTGTGTGTATATATATATATATATATATATATATATATATATATGTGTGTATATCCATCCATCCATCCATTTTCCAAACCGCTTATCCTATTGGGTCGCGGGGGGTCCGGAGCCTATCCCGGAAGCAATGGGCACGAGGCAGGGAACAACCCAGGATGGGGGGCCAGCCCATCGCAGGGCACACTCACACACCATCCACTCACACATTCACACCTATGGGCAATTTAGCGACTCCAATTAGCCTCAGCATGGTTTTTGGACTGTGGGGGGAAACCGGAGTACCCGGAGGAAACCCCACGACGACATGGGGAGAACATGCAAACTCCGCACACATGTGACCCAGGCGGAGACTCGAACCCGGGTCCCAGAGGTGTGAGGCAACAGTGCTAACCACTGCACCACCATGCCGCCCCATGTGTGTATATATTTATTTATATATATATATATATATATATATATATATATATATTTATTTATTTATATATATATATATATATATGTATGTGTATATATACATATGTGTGTATATATATGTATGTGCATATATGTATATATGTATGTATATATGTGTGTGTGTGTATATATATATGTATGTATATATGTGTGTGTGTGTGTATATATATATATATATATATATATATATATATATATATATATATATATATATATATATATATATATATATATATATATATATATATATATAAATAAAATCATGGGCATGACAATGAACCCCAACAGAATGATTTCTGATAATGTTACAAAGAGGTATCATATATAAAGTTAACAGTAGGGGGCCCAGCACTGATACCTGTGGGACACCATACTTGACTTTAGTGATCTTTGAAGATTCATTGTTCACATGGACAAACTGATAATGATCAGTTAAATAGGAGCAAAACCAAGAAAGAGCTGTTTCCTTAATGCCAACGAATAGCCGGTCCAAGAGGATACTATGGTCCACAGTATCGAATGCTGCAGTTAAGTCTAGTAATATCAACACAGATATACAGCCACTGTCAGAAGCCATAAGCAAATCATTCACTACTTTGACTGAAGCTGTTTCTGTGCTGTGGTTTGGTCTAAAGCCAGACTGATATAAATCATTAGCGTTATTTTTCTGTAGGAGAAAAGACAGCTGGCAAGCTTTTCCCAGGATCTTTGAATTGAATGGAAGATTTGAGATTGGTCTATAATTTCCTAAATCACTAGGTTCAAGATTTGGTTTCTTTAGAACAGGTCTAATAACAACATATCCAAGCCTAAGAAACGAGTCTAAGACATTTAACAGGGTGGTGCTAATCAGTGGTCGAATCTCCTTCAGGAATTTTGTAGGAATTGAGTCTAGAAGGCTAGCAGAGGATTTGCAGGAGGAAAATAAGCTCAAAAGTTTTGATTGTTTTATGAGAAGGAAAGATTCAAAGGTCACATTATCAGTATGCATAGGATGAGCAGGAGGCTGGCAGCTGTATGTAGCTACACACGTGCACTGGATGGTCTGTCTAATCTTAGTTATTTTACCATTAAAAATGTAATAAAGTCATCACTCCTAGAAGCTTGTGAGACCTGCGAGTTGAAGAATTCTGTGTTAACCTAGTCACAAATTCAAATAGGAATTTAGGATTATTTTTGTTCTCTTCAATTAGTCTGGAGAGATACACAGATCTCACAGTCATTAGTGTCTGTACCTAGAGAGGCTCTTTCCAGGCTGATCTGAAAAAGTCTAGTTCAGTTGAGCCATTTGCACTCTAGCTTGCATGAAGCCTGTTTTAGTTCACGTGTATGATCAGAGAACCAGGGGGCAGGTTCCATATCTCTATGCTTTATCTTCTTAAGTGGAGATACGAGATCTAGGTGCTGCAAGGCGATTTCTCCATGTTCGCAGTTACCCATTTAAGTTCATACGAGGCTTCAGGTGTAAGGTTGATGGACTGTGGAAGTCGGTTGAGAAACGTTGTTGTAGTTAATGAGACAATTTAACGTCTGATACTGTACTTTGGAGATGGGGCTGAAGGGAGGCTATACTGTATATCAAACGTTAACAAGTAATGATCTGAAAGCAGAGGATTCTGTGGTATAATAGATATGTGTTCCAGCAGGACACTGTTGGGGAAAGCGCCCGGCGTTTCCACCCCAACTCCACCTTTTATGAGACAACACACTTTATAGTTTTTACTTGCAAGGGTACCCACACTCTCTGCAATGCAAACTACAGCAGAATGTGTTACAAAGGGTGGTTCCCCTTGACTCCTTTATTTATAGTCAGTGGGAGGCGCAAGAGTCATGCAGAATAGGGAGGTGAGAACAAGAAAAGTTTTTACCTAAGTGTACAGCTGTTGAGCACATACTCAGGGTATGTGCAGCTAAATACTATTATTAATATAATCTAGAGTATGAGGTTAGAAGAAGACAAAATAATGTATATACATATTTACACTCATAGCTAATCATACAGGAATGATAACAAAATGATTAATAACAGTTTCTTCAACCTAACAGACACCATGGCTAAGAATCAAATCCAAGGTGTGGTTACAGGCATGAGTAGGCCGACTGCATTCTAACATACATCTACAGGGTCTAGAATAGCAGCAAATGTTGTTGTTAAAGGATCACTGTCATTCCCCGTGTGAATATTAAAATAGCCAACAATCATGGCTTTGGCAGTAGTGACCACCAGGTTTGCTAAAAAAATCTGCAAACTCCTTAAGAAAATTACTATAGACTAGACAATCTTTAAAAAATAGTTCTTGGAGGTTAGGGACCAGGTAGTGATTGGAGGTTAGGGACCAGGCAGTCTATACACAATAACAATGGTGATTGGAGGTGAAGAACTAGAATTGATTTGATTTGATTTGATTTGATGAAACCCTTTATTGCTGTTGCAATATACCATGTCACTAGTCACGAGTACCAGCGAAAAAAACTGGCCATCACCCGACCATACATATACACAAACATCACAGTAGGGGGTAGACCGGTCGGGAGACAGGGGAAGAGAGAAGAAAAGAAACAGAATAACATGAGGAGAGAGGAGGAGAATAATAAAAAAACAGCCCCCAGGCTGTACTCCAGTGGGGAGGACATTGTGGGAACCGAAAAAAACACCTCAGCAACATAAGCACATGATGGCACTACGCCTTACAACATAAAAATGACACGACTTGCAACGGGTGGGGGAAAAGGGGTGGTGGAGGTAGTCCAGCAGAGACAGACAGCCATCCGGTCCTGCAGCCATGGAGGCGCTGGTCAACAGACCCACCTATTCACGCTGGGGGTATGAAGCGGCGAAGGCGTTGGATGGGGGGAGGGTGCGGTAAGTACTTGGGATCGGGGGAGAGGAATGCAAGAGAGTCTCACTGCCTTGTTCTTCAGGGGGAGTTGTTAGTTCAGCAGCGGCCTTGGCCAAGGCCAGTGCTGATTGGGGGGAGCCAAAACCTGATAGAATAGGGTTGTTTGGGTTTCCGTACGAGAAGCTGTAATTTCCAGCTCCACTAATGTCCACGCTGGTCTCTGCCATCCAATAAGTTTTGCAAAGCTGTGAGCTTCTCCATATCCAGTTTCACAGTCTGAGTGCTAACAGCTCTGCCCACTCCATCAATCATTCCAGCCAGCCTAGTGGGGCTTTGAGCGGCTGTCACCGTCTTCTTCAATCTTTGATAAACCAGGGCAATGCCTAATCCAATCAGCATAATACCTGTAATCATGGTTCCGAATAGGTAGATGTCTTCAATGTCCTCCACGGAAAGAGCTGCCAGGCACACGACCCTCCACCTCTCCCATCCGTCCATCGTGTAGGTTCCCCCGAACCTAGGCTTCTCGTCAAGAACATGGTGTCAATTGCGTTGAGAGACCAGCTGATCAAATCCATCGTTTTTCGTAGTTTGGAGAGCAGGGCTGAGAGAGTCTCTCAAGTATAAGACAGTAGACTAGACGAGACGAGAGGAAGTCAGCAAGACTAAGAAGAAAGATCACAATAAATCTGCAAACTCCTTAAGAAAATTACTATAGACTCGACAATCTTTAAAAAATAACAATGGTGATTGGAGGTTAGGGACCAGGTGGTCTATACACAATAATAATGGTGATTGGAGGTTGGGAACCAGGCGGTCTATACACAGTAACTATGGTGATTGGAGGTTAGGGACCAGGCTGTCTATATACAATAACAATGGTGATTGGAGGTGAAGAACTACGAAGAGATGAGTCAGCAAGACTAAGAAGAAGAATTTCAGATGTTCTAAAGCTATAAGCACTTTGCTCAGACATTCCTATGATAGACTGAAATATTGCAGCAGCACCAGCACCTTTGCCATCTGGTCAAGGGTTATGCTGTAATCAGCTGGAGTAGATTCATTTACTGCCATGAATTCATTCGGTCTAAGCCAGGTCTCTGTAAGGCATTAGGACCAAGACTAAAGTCAGTAATTATTTCATTTATCAGTAGCGCCTTAGAAGCCAGTTTTGAAGCCATTCAAAAGTTTTAGCTTTGCATTACACCTATTATCTAATAATGGATTTGGTTTAATTATTATTAAGTTATTATGACATCCATCCATTTTCCAAACCGCTTATCCTACTGGGTCGCGGGGGGTCCGGAGCCTATCCCGGAAGCAATGGGAACGAGGCAGGGAACAACCCAGGATGGGGGGCCAGCCCATCGCAGGGCACACTCACACACCATTCACTCACACATGCACTCCTACGGGCAATTTAGCAAGTCCCATTAGCCTCAGCATGTTTTTGGACTGTGAGGGGAAGCCGGAGTATCTGGAGGAAACCCCACGACAACATGAGGAGAACATGCAAACTCCACACACATGTGACCCAGGCGGAAACTCAAACCTGGGATCCAGAGGTGTGAGGCTACAGTGCTAACCACTGTACCACCATGCCGCCCCCATTATCACATACACTACGGTGGAATAGACCTCCACAATTAAAAGTGAGGGGAACAGACACAGTCCTAGTAAAATGAACCATAGGTGACGACTCTAAGCGACTAGCAGGCGGTCGGTTATGCTTGTTTGCCTGCCGCCTGGACTTGGCTCTGGCTAGTCAGTGATTTGCCTGGAGACTATGAGCTATGCTTTTGGACAGGAGAACGGCACTAGCCCATGAGGGGTGAATACCATCCCTCTTCAAAAGCCCAGGCCTACCCCCAAACATTTGTCAATTTTCTATATAACCCACATCGTTTATTGGGCACCATTCCGACAGCCAGCGGTATAGCGACGATAATTTTCTGTATATTTCATTGCTTCGCCTAGCAGGGATGGGGCCAGAGCGCGTTACTGACACACACATCTTCCTCGTGTGACCCGCACAAGGGGCGAGAAACACAGCTCCCACCGTTAACCTAGCGAATCTCCACCAATATAGACACTATTACCATTGCAGGCTATTTGAATAAAGGAACAATATTGGGGCTGATGAAAAATTTATTTGCGTAAAGCTAAAACACACCTAAGAAAATAATCACACTAGGACAACCAGCACTATAGTTCTCATGGGAACACAAAAGAAGAATATATTATAGACAAGTAAAATTATATTAAATCACACTTCACCCTTATAGACACAGCAACCCACATTCTGCCCCCACAGGAACTAACACTCGAGGTCCTAGGCAAAATACAACAAAACACCATCGACAAACACACAAAGTATTTAATTCCCACCCCTTAACTAGGCCCGCGAAATCAAAGACCAAATTACAACGAAGAAAAAAAAAAATACATTGAGACAGAGGAAAAACCTTTTCTGGGCCCAGAATGCCGCTGGCGGAGTGTTAACACGCACCAGTCACACGGATCACATCTACACCGGGCCCAGAATGCCGCTGGCGGAGTGTTAACACGCACCAGTCACACGGATCACATCTACAACGGGCCCAGAATGCCGCTGGCGGAGTGTTAACACGCACCAGGCACAGGGATCACATCTACAACGGGCACAGAATGTCGCTGGCGGAGTGTTAACACGCACCAGACACAGGGATCCCATCTACACCGGGCCCAGAATGCCGCTGGCGGAGTGTTAACACGCACCAGTCACACGGATCACATCTACAACGGGCACAGAATGTCGCTGGCGGAGTGTTAACACGCACCAGACACAGGGATCACATCTACACCGGGCACAGAATGTCGCTGGCGGAGTGTTAACACGCACCAGTCACACGGATCCCATCTACACCGGGCCCAGAATGCCGCTGGCGGAGTGTTAACACGCACCAGTCACACGGATCACATCTACAACGGGCACAGAATGTCGCTGGCGGAGTGTTAACACGCACCAGGCACACGGATCACATCTACACCGGGCCCAGAATGCCGCTGGCGGAGTGTTAACACGCACCAGACACAGGGATCACATCTACACCGGGCCCAGAATGCCGCTGGCGGAGTGTTAACATGCACCAGACACAGGGATCACATCTACAACGGGCCCAGAATGCCGCTGGCGGAGTGTTAATGTAACCCCTACTTCTATTACACCAATAGAAATGTACACAACATAAACAGGGGTCGGGTGCAGGGTCCTTTCCCTTATTTATATATATTTTCTTAGTCCAATCACTGAGGGTTTTAGAAAGAAAATATGATGTGGACACGAAATGTCTTACTTCAAAACCATCTTTTTAATATATGAATTAACATAACCAGTTAGGTTAACATAAATTCCCAGTATATAAATCAAAACCAAATCGTATATTATTTCAATAAACAAAAATTATATAGTTCGATAACCAGAACACAAACATATATATTTATAATTTTCAATGGGTATCCAAATGTTAATTATAAACGAAAATTTGGCCAGCTCCTCACTGTCCCGTCCAAAAAAAATATATATATGGCGACTGGCACTCTTGCTGTCTTTCGGCGGGAAAGGAGAGACGAAATGGCGACGGAGTCGTTTTCCTCAGCCACTCGTCCTGACAAGGGAGGCTGGCGAAGAAGACTGGCAAAGAAGGCAGATTTTGGTAGCGAAATAGTAGCTTAGGCGCCACAGTTGTCGGCAGCAACGCTCAGCTAAAACCCCGCTCGCTCATGGCGGCTTATATTCGCCAACTGACGCAGATCGTAATCACACACAATTAAAAGAATCTTATTACACCATACTATCTGATGTACATATATACTTAAAACAAAGGAAACCCAATTCTGACATAGCACCAGCTTACCTGGCAAAGAAGGCAGATTTTGGTAGCGAAATAGTAGCTTAGGCGCCACAGTTGTCGGCAGCAACGCTCAGCTAAAACCCCGCTCGCTCATGGCGGCTTATATTCGCCAACTGACGCAGAGCGAAATGACACAGAGCGTAATGACGTAGAGCGTACCTTACATTACTCTGAGCTACCGCAACAACACCTACAATATGCCTCCTTCACTTAAAACAAGTGCAAATTCCAGGTAAGCTTAAATATATATATATAATTACACACAAAAATTTGCTTATAGAAATTAAGGTAGACACAACCACATATACACATCCCTTTACAGACAAAACAACAAAAACAAACAAAGAAAAATAAGAAAATAAATTACCAATATACCATGTGGGTTACATCTTTCCCCGCTTAACAAAAATATGACGTCCCCGTCATATTATCCTACCAAAAACTGCAATAATCCCAAAATTTGCTTATGCAAAGAAATTAAGCACTCATGAATTACCATGCTATTAACTGGCAAGTTAACAACCTGAGGTCTACAACCTATGTGAGAGCCCACTTGGTAATCACTTAGGTAAGCTGGTGGGTTTCGCCTCCTTTGAGGCCTACCTTGTGTTGGGGTAGAACTCCTATTAATTTCTCCATCTGACTCATAACTAGATAGAAATTCAGGAGCTTCTGGATTTAAGGATGTTTCCCTAAATGACTCACTCCCTCCAAGTGATCTCAACTTGTCCTGCATCACAGACTGTCTTTCTGCATCTGACATGAATGTACATTCTAACCCAGACTCATCATTGCCTCTTGCGGAACTCGGAGAAATCGGAACTTGTCCCGTGTCTGCACCGTCCCCCAATCCTAAATCCACAGGCAAAAATCCACAGGGGAGCAGCATATCTCTGTGGAGAACTCGCTCTCTACCCTCACCCCCCTCAGACTTAACCACATACACAGGAATGTCTTGGTCTGGCTGTTTCAAAATTACATGAACAGCAGATTCCCACCTATCTGAAATTTTATGTTTCTTTCGAAGGCCCAAGTTCCTAACAAGAACCCTATCGCCAACATCTAAGGGCATAGCCGTTACTTTAGAATCCCACTTTTTTTTGTTCAGATTCTGACGTCTTTCTGCATTCTTTGAGGCTAAGTTATACGCATACTTAAGTCTGCTTTTAAGGTCACGCACATAGTGCGAGTGTGTTTTAGAATCATGACCACGGGGACTAATCCCGAAGCATAAATCAATTGGCAATCGAGGCTGTCGTCCAAACATTAGAAGGAACGGCGCCTCCCCCGTAACATCATTCTTTGTGCAATTATATGCATGCACCAACGGCCTTACATATTTCCTCCATTCTTCTTTTTTCTTTTCCTCCAAAGTCCCTAATAAATCGAGTAGAGTCCGGTTAAACCTTTCTACTGGGTTGCCCCTGGGATGATAAGGTGTAGTGCGTGATTTAACAATGCCTGCTAACTTACACAATTCTGCTATCACCTCTGCCTCAAAACATGCCCCCTGATCACTATGTAGACGACGTGGAAATCCATAATGGCAAATAAAATTCTCCCACAATACTGCAGCCACTGTTCTAGCCGTTTGATCTCTGGTTGGGTATGCTTGGGCATACTTGGTGAAATGATCAGTTATGACTAAGATATGCCTAGTGTCTTTTGTATCAGGTTCCAACGACAAGAAATCCATACACAGGAGTTCAAGAGGGCCTTTGACCTTGATATTCACAAGTTCAGCTGCCCTTTGAACTCTGCTTTTGCGTCTCACACATCGCTCACACGTCCGACACTTTGCTTCTATGTACCGCATCATTTTAGGCCAATAAAATCTGGCCCTTGCCAACTCCACAGTCCTCTCAACACCCATATGACCCACTTCATCATGTACACCCCTAAATGCTCTCTCTCTTTGACTCTGAGGCACGACCAGTTGATGAGAATCTTCACCCATATGATTGCGCACCCTGCGATATAACACTCCGTCTATGAGTTCTAACCTGGATCTCTCCCTCAGTAACAAAAGTACCTCTGGTTGCTCACACGTTTTATCCAATACATGGGAATCCAGAGTCAAAAGCTGTATGACGCGTGACAAACTCGCGTCTTCTCCCTGCAACTTCTGCCAATCATCACTGGAAAAACCAGGCAATGTAGGCTGACCAGGCCATAACATTGGCTCTTCCAGGTCCTCTGGAACCGCACTGTCGTCACAGAGCAGGGTCTCTACAGCCGGGATGAAGTTCTCTGCTATTGTTTCATCTCCACTTTCAGACACCACAAGAGCCCTCACCAGGTGATTTGCACATAAAGTGCTCACTGCATTGTTATCCAAAACATTACACTCATCAGGTGCTAGCTTAACACGATCAAGCATGCTGGCAATTCTCTTATCCATCTCATCCACCTCCTCTAAAGATGGTGCATGAGGCCGCCTTGAGAGACCATCGGCATCCCCATTGCGCGTGCCCGATTTATAGTGGATGTCAAAATTATATGCAGATAGAGCAGCGAGCCATCTATGACTGGTGGCATCCAATTTGGCACTGGTCAGTACATAAGTTAACGGATTATTATCCGTCAACACTTTGAAGGTGGCACCATACAAGTAATCGTGGAATTTTTCGCTGACCGCCCACTTAAGTGCGAGAAATTCCAACTTGTGAGCTGCATAATTTCTTTCTGCCTTAGAAAGTCCACGGCTAGCATACGCCACTACTCTGGTCTGGCCATCTTGTATTTGATAAAGCACCGCACCCAAACCTGTGGTGCTGGCATCAGTGTGCAGAATATAAGGGAGCTGCCAATCTGCGAAACCCAGAATGGGGGCTGCTGTGAGCTTCTCAATAACAAGCTCAAAAGCCCTCTGACACTCCTCAGTCCAACAATCACCTAACAATTGTGACTTAGAGCGGGGCGCATACTTACTGCCACTCCTACGGGTGGAGAATTCTCCTTTCAACAACTCGTTCAAAGGCCTGACAATGTGAGAGTAGTTATGTACAAATCTACGGTAATAACCTGAAAACCCCAGAAAAGACCTAAGGTCTCTGACTGTCCGTGGCCGAGGCCACTCCCTGATGGCAGATACTTTATCGGGATCAGGTTGAATACCGTGCTCTGAAATAACATGACCAAGGTATTTTACCGAAGTCTGGAAAAATTTACATTTTGATGGAGATAATTTGAGACCAAAATCTGAGATACGTTTTAGAACTCTCATTAACCTCTCCTCATGCTCCTCCAATGTACTTGAAAAAATTATCAAATCATCCAGAAACGCAATTACTTCTTGAAGATTGATGCCTGCCATTACTTTCTCCATAGTCCTCTGAAAAGACGCTGGAGAATTTGTTAGCCCTTGAGGTAACTTACGAAATTGCCAGTTTCCAAAAGGGGTGGTGAATGCAGTTTTATGTCTGTCTGAAGGTTCCACATCTAGTTGGTAATACCCACTTTTGAGGTCCAAGACACTAAACCATTTAGACCCTGCCAACAAAGTAAATGTTTCCTCAATACGAGGTAGTGGGTATGCATCTTTCTTGGTGAAACCATTCAGCTTCCGGTAATCTACCACCATTCTAAGATCTCCATTCTTTTTGCGGACTAACACTACAGGTGAGGCGTAAGGGCTAGTAGATTCTTCTATCACTCCTGCCACTAATAGGTCATGCAAATGTTTCCGTAAGTCATTAAAATCAGCAGGGGAAACACATCTAGTTCGTTCCTTAAAGGGAAAATGTGGTTCTACCTCAATGCGATGAGTGACACCAGTCATGTGTCCAATATCTAGATCATGTCTAGCAAATGCGTTTGACACCTCCTTTCGAATTTTGTTCTCTATGTGGCCTCTCAATTCAACTGGTATAGGACTATCTCCAAAATCCAAATTCAGCACATCAGTTTTTGAGCTGAGGTCCTCCTGAGAGGAGACCATATGCAAATGCGCACCTTGTAGCGCCACAGTTCGTGATTCCGCACCAGTAATGGATTGTACAGGTACCACCCAGTCAAGCAGAGAACATTCCGCAATGACAGTCTTTGGCCGTAAAGTTATATCATGTTGGGACACATTTTTAACCACTAGTTTAAGTGCATTACAAGACCTATCGTTCACATCTACTATCTGATCATACACCACAAAGCCGCCTGGAATTGAGCTTTCCTCCAAACCACTCACAAGGGCCCGACATGCAACTACCCCCTGCTTCATATGACACATGCCTTTTAGGACCTTCGACTCCCCATTCTTTACACATACTGGAAGCTTTCCACTCAATGTCACCCTCAAAACATAATTTTTCTTAGCCTGCTCTTTAGACTTGGACTGTCTATTATACTCCGAATAGACCATGGCCCAGTTAGTATGAATGGGCAAAGACATTAAGAAGCGCTGGCCTCCCTTCTTCCTACAATCCTGAATCAACTGACGCAAAATATTTGTGCCTACAAGAAAGGGTACCTTCTCACTATAAGTCTGATCAGGACTCACTAACACTAAGGCACTAAACCGTCGGCCTGTTCCACATGCGGTCTGAGAGAAGTTCACTTCCACCTCAATATAACCTAAGTATGGCACACTTTGCCCAGCTGCTCCCTCAATGTGTAGTAAGTCGTCAATAGAGAACAGCTCTCTATGAGATAAATACTGACAGTAAAACGAATGGCTCAAAATGCTCACTTGTGATCCAGTGTCCATTAAACAAGGACACTGTATACCATCCAACCAAGCTACTCCTTCACACGACTCCCCCACAAGGCCGTCGGGAATCCTTGCAATATCCCCTCTGCCGGGAGGATGATTGCGTGGGCAATGATCTGACAGAGTGGAACTGGCTAAGGTATGGGCTCCTGCCTTTTCCATGGCAAGAGCCCTTGATAGTTTAAAGGCGGCTTTGAGACTAAATTTGACTGTTCTTGAGTACTTTGGTGACGTTCACACAACCTCACTTGCACCAACTCTGCATTAGTTGGGTTAGAGCATTTAGGCAGGGTATGGGAATCTTCCCCGCAATTGTAACAGAAACTCCTTGGTCTACTCTTAATTGTTTCAATCGCTGCTCTGACAGGGGTAGTTCCAATAACTCGAGTGGGCTTCGGCCCAACCTCCCTTTTCTTTTCATTCCGATGCTCTATTGTAGCAGTAGCCCTCCTAAGCTCTGCCTCTAAATACTGGATCTTTGCCTCTAGCTTCTCTTTAATTGAATTTTCTGTATCAGTCAAGTCACTGTTGACCACTTCTGACTTAATCGCTGCCTGGGTTTTAACATGCGCCCTAACAGAGCCGTTACCTAAATGACGCCTCTTCCTCATCTCTTTCAGACGAACTTCCTCCTCATATGCCCTGATTCTATACAACAACTCTGAGAATGAGGGAGGCTCCTGAAAGGGATTTTCACTACTTTCTTTCAAACGCAAGGTAGCCAATAACTGATCCTCCCAGCAACCCCGTATAAATTGCTTCATTAACTGCGTCTCAACATCCTGCTTGGCTACTCCCCTTCTTTCTACAACCTCCTGCAAAATAGCTTGGAGGCGGCGCAAATAGTCTGATGCTTTTTCACCATGGTTCTGGTGAGTTTCAATAAACTGAATATATAATTCATCTCCTCGTGTAACACTACCATATGCTCTATCTAACTCCTGGACATAAGCGCTAGGAGTCTCACTGGGTCCAATTCTAGAAGCTACCTCCAATGCTGGGGAGAGCAGACTATCCAAGATCGTCCTACGTTGCATTGCTTCAGAGATACTACTGTCATTCAACACCTGATAAGCACGTAGTCTCCATGTATTAAAATCTGCTTCAGACTGGGGTTTTGGATAGTTTCCAGAGAAAAGACGCAGCTCGCGCATTGGGGGACCACATGCACGTGCTTCACTTTTCACTATATGCTCAACCACAACCCTATGGGCGTCTGCAGATATGGGTATGGTCAGTAAACCATCATTTAGGGTGGGCTCAACAGGGCCATCCACTTTATCACTAACGCCCCCTGGTAACTGGGGGCTGAGGGGCGATTTAGCTTTAACCCCAAGGACTGGCGTGGATGCCATGAGAACTGGGTTATTAGGCTTTTCCCCATAGATACAACTTAAAGCTCCCTGCTCTACTGAGGCAGTGCTGATACCATAAGTAGTAGCTAATTCCGAAATCTGTCCCTTAAAAGCAATTGTCATGTCATTGATAGCATGTGCAAGGGGCACTATTTCCTTACCAAGTGGGCTCCCACTTACCAATTCCTGTTGATATTTGTCTATCTGAGCTACTTCCCAGCGAGATCCATCCTCCGCAAAATGCTCCTCATCTAGTAGCATTGGAGTCACCCCAAACCCAAACTGGCAAAGAACAGTATTAGATTCTTTTTCAAGTAAAACAATTTTCTCAACATCATCAAGGGATGCAAAAGCCTCCTGCACCCTTGCAAGGGTGATACATTCATTAGGTCCCTTAAGCACTACTGTCCGTTCAGGATCATACCCATATGCCTTACAGACATCCATGGCTATCTACAATAATAGAATGAATTAGATGTAATGAAGTAAGACACTTCTAGTCCCTGTTCGGGCGCCACTTTCTGTAACCCCTACTTCTATTACACCAATAGAAATGTACACAACATAAACAGGGGTCGGGTGCAGGGTCCTTTCCCTTATTTATATATATTTTCTTAGTCCAATCACTGAGGGTTTTAGAAAGAAAATATGATGTGGACACGAAATGTCTTACTTCAAAACCATCTTTTTAATATATGAATTAACATAACCAGTTAGGTTAACATAAATTCCCAGTATATAAATCAAAACCAAATCGTATATTATTTCAATAAACAAAAATTATATAGTTCGATAACCAGAACACAAACATATATATTTATAATTTTCAATGGGTATCCAAATGTTAATTATAAACGAAAATTTGGCCAGCTCCTCACTGTCCCGTCCAAAAAAAATATATATATGGCGACTGGCACTCTTGCTGTCTTTCGGCGGGAAAGGAGAGACGAAATGGCGACGGAGTCGTTTTCCTCAGCCACTCGTCCTGACAAGGGAGGCTGGCGAAGAAGACTGGCAAAGAAGGCAGATTTTGGTAGCGAAATAGTAGCTTAGGCGCCACAGTTGTCAGCAGCAACGCTCAGCTAAAACCCCGCTCGCTCATGGCGGCTTATATTCGCCAACTGACGCAGATCGTAATCACACACAATTAAAAGAATCTTATTACACCATACTATCTGATGTACATATATACTTAAAACAAAGGAAACCCAATTCTGACATAGCACCAGCTTACCTGGCAAAGAAGGCAGATTTTGGTAGCGAAATAGTAGCTTAGGCGCCACAGTTGTCGGCAGCAACGCTCAGCTAAAACCCCGCTCGCTCATGGCGGCTTATATTCGCCAACTGACGCAGAGCGAAATGACACAGAGCGTAATGACGTAGAGCGTACCTTACATTACTCTGAGCTACCGCAACAACACCTACAATATGCCTCCTTCACTTAAAACAAGTGCAAATTCCAGGTAAGCTTAAATATATATATATAATTACACACAAAAATTTGCTTATAGAAATTAAGGTAGACACAACCACATATACACATCCCTTTACAGACAAAACAACAAAAACAAACAAAGAAAAATAAGAAAATAAATTACCAATATACCATGTGGGTTACATTAACACGCACCAGGCACAGGGATCACATCTACAACGGGCCCAGAATGCCGCTGGCGGAGTGTTAACACGCACCAGGCACAGGGATCACATCTACACCTGGCCCAGAATGCCACTGGCGGATTGTTAACACGCACTAGTCACAGGGATCACATCTACACCGGGCCCAGAATGCCGCTGGCGGAGTGTTAACACGCACTAGTCACACAGATCACATCTACAACGGGCCCAGAATGCCGCTGGCGGACTATTAACATGCACCAGTCACAGGGATCACATCTACACCGGGCCCAGAATGCCGCTGGCGGAGTGTTAACACGCACTAGTCACACAGATCACATCTATAACGGGCCCAGAATGCCGCTGGCGGAGTGTTAACACGCACCAGGCACAGGGATCACATCTACACCTGGCCCAGAATGTCGCTGGCGGGGTGTTAACACACACCAGGCACAGGGATCACATCTACACCTGGCCCAGAATGCCGCTGGCGGAGTGTTAACACGCACTAGTCACAGGGATCACATCTACAACGGGCCCAGAATGCCGCTGGCGGAGTGTTAACACGCACCAGGCACAGGGATCACATCTACACCGGGCCCAGAATGCCGCTGGCGGAGTGTTAACACGCACTAGTCACACAGATCACATCTACAACGGGCCCAGAATGCCGCTGGCGGAGTGTTAACACGCACTAGTCACACAGATCACATCTACAACGGGCCCAGAATGCCGCTGGCGGACTATTAACACGCACCAGTCACAGGGATCACATCTACACCTGGCCCAGAATGTCGCTGGCGGGGTGTTAACACACACCAGGCACAGGGATCACATCTACACCTGGCCCAGAATGTCGCTGGCGGGGTGTTAACACACACCAGGCACAGGGATCACATCTACACCTGGCCCAGAATGCCGCTGGCGGAGTGTTAACATGCACCAGGCACAGGGATCACATCTACACCTGGCCCAGAATGCCGCTGGCGGAGTGTTAACACGCACTAGTCACACAGATCACATCTACAACGGGCCCAGAATGCCGCTGGCGGACTATTAACACGCACCAGTCACAGGGATCACATCTACACCTGGCCCAGAATGTCGCTGGCGGGGTGTTAACACACACCAGGCACAGGGATCACATCTACACCTGGCCCAGAATGCCGCTGGCGGAGTGTTAACACGCACCAGGCACAGGGATCACATCTACACCTGGCCCAGAATGTCGCTGGCGGGGTGTTAACACACACCAGGCACAGGGATCACATCTACACCTGGCCCAGAATGCCGCTGGCGGAGTGTTAACACGCACTAGTCACAGGGATCACATCTACAACGGGCCCAGAATGCCGCTGGCGGAGTGTTAACACGCACTAGTCACAGGGATCACATCTACACCTGGCCCAGAATGTCGCTGGCGGGGTGTTAACACACACCAGGCACAGGGATCACATCTACACCTGGCCCAGAATGCCGCTGGCGGAGTGTTAACACGCACTAGTCACAGGGATCACATCTACACCGGGCCCAGAATGCCGCTGGCGGAGTGTTAACACGCACCAGGCACAGGGATCACATCTACACCTGGCCCAGAATGCCGCTGGCGGAGTGTTAACACGCACTAGTCACAGGGATCACATCTACACCGGGCCCAGAATGCCGCTGGCGGAGTGTTAACACGCACCAGGCACAGGGATCACATCTACAACAGGCCCAGAATGCCGCTGGCGGAGTGTTAACACGCACCAGACACAGGGATCACATCTACACCGGGCCCAGAATGCCGCTGGCGGAGTGTTAACACGCACCAGGCACAGGGATCACATCTACAACAGGCCCAGAATGCTGCTGGCGGAGTGTTAACACGCACCAGGCACAGGGATCACATCTACAACAGGCCCAGAATGCCTCTGGCGGAGTGTTAATATGCACCAGTCACAGGGATCACATCTACACCGGGCCCAGAAAGCGGCTGGCGGAGTGTTAACATGCACCAGTCACAGGGATCACATCACAGCTGCTCTCACATCCCTGCACTGGCTTCCTCTGGCTTCTAGGATTGATTTTAAAGTTCATTTGCTAATTTGTAAATATTTAGGTGGTTTTGCTCTGTCCTGCCTCAGTAACATGACTGTAAGATATGTCTCAGGTAGATCAGTCAGATCATCCGGCAGTAATTTACTGATTATTCCTAAAACCTGGCCGGGGAGGGAGGGGGCAGCTTTTAGTCACTATGGGCCCAAACTCTGGAACTCTCTCCCAGAGAACCTTATAGCTACTGAATGTCTTAGTGCTTTCAAAACTAGGCTGAAAATGCATCTTTTCACCACGGCATCTATGATAATCAGTTGTTTTATTATTTTATGTATTTATTATTATCAGTCACTGTGGGGGGGGGGTCGCTCTCCCCAGAAGACATAGGGGCTAGAGGCCCCTGTGAGGGAGGGGCCCCTACAGCGAATATGGGTTGTTAAAGTCCTTTATCATGATATTTTATTATTTTTATTTATTTATTTTATAAACATTTTTACTCTATTTTAATTTCTTTTCTGCTTACTGTTATTTATTCTGTGCTTATTTGAATTTCTTTCTTTTTCTTCTTTTTAAATGTTTGTAAAGCCCTGTGGTTTAACAAGCTATATAAATAATGATTGATTGACTGCACACAATATTCTAGGCTTTTAAAAAATTCCCATGCCTCTTCAAAGGTTTTGCTGTTTAACTCCAACTAGTTTGCAGTTTCTAGCTTCAGTCTCATACCATTAAAGTTAGCCTTCCTAACATTGTATACTTTTCTTTTGGACTTTGCTCTTTGGACACTAAGATTAACCTCAAATTTAACCATGTTATGACGTGTCTGATTACGCTGATTACCGATAATATCGTCATATCACTCAGACCTAATTGGTGATTTGACATGATCCCAGGTATAACAATACAGGCAAAAAGGATTTTACTCATGGGATCAGGAATCCAAGTGCCAGTTGCTGCTGCATTAGCTGCTGTGGATGTTCACATCTCCTCCTTTCAGTGATACGTGTCGAGTGTAGGGACACCTGGCAGAGAGATGGCTAAGGACTGCACTGGAAGCTCTGGTCTGACTGTTATGGGAGGTTCACGTCCATCTTGCTGTCCATGTGTTCATATATATTCTGTGATTTTTGGCTGTAGCTTGTACTTAATGCTTTTACCTCTAGTTTTGAGCTAAGATGCACTTACAATTAGTGATCATCTGACTGCAGCAAATTGCCAGGATGCACAAGACACTCTGCAGACTGTAATTCATTTTGAAATGTAAGCTGTGCTGCTAATTATATTGAAAACAAATGCAGATTGTAATGTTTGGTATTTAGCTAAAGTGTAGGATGTGTATATGTCTGTGTCTTAAAATGTTTTCTGTTCCAGGCTGAATGGCTGTGATCTCATAGATAAACACTGTGAAATGCTGACTTCAGCTCTAAGATCAAACTCCTCACCCCTGAGAGAGCTGGACCTGAGTGACAATGACCTGCAGGATTCAGGAGTGAAGTTGCTCTCTGCTGGACTGGGGGATTCACACTGTAAACTGGAGATACTGAGGTCAGTATTACTGGGTATTCTGCACTGCATGCTGGAGATACTGAGGTTAGTATTACTGGGTATTCCACACTGTATGCTGGAGATACAGTAAAACCTCGGACTGCGAGTATAATTGGTTCCGGAAACGTGCTCATAATCCAAAGCACTCATATATCAAAGTGAATTTTCTCATTAGAAATAATGGAAACTCAGATGATTCGTTCCAAAAGCCTGAGGTTTCACCCAGGGTAATACTATAATGATTCCCAAAATCTCATACGAGTAGTAACTAAGCACACAGGTTTAGTCAACTGAAGGGGCCAGAGACATGACTTGATACAGTTATTTTATTACATTTAAAAGGAGAATAGTAATGCTCCACTAAAGGCAATATAGATGCATCTAGCTGAGGCACCAATGTTGCCAACTAAGCAAGTTAAGGGGCATGAACTGATGGATGGACGAGGGACTCAGCACAGGCAGGACCTCCGTGAACATTCTGGTGATCACACACACACACACACACACACACGTCACTCAGTGAGCTAATGCCGGTAATCTGCACTGCACACGCACACAAGTGAAATTCACCACCACCAGCAGGGAGGATTCCGCTCTTGCAGCTCTAGGCTACTAACCCTGAAACACAAGCAGGGAGATGAGACACGGGGTTAAAACAGCCGTACACTTCCCTGGGCCTTAACGTCCATTACTGATATACCCAGAACAGCTTGTGCACCATTCCTACCCTGCCGCCCACTTTATATAAGAGACTAAACCCCGCCCCGGACTGAGGGGAGCCAATAAAATGCAAGCTGACCCAAACTTCCCACTTTGCTACACACACTATAAAGAGGAGATAGTGAGCAATTAGCTAAGGGAGGAGAGGAGGGGTCTACCTTCTCTTAGACACTAAACTGTAATTCTTTAAATATTTATTAGAGCATCACATTTATTTAATAATTATAATGGTGAGGTGATATTATTTATTGGGGAGTATCTGTCTCTCTCTCTTTGCAGGCTGTCAGGCTGTAGAGTCACAGAAGAAGGCTGTTCTTCCCTGGCTTCAGCTCTGAGGTCAAACCCCTCACACCTGAGAGAGCTGGATCTGAGCTACAATCACCCAGGAGACTCAGGAGTGAAGCTGCTCTCTGCTGTACTGGAGGATCCCAGCTGTAAACTGGAGAAGCTGAAGTAAGTACAGAATATGCATTTTATACAAAAGTAACTGGACACCAAGAAAACCCACAATGCATTTCAGCAGTTACATAATAAACAAACACAAACAGCTTCTTTTTTCTTATCCTACTTCCTTATATCCCACAATCTTATCAGCCCTCGATCCATATTATAAATAATTAAGCAGTGAAGCAGGAAACATCCATTCAACTATATAAACCATGGAATACATTTGTGTAGCTCAGCAAATTTAACAGTACTGTTACAGTATTATAAAAATATAATGGACAGCAATCAGAATTGGGATGATTGTTAACATGACTTTTAGTAAATTGTTTTCTAAAAATGCCCCCTATTCTCCTCATTAGAATACAGTGCAGCAGTGTAAAAAGTGGAATTAAAAGTGTTTCATTTTCCTAAGGGTGAACCGGTGTGAACTCACAGAGAAATGCTGTGAGGTACTGATTTCAGCTTTAAGATCAAACTCCTCACCCCTGAGAGAGCTGGACTTGAGTGACAATGACCTGCAGGATTCAGGAGTGAAGCTGCTCTCTGCTGGACTGGGGGATTCACACTGTAACCTGGAGATACTGAGGTCAGTATTTGACTGCTGCCTGACCTCAGATCTGGACTCACATGCCAGGAAACCATCAATTTATTTTTACTTTCGCTGTAATTTAAGTTTCAAAACACAATTCCAGTTGTTTGAGGCAGTGGGCAGTTTTATTGTAGTGTGGTATGAGTTTAAGGACATACAGGCAGCGATGGGTGACTGGACTGAAGCCTCAGTGAGGCAGACTTTTGTAAAAATAAAAATGACAGCAGGAAGAGGAAAGTTTGGGGCGGCTGGTGGCAGTCAGTGGCGTCCTCATTCCGAGTCGGTGTCTCTGGGTGTGAGAGGCGGGAAACATGAGGGAGACACTGCTGTCTGTTCCCAGGCGAGGTGGGAGGAGAGAAAACAGAACAAAAGGAGCGGAAGGCAGGGTAACGTGCAGCGATATCAGATTTTCACTTCATGATTATTGTGGCCAAATTCACAGCAATCATGTTATTGTGATATCGTGAAACTTTGAACATAATAGTTATAATGATGCAGAAAGCAGTCAAATTCATCTTTAAATTTGTTCATTGTGTCTCCTCTCTTTTTTTGGCAAATGAGTTACATTCAAAATATGAGTGTATAGAGGTGCAGAGTCTGTAACCATGACTGTATAAAAGCACATGAAAAGAACAATTACACCCCCTAGTGGATGGTGGAGGGATAACCAGGGCTAAAGCCCCCTTCTGCTTACTGTTGATTGGCTCGTCCTGCAGACTGGGGTGTCTAAGACCCCGTCTTTTTCACAAAATCTTGTAGTGACACCATTAATATTTATTTTAAAGACATCAGGTTCATTTTAAATGTTATTTACTTTTTCTGTTTTTTATCTGATCCCACTGATTTGGAGTGAAATTAATCTGGGTACAACAAACGCAAAATATGCCAAACTTCATGTTTCTGTTCAGAGTGAACCAAAGCTATGAGGTGAGGTAAGGAGCATTCGCTGATCACAGTGCGTTGCTGCTCCCAATAAAGGGAGCCAGTAAAATGCAAGGGGAGCCAATAAAATGCAAGCTGACCCAAACTTCCCACTTTGCTACACACACTATAAAGAGGAGATAGTGAGCAATTAGCTAAGGGAAAGGGAGGAGGGGTCTACCTTCTCTTAGACACTAAACTGTAATTCTTTAAATATTTATTAGAGCAGTCACATTTATGTAATACTTGTAATGGTGAGATGATATTATTTATTGGGGAGTATCTGTCTCTCTCTCTCTCTGCAGGCTGTCAGGCTGTAGAGTCACAGAAGAAGGCTGTTCTTCCCTGGCTTTAGCTCTGAGGTCAAACCCCTCACACCTGAGAGAGCTGGATCTGAGCTACAATCACCCAGGAGACTCAGGAGTGAAGCTGCTCTCTGCTGTACTGGAGGATCCCAGCTGTAAACTGGAGAAGCTGAAGTGAGTACAGAGTGTGTGTCTGACACGCTACAGATACTTATGCATGTATGTGAAGAAGAGGCACCAATAAATAAATGGATACAGCAGGACTATGTCATTCTGCTTCTCCTGTAGTGTGGATCATGGTGGAGAGTGCAGGACCAGACCAGGCTTACAGAAATGTAAGTGTGTTTGCATGTTTTTATTAATAATACCATCAATATTATGTTATGGTTGTATTCACACAGGTTTTGTGATTAGTGTGGCTTTTTGCACTGTGTGAAGATGGATTTCCATGTTTGTGTTTCTGTGAGTTTCTGTGTCATTTTAGACAACATCCAAATGAGAGAAATAAAACATCGAAATCATCACCAAAACACTATCGATTCACACCCGCACTGCTAACAAATTGACTCCTGCACATCTGCACTTTACACACATACTCTGCTACAAGCATTTTTGCACTTCCGCCACTTATTTGTACATAAATATTAATGAGCCAGCAAATCATGCAGGGCTTAGCTCATGAATATTAATAAGATTTCCGGACCCACCCTGCTAAAAAAAAATTACGCCTGCGTGAGATGCGGGGCTCACGCCTCGAGGCAGCGGTGCCACGTCTGAGAGTCACGAGCGCGGTAGACATGCTTCACGGAAATAAGCCGATGCGTGTGAAATGCATTCAGAGCGGCTTTGCTGGGACTAAAGACCGTGTCAGACAATCGCTGCAAATACTGGATCCTCATGGAGCGCAACTCCGGCGCCGAAATCGTCTTCGGAGGCGTTTGTATCAGAATTCAGGTCCAAACCTTTATTAAATATCGCTTTAAATATGCAATAATATTACTTAAATTTAAATTACTTAAATTCTGTTATTGATGGCCATTTTCAAAGGTACACTCCCTGTAGAAAGACAGAGAGCAGCAAGGCGCCGCACGCGCATGATTTAGCGGTTAGAAGGAAAGACACTGACTTTTAGTATTAATATCTGGTGCCGTTTTGTGGTAAATATGCTTGTGATGAATATGTCTGATGAATGTCGCCGCTTTGTAATTTTATTTACCCGTAATTACGCTGTTAGTTTAGCTCGCGCCGCATTTTGGCGGCTCTTCCCGCCGGCGTCGCGCGCCGTCCGACATTTCCTGAGCTATTTCATAAACTTCAGTTCCCGCTTCGTTCGGCGCTGTTTTTATATTGTACAGAAACATAAAGTACAGGCGGCCTGATGGTATTAATAATTCTTCCTCCTGCCTACAGACTCCTGCCAGCTGACGCTGGACCCCAACACAGCAAACAGACTCCTGTCTCTGTCAGGGGGGAACAGGAAGGTGACATGGGGGGCAGAGCAGCCATATCCTGATCATCCAGAGAGATTTGACGGCTACCCCCAAGTTCTGTGCAGAGAGAGTCTGACTGGCCGCTGTTACTGGGAGGCTGAGTGGGATGGATATGGAGCTGATATAGGAGTCACTTATAAAGGGATCGAGAGGAAAGGAGGGATTGATGACTGTCGGCTTGGAAACAATGACAAGTCATGGTGTCTGTGTTGTAAATCTGACAGTTACTCTGTCCTGCACAATAATAAATGGACTCTCATACCCATACGGCCCTCAGGCTCCAGCAGAGTAGGAGTGTATCTGGACTGGGGGGCTGGTGCTCTGTCCTTCTACAGAGTCTCCTCTGATGGACTGACCCCCCTGTACAGATTCACCTCCTCATTCACTGAGTCCCTCTATCCAGGGTTTTATGTTCATAACTCCTCAGTGTCACTGTGACGTGTTGCTGGTTCTCCTGGCAAAAAGGTCAAATCTCTGCTTTTTAACCTTTATAATACTTTTTACTCTCAAATGTATGTTTGACAAAAATAAGTTTTTCTCTCTGACTAAAATGTAACTAAATGTAATCCTGATTGGGGGGGGCTTTCCCCCTCCCCTGTATATGTACATTTTATATATTTACGCCTATTTACTATATTACTGTACAATGACAATAAAGTCTTTCTGTTCTGTCCTATTAATGTCCTGCTTCAGCGTCACCCAAAGCATGACTGAGTAACATAATGAAACCACAGTCTGGTGGGTTAAGTTAAATACATTCACTTTTTACTAATAGAATTAGAGTAAATCAGTGTAAATAACTATTTAACTGCAGACATAAAAGAAATGAAAAACACTGGAAAATATAATTATATCCTGTTACTACTCTGGGTCAGTGGATTAAAGCAAATAAAATTATATTAAATAATTATTTGATTAAATAATAAAATTTGTTTTATGGAATAATTACCCCCCACCCCAATGTACTGTAATAGGTCTGCTTACCCCCCCGTCGGACAGAAGGGGCAGGTGCCCAGACCCCCTTGCCACCCCCACCCCTCGGTAATAGGTCTGCATACGTCCCCCATCGGACAGAAGGGGCAGGTGCCCAGGCCCCCTTGCCACCCCCACCCCAGTGTAAAAGGTCTGCTTACGTCTCCGTTGGATAGTAGGGGCAGGTACCCAGGCCCCCTTGCCACCCCCACCCCACTGTAAAAGGTCTGCTTTCGCCCCCGTCAGACAGAAGGGGCAGGTACCCAGGCCCCCTTGCCACCCCCACCCCACTGTAAAAGGTCTGCTTTCGCCCCCGTCAGACAGAAGGGGCAGGTACCCAAGCACCCTTGCCACCCCCACCCCACTGTAAAAGGTCTGCTTTCGCCCCCGTCGGACTGGAATAGCAGGTGCCCAGGCCCTCTTACCACCCCCACCCCACTGAAAAAGGTCTGCTTACGTCCCCATCGGACAGAAGGGGCAGGTATCCAGTCACCCTTGCCCTCCCCACCCCACTGTGAAAGGTCTGCTTACGCCCCCGTCGGACAGGAGGGGCAGGTGCCCAGACCCCCTTGCCACCCCCACCCCCCTGTGAAAGGTCTGCTTTCGCCCCCGTCGGACTGGAGGGGCAGGTGCCCATGCCCCCTTGCCACCCCCACCCCACTGTAAAAGGTCTGCTTACGTCCCCATCGGACAGAAGGGGCAGGTATCCAGTCACCCTTGCCACCCCCACCCCACTGTAAAAGGTCTGCTTACGTCCCCGTCGGATAGTAGGAGCAGGTGCCCAGGCCCCCTTGCCACCTCCACCCCACTGTAAAAGGTCTGTTTACGTCCCTGTCTGATAGTAGGGGCAGGTGACCAGACACCCTTGCCACCCCCACCCCACTGTAAAAGGTCTGCTTACGTCCCCGTCGGACTGGAGGGGCATGTAACCAGACACCCTTGTCACCCCCACTCCACTGTAAAAGGTCTGCTTATGCCCCATTTGGACAGGAGGGGCAGGTCCCCAGGCCCCCTTGCCACCCCCCACCCCATTGTAAAAGGTCTGCTTTCGCCCTCTTCGGACAGTAGGGGCAGGTGCCCAGGCACCCTTGCCACCCCCACCCCACTGTAAAAGGTCTGCTTATGCCCCATTTGGACAGGAGGGGCTGGTGCCGAGGCCCCCTTGCCGCCCCCACCTCACTGTAAAAGGTCTGCTTTCGCCCTCGTCGGACAGGAGGGGCTGGTGCCGAGGCCCCCTTGCCGCCCCCACCTCACTGTAAAAGGTCTGCTTTCGCCCTCGTCGGACAGGAGGGGCAGGTGCCGAGGCCCCCTTGCCGCCCCCACCTCACTGTAAAAGGTCTGCTTACCTCCCCGTTGGATAGGAGGGGCACCTGCCCAGCCCCCCTGCCACCCCCACACCACTGTAAAAGGTCTGCTTACACCCCCTTCGGCCAGGAGGGGCTGGTGCCCAGGCACCCTTGCCACCCCCACCCCACTGTAAAAGGTCTGCTTTCGCCCTCGTCGGACAGGAGGGGCAGGTGCCCAGGCCCTCTTGCCACCCCCACCCCACTGTAAAAGGTCTGCTTACGCCCCCATAGGACAAAAGGGGTTGGTGACCAGGCACCCTTGCCACCCCCACCCCACTGTAAAAGGTCTGCTTTCGCCCCCGTCGGACAGGAGGGGCAGGTGCCCAGGCCCTCTTGTCACCCCCACCCCACTGTAAAAGGTCTGCTTACCTCCCCGTTGGATAGGAGGGGCACCTGCCCAGCCCCCCTGCCACCCCCACACCACTGTAAAAGGTCTGCTTACACCCCCTTCGGCCAGGAGGGGCTGGTGCCCAGGCACCCTTGCCACCCCCACCCCACTGTAAAAGGTCTGCTTTCGCCCTCGTCGGACAGGAGGGGCAGGTGCCCAGGCCCTCTTGCCACCCCCACCCCACTGTAAAAGGTCTGGTTACGCCCCCTTAGGACAAAAGGGGCAGGTGCCCAGGCCCCCTTGTCACCCCCACCCCACTGTAAAAGGTCTGCTTACGCCCCCATAGGACAAAAGGGGTTGGTGACCAGGCACCCTTGCCACTCCCACCCCACTGTAAAAGGTCTGCTTTCGCCCCCGTCGGACAGAAGGGGCAGGTACTCAGGCCCCCTTGCCACCCCCACCCCACTGTAAAAGGTCTGGTTACGCCCCCTTAGGACAAAAGGGGCAGGTGCCCAGGCCCCCTTGTCACCCCCACTCCACTGTAAAAGGTCTGCTTACGGCCTCGTCGGACAAAAGGGGCAGGGATCCAGGCCCCTTTGCCACCCCCACCCCCCTGTGAAAGGTCTGCTTACGTCCCCATCGGACTGGAGGGGCAGGTGCCCAGGCCCCCTTGCCACCCCCACCCCACTGTAAAAGGTCTGCTTTCGCCCCCGTCGGACTGGAGGGGCAGGTGCCGAGGCCCTCTTGTCACCCCCACCCCACTGTAAAAGGTCTGCTTACCTCCCCGTTCGATAGGAGGGGCACCTGCCCAGGCCCCCTTGCCACCCCCACCCCACTGTGAAAAATTTGCTTACGCCCCCGTTGGACAAGAAGGGCAGGTGCCCAGGCCCCCTTGCCACCCCCACCCCACTGTAAAAGGTCTGCTTTCGCCCCCTTCGGACTGGAGGGGCAGATGCCCAGGCCCCCTTGCCACCCCCACCCCTCTGTAAAAGGTCTGCTTTCGCCCCCGTCGGACTGGAGGGGCAGGTGCCCAGGCCCCCTTGCCACCCCCACCCCACTGTAAAAGGTCTGCTTTCGCCCCCGTCGGACTGGAGGGGCAGGTGCCCAGGCCCCCTTGCCGCACCCACCTCACTGTAAAAGGTCTGCTTACGCCCCATTTGGACAGGAGGGGCAGGTCCCCAGGCCCCCTTGCCACCCCCACCCCACTGTAAAAGGTCTGCTTTCGCCCTCTTCGGACAGGAGGGGCAGGTGCCCAGGCACCCTTGCCACCCCCACCCCACTGTAAAAGGTCTGCTTATGCCCCATTTGGACAGGAGGGGCAGGTGCCCAGGCACCCTTGCCACCCCCACCCCACTGTAAAAGGTCTGCTTATGCCCCATTTGGACAGGAGGGGCAGGTGCCCAGGCCCCCTTGCCGCCCCCACCTCACTGTAAAAGGTCTGCTTTCGCCCCCGTCGGACAGGAGGGGCAGGTGCCCAGGCCCTCTTGTCACCCCCCACCCCACTGTAAAAGGTCTGCTTACGCCCCCATAGGACAAAAGGGGTTGGTGACCAGGCACCCTTGCCACCCCCACCCCACTGTAAAAGGTCTGCTTTCGCCCCCGTCGGACTGGAGGGGCATGTAACCAGACACCCTTGTCACCCCCACTCCACTGTAAAAGGTCTGCTTACGCCCCCATAGGACAAAAGGGGTTGGTGACCAGGCACCCTTACCACCCCCACCCCACTGTAAAAGGTCTGCTTTCGCCCCCGTCGGACAAAAGGGGCAGGTACCCAGGCACCCTTGCCCCCCCCCCCCCCCCCTCCCCATTGAGAAAGGTCTAATTACGCCCCCGTCGGACTGGAGGGGCAGGGATCCAGGCCCCTTTGCCACCCCCACCCCACTGTAAAAGGTCTGCTTTCGCCCCCGTCGGACTGGAGGGGCAGGTGCCCAGGCCCCCTTGCCGCCCCCACCTCACTGTAAAAGGTCTGCTTACGCCCCATTTGGACAGGAGGGGCAGGTCCCCAGGCCCACTTGCCACCCCCACCCCACTGTAAAAGGTCTGCTTACGCCCCATTTGGACAGGAGGGGCAGGTCCCCAGGCCCCCTTGCCACCCCCACCCCACTGTAAAAGGTCTGCTTATGCCCCATTTGGACAGGAGGGGCAGGTCCCCAGGCCCCCTTGCCACCCCCACCCCACTGTAAAAGGTCTGCTTTCGCCCTCTTCGGACAGGAGGGGCAGGTGCCCAGGCACCCTTGCCACCCCCACCCCACTGTAAAAGGTCTGCTTATGCCCCATTTGGACAGGAGGGGCAGGTGCCCAGGCCCCCTTGCCGCCCCTACTTCACTGTAAAAGGTCTGCTTTCGCCCCCGTCGGACAGGAGGGGCAGGTGCCCAGGCCCCCTTGCCACCCCCACTCCACTGTAAAAGGTCTGCTTTCGCCCTCGTCGGACAGGAGGGGCAGGTGCCCAGGCCCTCTTGTCACCCCCACCCCTCTGTAAAATGTCTGCTTACACCCCCTTCCGCCAGGAGGGGCTGGTGCCCAGGCACCCTTGCCACCCCCACCCCACTGTAAAAGGTCTGCTTTCGCCCTCTTCGGACAGGAGGGGCAGGTGCCTAGGCACCCTTGCCACCCCCACCCCACTGTAAAAGGTCTGCTTATGCCCCATTTGGACAGGAGGGGCAGGTGCCCAGGCCCCCTTGCCGCCCCTACCTCACTGTAAAAGGTCTGGTTTCGCCCCCGTCGAACTGCATGGGCAGTTACCCAGACCCTCTTGCCACCCCCACCCCACTGTAAAAGGTCTGCTTACCTCCACGTCGGATAGGAGATGCACCTGCCCAGGCCCCCTTGCCATCCCCACCCCATTGAGAAAGGTCTACTTACGCCCTCGTCGGACTGGAGGGGCAGGTGCCCAGGCCCCCTTGCCACCCCCACCCCACTATGAAAGGTCTGCTTACGTCCCCGTCGGATAGTAAGGGCAGGTGCCCAGGCACCCTTGTCACCCCTACCCCACTGTAAAAGGTCTGCTTACGTCCCTGTCGGATAGTAGGGGCAGGTGCCCAGACCCCCTTGCCACCCCCACCCCACTGTAAAAGGTCTGCTTACGTCCCCGTCGGATAGTAGGGGCTGGTGACCAGGCACCCTTGCCACCCCCTCCCCATTGAGAAAGGTCTAATTACGCCCCCGTCGGACTGGAGGGGCAGGGATCCAGGCCCCTTTGCCACCCCCACCCCACTGTGAAAGATTTGCTTACGCCCCCGTTGGACAAGAAGGGCAGGTGCCCAGGCCCCCTTGCCACCCCCACCCCACTGTAAAAGGTCTGCTTACGTCCCCGTCGGATAGTAGTGGCAGGTGACCAGACACCCTTGTCACCCCCACTCCACTGTAAAAGGTCTGCTTACGCCCCCATAGGACAAAAGGGGTTGGTGCCCAGGCCCCCTTGCCACCCCCACCCCACTGTAAAAGGTCTGCTTTCGCCCCCGTCGGAATGGAGGGGCAGGTGCCCAGGCCCTCTTGTCACCCCCACCCCACTGTAAAAGGTCTGCTTACCTCCCCGTTGGATAGGAGGGGCACCTGCCCAGACCCCCTTGCCACCCCCACCCCACTGTGAAAGATTTGCTTACGCCCCCGTTGGACAAGAAGGGCAGGTGCCCAGGCCCCCTTGCCACCCCCACCCCACTGTAAAAGGTCTGCTTACACCCCCGTCGGACCGGAGGGGCAGGTGCCCAGGCACCCTTGTTACCCCTACCCCACTGTAAAAGGTCTGCTTACGCCCCCGTCGGACTAAAGGGGCAGGTGCCCAGGCCCCCTTGCCACCCCCACCCCACTGTAAAAGGTCTGCTTTTACCCCCGTCAGACTGGAGGGGCAGGTGCCCAGGCCCCCTTGCCACCCCCACCCCACTGTAAAAGGTCTGCTTTCGCCCCCGTCGGACAGGAGGGGCAGGTGCCCAGGCCCTCTTGCCACCCCCACCCCTCTGTAAAAGGTCTGCTTTCGCCCCCGTCGGACTGGATGGGCATGAGTCCAGCACCCTTGCCACCCCCGCCCCACTGTAAAAGGTCTGCTTACCTCCCCGTTGGATAGGAGGGGCACCTGCCCAGGCCCCCCTGCCACCCCCACACCACTGTAAAAGGTCTGCTTACACCCCATTTGGACAGTAGTGGCAGGTCCCCACGCACCCTTGCCACCCCCACCCCACTGTAAAAGGTCTGCTTTCGCCCTCTTCGGACAGGAGGGGCAGGTGACCAGGCACCCTTGCCACCCCCACCCCACTGTAAAAGGTCTGCTTATGCCCCATTTGGACAGGAGGGGCAGGTGCCCAGGCACCCTTAACACCCCCACCCCACTGTGAAAGGTCTGCTGTCGCCCCGGTCGGACAGGAGGGGCAGGTGCCCAGGCCCCCTTGTCACCCCCACCCCACTGTGAAAGGTCTGCTGTCGCCCCGGTCGGACAGGAGGGGCAGGTGCCCAGGCCCCCTTGCCACCCCCACCCCACTGTGAAAGGTCTGCTGTCGCCCCGGTCGGACAGGAGGGGCAGGTGCCCAGGCCCCCTTGCCACCCCCACCCCACTGTGAAAGGTCTGCTGTCGCCCCGGTCGGACAGGAGGGGCAGGTGCCCAGGCCCCCTTGCCACCCCGCACCCCACTATGAAAGGTCTGCTTACGCCCCCATCGGAGAGGAGGGGCAGGTATCCAGGCCCCCTTGCCAGCCCCACCCCCCTGTAATAGGTCTGCTTACTCGTCCTCCGTCGGAGAGGAGGGGCAGGTACCCAGGCCCCCTTGCCACCCTGCACCCCACTGTGAAAGGTCTGCTTACGCCCCCGTTAGACAGGAGGGTCAGGTTCCCAGACCCCCTTGCCATCCCCACCCCTCTGTGAAAGGTCTGCTTTATTGGCAGATTAATCACGCCTCTGATAGGAGACTCCGTATAAAGACGTTGTACTGACAGCTGCCTGCAGAGTGAACCAGCTTAACCAGGTTTTTGAAGCGACTGAGAATCAGCAAAGTCAAGATATAACGCAAGACAAGAAAGTCATTTCATATCATTCCGAACGGCTGCTATATGAACAGCATTTAGTTTCTTTGTGGTAATCGGTTGCCGCCATGACACGCAGATATCCAAAGTCTCCTAAATACTGTTTTGTTAATTTTTTATTTCATTGAATATTTCCTGCACATCTCATTAATATACTGAGGAGAGCTGGATAAAAGAAACTGTACTGGAAGGTAAACTTCTTTGGCCTTATTGGCATTGTCGGTTATATCTGATACTTAGGAAATCAATTATATTCAAATGTTTTGTCTATGTTTCTTACACACAGAGGCTGCTCAGGAAAGAAAAGTATTTCAGTAATTATTTAAGCCTAGTAATTCCGAAGTTGCGGTTGTTTTATGCATTTGTGGCGCGTCTGTGAATGTGCAGCGCGTTTGTAAAATGTGGTTCGCACGTGTCATTTTGATGAAAGTGTTTTCGAATTTGGGCAGCGTCTATGATTTTGCAGTGTGTATGAACTGAATAATATGCTTTGTTGCTTTGCAATGTGTTTTTCTATTAGACGTGAGTTTCTTGTGTTGAATTTCATTGGGCTTTCTCGGCCACCGTACAAACCTGTCTGCAAAGCTGACATTTATTCATAAGATGAATGCCAGTAAATCAGACCGGCTGGAAGTACACAAGTGTTCATCAGTTTTATTACTTGGACATGTTTAAAATGGTCTTGTAATTCGGTAAATTGTACAGTTATTTACTTGAGTAATATAAAAAACATATAGATAAATCAAAACATACATACAACACAAAGATAAGACTGGAAATCACGGAAAATGTGTACAATACAGTTACATAATATATATATAACGATAAAAACCCAAAATGAAGAGGAATTAAACACAGTGCAAATATCTTTGGAGCTTCAAATGACTTTGTGGCGATAAAAGGACACAGAGAAAAGGCAGAGTACTGGGTTCAAGTAGGAGGGGCCGGGCAGCGTGGGATCGGCGACGGCACATTCCGGTCACTTCTTCCGCTGGAACACGTTGGCCAGCATGGCGCCCGAAGTCGTCAGCTGACCCACCTTACTGAGAAACTTGGTCTTTGTGTCTTCGCTCACGAGGCTGGCAGCTATCGACATGGACCTGGATACAGCAGCCAAGGGGCATGGTTTGGTGGGTGCAGAGCGAGAGCTGACCAAAGTGACCAGATAATAATCAAGGGAGGGGCTGGTCGGCACCGCCCACGCCGTGGTGTGAGGGGAGCTACAGCGGTAAGCGAGGGGCTGGTTGGCACCGCCCACGCCATGGTGTGAGGGGAGCTATGGTGGTAAACGAGGGGCTGGTCGGCGCCGCTCACGCCGTGGTGTGAGGGGAGCTACGGCGGTAAGCGAGGGGCTGGTTGGCACCGCCCACGCCGTGGTGTGAGGGGAGCTATGGCGGTAAACGAGGGGCTGGTCGGCACCGCCCACGCCATGGTGGGAGGGGAGCTATGGCGGTAAACGAGGGGCTGGTTGGCACCGCCCACGCCGTGGTGTGAGGGGAGCTACAGCGGTAAGCGAGGGGCTGGTTGGCACCGCCCACGCCATGGTGTGAGGGGAGCTACGGCGGTAAGCGAGGGGCTGGTTGGCACCGCCCACGCCATGGTGTGAGGGGAGCTACAGCGGTAAGCGAGGGGCTGGTCGGCACCGCCCACGCCGTGGTGTGAGGGGAGCTACGGCGGTAAGCGAGGGGCTGGTCGGCACCGCCCACGCCATGGTGTGAGGGGAGCTACGGCGGTAAGCGAGGGGCTGGTCGGCACCGCCCACGCCGTGGTGTGAGGGGAGCTACAGCGGTAAGCGAGGGGCTGGTCGGCACCGCCCACGCCATGGTGTGAGGGGAGCTACGGCGGTAAGCGAGGGGCTGGTCGGCACCGCCCACGCCGTGGTGTGAGGGGAGCTACGGCGGTAAGCGAGGGGCTGGTCGGCACCGCCCACGCCGTGGTGTGAGGGGAGCTACGGCGGTAAGCGAGGGGCTGGTCGGCACCGCCCACGCCGCGGTGTCAGGGGAGCTACAGCGGTAAGCGAGGGGCTGGTCGGCACCGCCCACGCCATGGTGTGAGGGGAGCTACAGCGGTAAGCGAGGGGCTGGTTGGCACCGCCCACGCCGTGGTGTGAGGGGAGCTACAGCGGTAAGCGAGGGGCTGGTTGGCACCGCCCACGCCGTGGTGTGAGGGGAGCTACGGCGGTAAGCGAGGGGCTGGTCGGCACCGCCCACGCCGTGGTGTGAGGGGAGCTACGGCGGTAAGCGAGGGGCTGGTCGGCACCGCCCACGCCATGGTGTGAGGGGAGCTACGGCGGTAAGCGAGGGGCTGGTCGGCACCGCCCACGCCGTGGTGTGAGGGGAGCTACGGCGGTAAGCGAGGGGCTGGTCGGCACCGCCCACGCCGTGGTGTGAGGGGAGCTACAGCGGTAAGCGAGGGGCTGGTTGGCACCGCCCACGCCGTGGTGGGAGGGGAGCTATGGCGGTAAACGAGGGGCTGGTTGGCACCGCCCACGCCGTGGTGTGAGGGGAGCTACGGCTGTAAGCGAGGGGCTGGTTGGCACCGCCCACGCCGTGGTGGGAGGGGAGCTATGGCGGTAAACGAGGGGCTGGTTGGCACCGCCCACGCCGTGGTGTGAGGGGAGCTACGGCTGTAAGCGAGGGGCTGGTTGGCACCGCCCACGCCGTGGTGGGAGGGGAGCTATGGCGGTAAACGAGGGGCTGGTTGGCACCGCCCACGCCGTGGTGTGAGGGGAGCTACAGCGGTAAGCGGAGGGTTCAGTTGGCTCTTACCCCTGTGGCTCCTGTGAGGTCCTGTTCTCCACTTTCTGCTCACATTCCTTAATCATGGAGCTCAGGATATCCTGCGGAAAAACGACACAGAAAAGTGAGATCCCGCCTGCTCTGTTTGCCTTCAGTGTTGGGTATTGTGAGGTTTCCCAGCGCTGGGACGGTCTAACAAACCTCATATTCAGAAGAGAACTGCTCCATGTCAACTCTTAAGCATCTCAGCCCTGGGAGGAAGTGATTCACCAGCACGTCTTCGGAGATAACTGTACGTCTGCAGTTATGGGGTCCTCCAGCTAGACCTGCTGTCCACCCACTGCTGTCTGTCAACCCCCCCCCCTCCTCAATAAAGGGTGGCGGGCTGCCTTTTTAAACGCCCATTAAAGTAGCTATGAGAACAGTTTCAGGCGCTAACCTGACCCAAATGCAGGGACCTCGGAGCTGACAGGTGTATATGGATTGGGGGGTCTGGGGAGAGTTTGGTTGCAGCTTTGCTGTACAGTCAGCCCTCCCCAGCCCCAGCGGTTAGGCTCTGAGTTCATGTTTACCCTGAAATTAGGTGTCCACATGGAGGGTTTGTCTTCTCCACTTTCAGGGCATATTCACACGCTTCAAAGCTGTACGTGACGAGAGAAACTCCAGGCCTGTTTTTTGTCGTTTGGTTACGGCAACTTGGATGAAGTTAAAGCCTGAAACTTTCGTCTCCTCAGTAAGAGGCAGCTTAGCAAAATGGACAACGGCAGCTAGAATATCCCACGTTAACATCAAACCGATTGAGAGGCGCTGTAAAAGCTGAGCTATTCGGTACTGGGCCGGGCACCTTTGACCCCCGGGGTTCTGAAGGATACAGCAGCAGGAGAGGGCGCTGTAGGCCTCGAACAGCTGCATGGCGATGTCCATCCGCTTGGCCTCGGCCGTCTGCCCATTGTTGCCCAGTGCCAGCTTGTGCAGGTGAGGGAGCACGACTGAAACACAGAGCTGGGTTTGCGTGTGTGTGTGTGACGGTCGCTGAGGCCCAGTGACCACAGACACACAAAACGCGCAAGGAAGACAAGGCCTCCAGTTTACTAGCACAGAACAGCAAAGCCATAATTCGCAATGAACCATGACACACTGAACGGTTCCCTGAAGAGAAGTTGCTGTGTCATATCTCTGGCTTGAAATGGCCAGAAACTCACACTCGTCTCTGAAGCGAGGCTCAGCGTTGGGACCGACCCTCCCGAACGTCCGGATGATCTCAATGTGCAGGGAATGCTGGTCCTGGTACTGCGGGTCCTCCAGGAAGGACGCCAGCTGCATCTTCACTCTCTCCAGAAGCTTAAATCGCAAGTACGTGACACATTATCCTTCAGGCGTACACACACTGGGAGATATCCACTGGTCTGCACTGGTCTTCATGCAGTTTGACATGCAGTTAAATCTCCAAATTAAAGGTCTGGATGACTGAAGTGACACGGTACCTCTTTCTGGGTCACGGTCTCCATTATGGTACCAAACGCCGGTATCGTCGATATCCTAACCGAGCTGGAACACAAGCAGAAACGGACCCACTGACAATCTGAGGCCGAGAGTCTCCACTAATTCAATATGTAGACAGACAGAGAAGGTAGATGGTGACTGTGTGCGGCGGTAAGTAGTGGCAGGCATGAGTGGGACACACATCCGCGCGGATGGCGGCAGAGGGACGGCACAGACACGGAGGACATGGACACGGACAGAGCGGAAGTCTCATGTCTGCATTGACTCACAATTCCGGGTCACTGCACAAGGTAATTAGCGCTGGAGCTACCCGCTTGTCAATTAAGGCCTCGCTCATGCCCCTGAGAATCACCTGCAACCGGTCAAAATGCAAAAGAGAGACGAATGGGTGAGCGGGTGGGACGGGACGGGGGTCTGGGGGGCGGAGGGGGCAGCGTGCCTGAGGGCGAGTCTGGAGCCTAATCATGCGATGAATCGAGCACGTGGGGGCAGCGAGGATCTCAGCCTGAGGTCGATGTTAGCATGTCTTAGCTTAGCATAGCCTCCTCCCTGCCTCGGCTTCCCAGGAATAGCGCGACCCGCAGGCGGCGGCAGATCCTTCGTTCACCGGCACTCAAAGGGTCCAAACAGAGCAATGCGGCGATACGAGGGGGCAAATACTCTCGCATTTCCGGGTAAACATGACCACCCTGAATAGACGTGATAATTACCCAAAAGCAGCCTCTGAATACGGGGCCGTGTTTCCCGTTTGGTATGGAGATGACAGCTGCTCTGGGTTCACGTGGTCAGCAAGCATCCATCCCAGATTAAGTTACAGCTGACACGTTAGCACGTTAGCATTAGCCGCTTCTCACTGCCACGAGCTCCTCGCACGGAGAGTGAGGCACTTCCTGGAAAGCCATGGACCAAGGTGGGGAGGGTAGGCTGGGAGGAACGAGGCAGGAGTGGACTTACATTTCAGGATCATCAGAGAGCGCGATAAGGGCTGGGGCAACCCTCTGAGCTATTAGACTCTCACTGACCCCCTTCACCAACAGCTGATTGGTCAGATCAGGGTGATGTCACACGGTGTGCATGGAAAGAGCAAGCACGGCACCATGGCGATGTGGAGAGAGAGGGACAAAAATAATAAAATAAACAACCATCCAAACAGGAAACAAAGGAATAAAGAAATGATATCAATAATGAGGTGAAAATGGACACGTCCCACACATCACAGGCAAAAGTAAGGAGCAATGCAAAATCTGAGAGATCAAGCAAGAACAAATTTATGTGAGACCACTGATGTGGGGGTGTTGATTCCATAAGTGGCACTTTTGGACATTGATTTGATGATATGTTTGGGGGGGAGGGATGCTTTCAGATTCAATAAGGCAGGCAGGCAGGCAAGCAAATCCAACACAGTGACATAGTATTACAGCGCAGTACAGTAACATAGTATTACAGTGTTTTCTGCACAGTACAGTAACAGTACAAGGTTATGCTTTTCTCTGCAGTTCCTCCTGAAGGAAGGACAGCTCTCCTTTGGCCTTAATCTCTGCTTTCTACACTCCTACTCTCATAATTCTGACCACTGTTACTGCCACACCTGACGCCTCGTCTCGCAGCATCCGCCCACTTACCTCAAACATGCGGGCTGCAGTGCAGCGCACGAGGGCGGAGGTGTGCACCACGCCGTACCAAAGCACCGTCAGCAACAGCTCGTGGTACGCTGGGTTGGCGCTTTGGGGGGGACAGGCATATTCTGTTATACATTATGGTCCGAGCGGCAGTGGAATTGGCCCAGGCCGATCACCCTCCAGCGAGGGAGTGTCTTCACGAGGCCGACTGACACTAGGAGGGCAGAGTATTTTTGAGGAGCATGTGTAACAGAGAGGCGGGGCAGTGCGTGCGGCCCCAGGGTGGGGATAGCTAACACGACCTTTGTTATCAGAAGGTGCAGGTGAAACATGACCCACCCCCCCCCCATCTGTGCTGTAAATTAACGGCATGATGTCAGAACCGTAATCAAACACATACCCCCAGGAGGCACCAGAAACATAAAGCACGCAACCCTGGGAGGCCAGGCATGCCCTGAGCCCAGCCCCGCCCCTGCCACACCCCCAGCCGCTCCCCCTGCTTCACCAAATGCCCTGACACGCCCACTACCTCGGCCCCGCCCCTGTCGCTCCCCCAGCCCCGCCCCCTGCTTCACCAAATGCCCTAACACGCCCACTACCTCGGCCCCGCCCCCGCCTGCTCACCCCAGCTCCATGAAGGCCGCCTTCAGGCTGTCCAGAGGAGCATGGGACAGAGACAGGCTCATCATGACGTCCTCCAGGAAGGCCACCAGCAGCTTGCGGTCCTCCTCCTGGGGGGGTCGCGGGGGAGGTGATTCAGGTGAGGGGCCACGCGCACTCTCAGCCGTCACTGCTCCACCAGCCGCTCCTTACCTGGTTGTAGCATGTCAGCACCCCGGTGGCGTAGATGGGCACGGTACCCTTCGTCAAAACATCATTCCCATCCGTGGCATCTGCCGTTACCGCGGAGACATGACAAAGACGAGAGCATACGTCATGGCGCCTGACAGCAGCCACGTCCTGCCAGCTCTTCCTCATAAAAGCAGGCAGGAGCGTCTGCAGCACATAAGCGATCATGCAGCTTCACGCACCCACACTCTCCTCAGACAGCCGGAGGATTTCCTGGAACTGTGGCTTCACCTGGAAGGAAAATATAACAGGACTTAACAAGGTGATTATACCCAGAGAGCAGACTGCAGCAGAGGTCAAACAGCCGGGGTCAAATCCCCAAACGTACACTGGCCTTAACACCTTGAACCGGACACTTGATACCACACTGCAGCAGAGGTCAAACAGCCGGGGTCAAATCCCCAAACGTACACTGGCATTAACACCTTAAACCGGACACTTGATACCACACTGCAGCAGAGGTCAAACAGCCGGGGTCAAATCCCCAAACGTACACTGGCCTTAACACCTTGAACCGGACACTTGATACCACACTGCAGCAGAGGTCAAACAGCCGGGGTCAAATCCCCAAACATACACTGGCCTTAACACCTTAAACCGGACACTTGATACCACACTGCAGCAGATGTCAAACAGCCGGGGTCAAATCCCCAAACGTACACTGGCCTTAACACCTTAAACCGGACACTTGATACCACACTGCAGCAGAGGTCAAACAGCCGGGGTCAAATCCCCAAACGTACACTGGCCTTAACACCTTGAACCGGACACTTGATACCATTCACCTTCGTGTTTGTGAAGATCTTTCCAAACGTCCGGCACAGCCTCCAGAAAAGCCTGGAGAACTCGTGCACACAGGCTGCGGAGCTGATGTTGATAAGATAAGATAAGATAAGAAAAAACTTTATTTATCCCGAGGGAAATTCTTTTGTCCTTTACATGCTCAGTGCAACAATAGGAGTAAAGGTAAGGTGAAGAAAATAATAGTGCAAAATAGCTATGAGTGATACTGCATTGTAACTTTATATAAATACACATAAATACTCATACTCTGTAGAAAGTTAAAAAAGAAAAAAAAACTATAACTAAGCTATAACAAACATAATAAAATAACAGATTATTAGTGCATGTGTAATGAAAAGTGACTAAGTGTTTGTGCCTTGAATAATTGCAATAGCAGCATGTGATGATGGATAAAACACACATTCGATAACGAACAGAGGAGTAATATTGCCCACTGATCTGACCCACTATTCCGATGAGATGGGGTAACCTGGGGGAGCAGTAGCACCATCTCACCGAGCGTAACGCTCTGCATGTGGGGGCTGGATTTACTCACCTGTAAACCTACCAAGGCTAAGCTTTAATGTCCATCTGGATCTTAAAAGGACTCTATTTGAAATGGAGTTATGGAGAATTTTTTGGGGATTTATAACGAAATGTATTTAAGGACCATCAAAAAATACGAATTACAAGAATTACAATTACAAATAGCTGAATTCCTTAAAAACCAATACAACCAACAGGCTTAGATGAATTCAGAAGCCCTGTGTAGATGCTTCTTCATGGTTAAGTTGGGGGGGGGGGGGGGGGAGTTTCCTCTTCGTAATTGTGGTTATCGGTTTTTCATAAGTATACTTATAAGTTACTTATTTGTTATACAGTTTATATACAAGATGCCTAGTATTCTTTGGAAACATCTCATTACAGCTTCATGGATCTTCCTCTGCAGTCCTGTTGGTAAGTTCCCTGTGTTGCAGGCATAAAGGAAGATGGACAATGCAAGAGCATGCAAGAGTTTTAGTCTGACTTTCAGACAGATAACACTGTAAAAAGTTGAAGGGGTCACTTTTTGAATTTTGGTTACTTGTGGTGTTTTGGTGTGAATGTGTCCGGTACTCTGTTTGGGAGTAATGCTGGCATAGGAATGGTAGCACATCACATTTGCGTAGAGTACATTTCCCATCATCCCCTGCTCACAGAACAGTAAACCTCCACACATCAGTTTACTGCTCAGCTCATTTATTTATGACAGCATCTTTGAACAGTGAGGTACCCACTGTTCCCGCTTCATCCAACTTCCATAGCAAATTTAGAACCGTACGCAAACATGCAGACAACTCTCACCAGCTTCCACACCAGTTGCTGCTTTCTCTGGTCCCTCGGCATACTGGTTCCCTACGGAAGCGCGCGCCACAGTGGGAAGGTTCCCTTATTTCCAATTGTGGAACGAGGGAAGGGGATGGTTTGGCACAGGAGGGGGGGGGGGGGGGTGAGTGATGTTATGTATATTATTGTTTTGTTGTGCAATGTTTGATGTACTGTCTGAAAGGTCAGGGAATGTAGGTGGCTAATGGCCAGTTATTCTGTTCTGTTTGGGGGTAAAAGTATGTATTGTAAGCTGCAAGCATATGATACTCAAATCTGTTTCCCCCTGTATTTTTAGGCTGCCCCAATTAACCTATTGGGAACCGGTATATAAGGAAAGGGGGTTAGAGTAAGAGAGTCTATTTTTCCTTCTTCTCCTCCTCCATCATCATCATCAAATTAAAAAATCTATGTCGGGTTGGTATGACTCTTCCAGGTTCTGGGAAAATAGCTGATGTTTCTGTGTACATGTATGTGTGGATATACATTGGAAGTAATTTTTGAAAGTTCATTTTAAATAACAGACTATAACTGCAGGGAAACACTGCATTTACTGGAAAGAAGGAAAGAAATTGTTGTGCAAATTGAGACATATTGTGAAAGCAGAAGCAAAACCTTTGTTCCTCCCTCGTTCCAAGAACTCAGCTGGATATCGCTGAATCATAGATTATATCTAATAACCTTACATCTAATAATAAATAACAATATATGAAATTTGTATGATAAATACTTATTATACATTATATGAGTAAATATCTTTTATACTATTGTACTGCACAACAGATTACTTGTCAATTAACCACAATTGTGTCACGCGAAACGTCGGACGTGCAGAACGGGAGATTGCTCAGGCAGCGCGAGCGATCAGGAACAGGCAGGCAGGCAGAAATCGGGGCAGACTGGGGTTTATTTGGCAACACGAGTCGACTAACACCAGGTAACATCAATGACAGACGCGGAAACAGGGGAGACCAGAACTTAAATACACCAAAGCTGGGCAACATAATCAGACGGGGCTGGAAACAATCGGAGAAGCACACGTGGGTAATCAGGGGGCGTGGCACACATGAGGAGCGGACGGGTCAGGCATCACAAATTGTATTAACGAGACATTTAATGATACTAAGCAGATGGGGTCCCCTCTGAAACCTGGTGTCATACACATACACACACACATATACACACACTGACCGATGTAAGATGATCACCGCTCATGGCCTCTCTGATGGAGTGCTGTGGTTGCTCCAGGCCCACATCTTCTAACCCAGCTTGTGCATAATAGGGCAAATTGTATCTACTAATGATAATGATTGATGATTAATGATGAATTTGGGCTGGAGAATAAAGAGAGTATTTGAGTAATCGCTTGAGTAACACAGGATAATCAACACTGACATTTGAACTTAATAAATGAATAAATGAACTTAATAAAAATTGAAATAAATGAATAAAGCTATAACCAGGTTTATAATTGATATAATTTACACCGTTGACAGTGGGACAGGCCATGCCTGCTTCTATAGAAAACAGGGAGCCACTTTAAAAATACTCAAATGCTTATCAGGATAAATAAGTCTCCTGTCTTTAATATTGCCGGAGAAAAATCACAAAGTGAAGTAAAGAGATAAATGCAAGTGAAATGTGAAGTAAATGTGAATGAAATATAAACATGGGAGTGAAGAAGAACAAAATGAAGTGTTTGAATGGAGAGAGTAGAAGGATGCAGAGTTCAGCTGAGCTCACAATGCTGTGTTTAACTGACATTGGAAAGGGTCGTGGTTAAGAGGGAAACGCTTCAAAATTCCGACAGTGGTAAAACAACACAAAACTGAGTTGGTATGATCATCTCCAGGTTCTGCAGATATAATTATAATGCTGATGTTTCTGTTTATATAAGTGGATATACACTGGAAATCACTTTTGAATAATAAAAGACTATAACTGCAGGCAATCACTGCATTTGCTTTACAAGTTTCTGAATTACTGGAAAGACATTGTTGTGGTAGCTGAGAACTGTTGTGAAAGCCAAGATCCTAAAGATAGCAACAGTTGTGCTTCCTCAGCAAATCTGCCTTGTAATGGGCTGGACCGGAAGCACTACAGTGTTAACGGCTGGACTTCTTCACCACATACAGTGTGGTATATATACCAGCGCTCTCTCCTGCTGCTGCAGCCTACCTGATTAAGTACAGCAGGAGAAGACACTATCTCAGCTTCTCAGATCTGACTCACGCCAAGCCCACCGGCCTCCATCATGGTAATGTGATGTAGTGTAAATAAACAAGGAAGACTGTATTTGATAATCCAAAAATGTTTAATAATGCGTAACATTTCAACAGACTTTCGTCAGAAGGTCTAGGGGTCAAATTATTTTGGGAGCATCAAATACAATTTGTGAGAATTCTTCCTTTTTTACATTTACCTTTAGCTTTGTCCTGCACCTGATTCCAGCGTAGGTTGGATGTGCAAACCTTGAATAGTTTTATAAGTAATGTGAGGTAAATCTTTTCTTTTTTCCTTTCTCTCAGCTGCTGGTCTGTGATTGTGCTCCTTCATGTCTCGTTACCGGTTTAGGTGCATACAGGTGTGCTGGCTGGACTCCTCCTGCTCTCCCTGTTCTCCTCTGTGGTATCAGCAGACGAGGGGGATCTGAACGCTCTCCCTAAAATCATCCGATTCTTTGAGACCAGGTAAGCGAGTGGGACTCCCGTCATAGTTTAAGCTATTTGTTGAGTAAGCAACTATAAATATTTGTAGTAAATCTTCTTAAATATTAGTAGTTATCCCTCAAGGTTGGTCAAAAGTATGATGAAGAAGCAGTTGTCATGACTACTCCATGCGCCCTGTCATCATGACTTGTATGTGAATTCAGCAGGAACAGGAACGTCCTGACTGATAAAAAGCGCACGTGGTATTTGTGCACTGTGTCAAGCTTGGGATGTGCAGCATCAGCAACATCAGGTCTTCATTTATCTTGTTTTTACTCTTTGTTTCTCCAAGATATAAACCATCTGAACAGACCAGCAGCGGTGAAGGTGCCCAGTATGCTGTGGCCATCAACGTCCCAGCAGGACAGTGTGGGGCCAGTTTCGAAGAGAAAGAGTTCCTTAGAGGAGAGATCACAAATAATGTCAAGAATGACCTTGAGACATGGAAACTTTACACGGGAAAACAGATGGTCGCTGCCAGACCAAAGGGCACTGGCTCCTCAGCCGTCCACTCAGAGCGTGCCTTGCTCATCTGTGATAGCAGCCAAGCTGTCGCTCCTGTGCAAAACCTGCTGAACACAGGGGACAGAAATGGCTGTGTGGTGTTCTACACCTACAACTCTCCATGTCTGGACTACTGCCTGAACCAAGGAAAGGACGACAACGAACAGAACCGGGAGAGAGTCCAGAAAAAGAGAGGAAATACTAATGTCCAGCCCGCTGTGAAGAAGTGCATCCTGGACTCTCTCAGTATACTGACCAATCACCCCGGTCCCAAGGCCTTTGTGTTCAGTCAGGTCTATAGGAAAGACAAAGAAAAGGCCGAGCTGTTGGCCTCTGCCCTGAAGGTGGTTGCAGAGAAGGTCCCCCTCTACAAATGTAACACCAACTCCTGTATCAAGTGCCTGGATAACAATAACAAGATCAACAGTCAATGCCTGTCCTAAGCGAGACACATTGCAATCATGTCCAAATGGATATTCATCTTTTTTCTTTCCATGAATATTAATGATTTCAGTCTTTGTAACTTGATTTACTAACATATATTAATACTCTTGGACTACTGTTAATTATGCACTTGTGATTTGAAATCATTTAATAAATATCACAGCAACAATTACAGAGGTCTGTCTATGTGTAAAATAGCTTAAATATTTGGATATGTGTGTGTTTGTGTGTGGATATAAAAATCTTTTGGTCATATGAGAAAAAGAATACAGAAAGTAAATGACTGAAAAGCAATTTAGAAAACCGCGAGTGAGTAAAAACTTTATCCGACAAAAACTTGGGCCTCCTCATCAGCAGATGGCAGCACTGAGAGCCTGAGAGCTTCCTCATCATGACTCCGCAGGGACGAGCTCAGTCACACACACCCACACATTACCGCTGTCCTCTTTAAAGACTCCATACGGGAACATGCTAACTGACAAAAACAGATACATTCAGTTACTGATATGAACAGAACAACAGCCTGGGCTGTTTGGGATGTGGAAAGACCTGCAGCACATCACAGAGCACAGGGCCACCACCGGCACCATCAGCTTTGCAGGCAGCCTATTGGATGCCACACTCGGCCTGCACCCCACCCTCTTTGACTGGCTCCTGGACTTTTTGACTGGCAGACCTCAGTCTGTCAGGATCGGTAACAGGACTTCTGCCAGCATCACCACAAACACTGGCATCCCACAGGGTTGCGTTCTTCAGCCCCATCCTCTACACCCTGTTCACCCACGACTGTGTCGCCTCCCACAAAGACAACATCATCCTGAAGTTCGCAGATGGCACCACAGTGATCGGTCGCATCACTGGAGGGGACGAAGCGGCCTACAGGAGAGAGGTAGCCGGTCTGGTGTCATGGTGTGAGGACAACAACCTCACCCTCAACACGGACAAGACAAAGGAGATGATAGTGGACATGAGGAAGAGGAGGAGACCTCATCAGCCACTGTTCATCTGGGAGCCTGAAGTGGAGAATGTGAGCAGCTTTAAGTACCTGGGTGTCCACATCAGTGAGGACCTCACCTGGTCACTGAACACCACACAGCTGGTCAAGAACAGCGACTGAACTTCCTGAGGAAGCTGAGGAAGTTTGGTATGTCAACCAAGATCCTCAGCAACTTCTACAGCTGCATCATGGAGAGCACACTGACCAGCTGTATCACCGTGTGGAACAGCAGCAACTACAGCTATTGACAGCAAACGCTTGCAGAGAGTAGTGAGGACTGCAGAGAAGATCATCAGGACTCCACTGCCCCAACTCCTCCCCTGAACCTTACGGCACATAACACCCCCCCACACAAGAGTGAACCCCGACAGGTGTTCACTATCACAAACACGAGCACTGCGATTAGGGGCATGCAGAGTATTAAAACAAAGGAAGAGAAGCCCAAAGGAAAACTGAGAGTCGCGAGTAACTGGGGTGTCAGGTTCTGGAGAGGGTGTCAGCCACGAGGTTATTAACCCCCTTTTTATGTGTGATCTCTAGGTTAAACGACTGGATGATTAGAGCCCAGCGCATTAATCGCTGGTTAGCGTTACACATTCGGGCCAGGAAAAGCAAAGGGTTATGGTCATGTCCAAATGGATATTCATCTTTTTTCTTTCCATGAGCAGCACTGCTCTGTACAGCACCAGTAACATCCTGCAGCTGCCAGTCAGTGGTCTGGCTGAGGAATTTATGGTGTCAAGGACACGGGAGGTCCTGCAGTACAGAGAGTCCAAAGATCCCAAAGTGGCATCAGCTGGCATCCAGGTGCACACTGGCAGGCAGTGCAGTGCAGCCAAGTCACTGGAGGTGGCTGAGTCCCAACTGAGGCAGAAGGCACTGCTGGGCACAATAGCATCAGGCATTGGTTACTACCCAGTAACTAGAGCTAACAAGGTGTGAGGCAAAGAGCATCAGCACCTTGTCCAGGAAGAAGTGCAGGTAGGTGTGGAGGAAGTACGAGCTAGCAGGATGGTGGGAATGGGGCAGCAAGGAGCTTGGACTAGATGGGAGAATGTTCTGCCAAGGAAGATCAGCCAAACACACATCACTGCAGTGAGTAAAAAGTGCCTGACTTGTACAATTATGTCACGTTCATCCTTCACTATAGTCGTCTACCTTTCAGGATATCTGACGTTCTGCAGGATTAGAGTACAGATGAGGTATGGATATGGTACAGTACAGTGTGAGACTTCCTACAAGTGTAACATTACTTAAACGTCTTACAGTAAAAGTACAGTAATGAATCACAGAGTTCATAAATAAATATATTAAAATATAAATATTCATCCATCCATTTTCCAAACCACTTATCCTACTGGGTCGCGGGGGGTCCGGAGCCTATCCCGGAAGCAATGAGCACGAGGCTGGGAACAACCCAGGATGGGGGGCCAGCCCATCACAGGGCACACTCACACACCATTCACTCACATACACACCTATGGGCAATTTAGCAACTCCAATTAGCCTCAGCATGTTTTTGGACTGTGGGGGGAAACCGGAGTACCCGGAGGAAACCCCACGACGACATGGGGAGAACATGCAAACTCCACACACATGTGACCCAGGCGGAGACTCGAACCTGGGTCCCGGAAGTGTGAGACAACAGTGCTAACCACTGCACCACCATGCTGCCCCCTAGAGGTGTCACATGATACAGTAATACCATATATTGTTGATAATACATGAGCCTTTTCTAATAATGCCTACTGTTGCTAAGCGGAACAAAACGATTAGACGTACAAGCATATGCGATTTCACAACATCTATCTCGAAATAGCTTTAACTGAAACTCTGTGGTTAACATATCAGCAAGAAAGACATGTCTGTGCACTTCAACCTGCACTCTTTCCTGAGCAGCCTAAGTGTCGCTCTGCAGACTTACAGGCAATACATAAATGGCAACAAGCACAATTTCCAACATTTCCCTCCTTTTTGTCATTTTTTACTTCACTACTACTACTACTGTCATTTTTCGCAGCATACCACTTGCGAGCACATTTTCAGCCTGCACTTCATTTGGACAGTTGTATCTTCTTGTCCTTCTGGGTGTAGTTGTTGTAGCAAAGTATATGAGATAAATGTACTAGTAATCAACTTTTGAACCTTTATGCGAAAGCAGGGTATTATACACATAAAGAAACAATAAACTAAAACCAAAATAGCTAACATAGGCATTAATATTTTTAACAGGAGCTGCCACCAGGTCCCCGAGGACATACGGTCATACGCCCCAGCCAGTGAGAGTTGTTCCTTCAGTGTGCTTTTGCACATAGGCTTGCAAGTCAATTAACTGCTGGAGCGCTTCATGTACTTTTCCTCCATCGCCGTACTCGTTAGGGATGTAGGTGCAGCAGGTGTCTCCGATTATCTTACAGACTCCCCCCTGCGATGCTGTAAGAAGGTCTAACACTACTCAGTTCTGCATTGCCATGTCTCTAATCTGCGATTGCTCGTCTCCCAGGGAGTTTCCTAGGGCTTTGGTAACATTTATGTGTCTGAGTCAGGCATAGCGGTTTATCTCTACGTGATCCCTTACGTCACCAATCCCGATCATGGGCATCAGGCTGTGACCCAGCTTCTGTCACTTGCTCCGAATGCGCCACTCTGGGGGCACCCCGGTGTCACTGCTCAGCCCGAGCCCATTGGACTCAGTCCGGAGCACCACGTCTCGTTAGCGCCTCCGGCTCTGGCTGGGATGGTGGTCTGGATGGGTGACTAGGCCTGTCAGGCACCACCCTCTCTGTTCCGTTACATTGTATGGCCAGAGACCTGTAGTTTTGGTTGACAGGCATGTGAGTGCATACATAGCAATGTGTCTTATTCTTTAGCTCAGCTGTAGTTTTCATCAATTGCCACCACTCATTGGTGGAGAGCCCATGTGGGTACTGTGAGTGGTTTCCCACTCTCTGCTGAGCGTCACTCCCCCCCCACAAGGAGATAAGTCTCAGGAAGAGCAGCCCTCTCCAGGCCATATTAGTGAGCATGGTTCAGACGATTTCTTCACCGGGTTGAGACCAGACTGTCCTATTGACCTCTCTGCCCTTTGTTACCGGACTTCCACCACTACTCGTCGGTGGCCTGGAAACGTACTACCTTCTTACAGTGAGACTGATGTATCCAGGTAGATCGCTCAGCTATCTTAATGGCGGTGGGGGTGGTCAGCAGTACCCTGTAGGGTCCCTCCCTACGCAGAGTCGTCCAACACTTCCTCTTTATCAGCTTAACCAGGACCAGGTCTCTGACCATTAGCTGGCTTTCCTGTGGAAATGAGGAACCTTCTGGCAGCTTATGTACACTCACAATGTCTTTCAACTGTAACATTTCCCTCATCCAGTCTACAAGGGTGGTCTCATTTTCCGCTATACCTTTGCCCTCATGTAGGACGGGTAACCGGAATGGCCTACCATGTACTATTTCAAATGGGGTTAAGCCTTTGTCAGTTGGCACTATTCTCATATATAGTTTAACCAGAGGTAAACAATCTACCCACGGTCTCCCTGTCTCCTCCATGGTCTTCCTTAATCTTAGTCTCACTGTGCCGTTTGTTCTCTTAACCAGTCCGGCACTTTGTGGGTGGTAAGAGCAATGGTGTTTCAGGTTGATATCCAAATGCTCTGTTAGCTTATCTATTATCTCATTCACGAAATGTGGTCCATTATCACTGCAGATAACCTCCGGAATCCCATGTTCCAGAATAATCCCTTTACAAATGGCTTTTGCTACTGCGAGCGCATCTGCTTTTCTGGAGGGAATTACTTCCACCCATTTAGAGATGGACAAAGCAGCAGGAGACAGTACTTATAGCCCTGACAATGTGTTAGCTCAATATAGTCTATGTGTAGCACCTGGAACGGATGCTCTGCTGTGGGGAGAGAACCTCGCTTAGGTCTAACATCCATCCATCCATTTTCCAAACCACTTATCCTACTGGGTTGCAGGGGGTCCGGAGCCAATCCCAGAAGCAATGGGCACGAGGCAGGGAACAACCCTGGATGGGGGGCCAGCCCATCACAGGGCACACTCACACACCAGTCACTCACACATGCACACCTATGGACAATTTAGCAACTCCAATTAGCCTCAGCATGTTTTTGGACTGTGGGGGGAAACCGGAGTACCCGGAGGAAACCCCACGATGACATGGGGAGAACATGCAAACTCCACACACATGTGACCCAGGCGGAGACTCGAACTCGGGTCCCAGAGATGCAACAGTGCTAACCACTGCACCACTGCCCCCTTAGCTCTAACATTCCCCTGTGAATTGTGTCTACAACAGATCATGCAGGTTCTGCAAAAAGTTTTTTTAAAAAAGGTATTGAATTCTGGTGCATGGAAACGCTTTTCGATTATCTCTACCATCCCTCCTGTTGAGACATGGCATGGCCCATGGCGCAAAATCGCCGCAATCTTATACATGTTTTGAGGGAGGATGGGCTTGTTCTGTATTATATAAAGATTATCTCGCATTTGGGCTCCTTGGTGGAGCCACACTTTCTTCTCTGCATCTGTGGCATGTGTCTGCATGTCAGATAACACGTCTGTGGTGACTGGAGTTTTTGATTCACCCGACAAATAAACGTATATGCTGTGGCGACCGTCCGCAGCTTCCTTAGCATCGCCTAGAGAGATTGGATCCTTCCCTGAAGTGTGGGCGGCGCATTTGCAGACAGCAATGGCCTTTGGGAGCTTGACTGCCTGTAGTAGCTGCACTAGTAGGTCAGCATGTCCCACAGGTTTTCCTGTGGATGTAATCATCCTTCGCCTTTCACATTGTGCTGCGAAAAAAAATGATGTGTGGCGTAGGCATACTGGCTGTCGGTGTATATTGTGACTGTGAGGCCTTTTGCTTCTTTACAAGCTTCGGTTACGGCAACAAGCTCAGCAGCTTGGGCGGACATGGACGACGGTAGTTGTCCAGCCCGGATGATGCTATGTCCATCTACCACGGCAAACCCTGTGTGAGTGTTCCCACCTGCATCTTTAAAACTGGAGCCGTCTATAAATCATGTCTCACACTTTGTCTATAATTCGTTTTTGGCCGTATCTGTACAGGGTCTGTACTGGTCATTAACCCTACATCTGTTTTGCCTTGTGACCAAACCTGGTTCGGTATTGTCTTAAGTTCTGGGTGGTCATTTAAGTCTATAATATATCATTGTACACTCTCCTCGTCCCCTCCCTGTCGGTGGACTCGGGGAGTTGTATGTGTGACCCACCCTAGGTTCTGCCTGTAGATGGTACCTTGCTCATTTACTTCCCAGGTTGCCCCCACCTTTTCCCACTGATGGGTCTGTTCCCCCTCCCACACTAGGTAAGCTACATTCTTCCACTCGTCACGTTTTGGTTTTGCCAATGACATGTGTGGGACTCGGCCTGTAAGCAGCCTCTCAGCCTGGGGCGTGAGGAGTTCACTACATCTTGCTGTCTCCTTCCCATCGGTGTGTATAGCTTTCACTGTCACCCTTTGTGGTCCCAGTTTTAGCACGTCTTTGGTCATCTGGACCCTCAGTGAATTTGAATCGTAAAGCTACATGGAGGCTATAGAGTGAGTGTAGCTCTGCCGTCGCTACAAGTTGCTGCCTTGCTTTGTTTAGAAGTGTAAGGCCCATCTGACTTGGGTCCTCTGACGGCAGGTCTAATGTCCAATAATAGTATGGTCCTGTCCTTCCTTCTACTACCATGGTATGAGCCACTTCCCCTTTGCCTACGGCTACCAGCCCTGTAGATACAGGTACAATAGAGATTTGTAATTTCTTCATTAAGTCCCTGCCTAACAGATTAACAGGACATGTTGGGCACAGAACTACTGTTCCTTGTGCTGAGGTTTCAGTGTTCGGATCTCTGAACCACATGGGTTTGGATATTCTATGTTGGTTTAACTGACCGTTTGCTGATTTGACATAAATGGCCCCATTGGAGGGGGTGACTCCAGGGATGTGCTCTTTTAGCACCGTTCTATCTGAGAAAAAATGACTTCTTTCCCTTGTACTATTATGGTCCTAACTGGTTTTATTTCAGTCCCTGATAATGCTACCAATACTTCAGTTAAGTCCATTGTGGGCACCTCCTCCTGGCTGCTATCACTCTCACGGGGTGGGGTTTGATCTGTTAGTCATTGCTTCCTAGTGGGGTTATGTGGGGGAGATCGCTCATACTCTTCAGGCTCTGGGCAATGCCTGGCAAAGTGCCCTGGCTTGCCACATCGCCAACACCCATCTACTGCCTTGCATCTATTCCCTCCCCTAAAGCCCCCTCTGAAGTCTCCTCTACCCCTCCCCCATCTCTGATCATTTTGGAAGAAAACGTGGGTCTTGGGCCTGCCATTTGAAAGGAAGGTGACTGCCTGGGATTGGATTGCCTTTTTCTTTTTCCGCTAAATAACCTCTTAGGCATGTCTAGCCCAGTTTCATAGTTTGGTCGGCACCATCTGTTGCACAATTAACATTCTGTTTTCCTAACAAAGTCAGTGAGTGGTTGGTGCATCCCATTTAGGAGGGCATCTTTCAACTGCTGCTGGTATGGGCTGCGGGGCTCTGCACTCTCCTCTAACCCACTGTGTTTCTTGAATACTTCTTCTAACCTACCTCTGTATTCAAAAAGCTCTTCTCCTTCCTTTTGTTTGCACTGTCCTATTTTAGTATAGCCTGGCGTAACACGGAATGCTTGTCTAATTCTCCCAAACACATCGTTTATCTGTCCCACCAGAGCTACGTTATCATAGGTCATAGGATGATTATTTTGCTCCCTGCCCATATACTGTCCTCTCACCCTGTTCCAATTATATGTTAAACACTTCCTATAAGTTCTCTCAGTCTCAATCCCGTTTAGACGGTATGAATCACATAACTGTTGGTGTCTAGTAATAAACCCTTCTGGGTCCATCACCGGGTCTCCTAGACTTCTGCATGCTTCAGCACACTCGGTTTCTGTCTGGGGTGTCTCACCCCTAGTTCTTTTCACATGTCCCCTCGTGCCTATTGGACTGAATGCCCCATCCCCCAGATAAGGGCGTTCATCTCTCTCATCTCTCTCTCTTTCTCTCTCTCTACATCTAGCTTCCTGCATGGACCGTGCAGAGGATGTGGTTTGCTCATCGGGCTTGATGGCCACCGCCTGAAATGCGGCTCCGTCACGCTTAGAGCTTTGCTTCCGTTTTTGTGCTCTAACCATTTTCTTTCCTGATCTAACTCAGCTTCCTTTTTTATTTTATTTTATTTTCTTTATCTCTGCAACACTTATAGTCCACTTTTCTACCAAAGTTCTACACTCTGTTTCAGACAAATTCCCTTTTAAAATCATATTTATGCTCCCATTTCTGTAAATATTGGGTGCTGCCCGGAGCGTAATACTCCGTGTGTTTAGCATCTCCCCTTAGGGCAGTCTTACTTGCTTTATTCCCCATTATGATTGTACGTACCGGTACACTGCGCAATATTTGTATGAAATCCACTGCCTGTGTACTTCAACAGGACACAGGATCAGTTGGAAACGTTAGGTTTTCCTCCTGTGCTGCTGCTTCCACCAGTGGCAGACACACTCCAGTCAAACACACTCCAGTCACACACAAACACACTGAATACCTAACACGGTTTCCCGTTTAGTATTCCCGGAGCTCCGGTCCCTTACACGGTTATAGAGACGTACTCTGAGATCTCTTACACGGTTATAGAGGTGTACTTTGATGTATTTTTTGTGCGGTTATACAGTCGCCCTGCTTGTGCGGTTATACAGTCGGCCTGTTTGTGCGGTTATACAGTCGCCTTGCTTGTACGGTTATACAGTCGGCCTGCTTGTGTGGTTATACAGTCGCCTTGCTTGTACGGTTATGCAGTCGGCCTGCTTGTGCGGTTGTACAGTCGCCCTGCTTGTCCAGTTGTACAGTCGGCCTGCTTGTGCGGTTATACAGTCGGCCTGCATGTGCGGTTATACAGTTGCCCTGTTTGTGCGGTTATTCAGTCGGCCTGCTTGTACGGTTATACAGTCGGCCTACTTGTCCGGTTGTACAGTGGGCCTGCTTGTCTGGTTATGCAGTCGGCCTGTTTGTACAGTTATACAGTCGGCCTGCTTGTGCGGTTATGCAATCGGCCTGCTCGTCTGGTTATACAGTGGCCCTGCTTGTGCGGTTATGCAGTCGGCCTGCTTGTACGGTTCTACAGTCGGCCTGCTTGTCCGGTTGTACAGTCGGCCTGCTTGTCCGGTTATGCAGTCGGCCTGTTTGTACAGTTATACAGTCGCCCTGCTTGTGCGGTTATACAGTCGGCCTGCTTGTCCTGTTGTACAGTCGGCCTGCTTGTCCGGTTATGCAATCGGCCTGTTTGTACAGTTATACAGTTGGCCTGCTTGTGCGGTTATGCAATCGGCCTGCTTGTCCGGTTATGCAGTCGGCCTGTTTGTACAGTTATACAGTCACCCTGCTTGTACGGTTATACAGTCGGCCTGCTTGTGCGGTTATACATTCGGCCTGCTTGTGCGGTTATGCAATCGGCCTGTTTGTACAGTTATACAGTCGGCCTGCTTGTGCGGTTATGCAGTCGGCCTGTTTGTACAGTTATACAGTCGCCCTGCTTGTACGGTTATACAGTCGGCCTGCTTGTGCGGTTATACATTCGGCCTGCTTGTGCGGTTATACAGTCGACCTGCTTGTCCGGTTATACAGTCGCCCTGCTTGTGCGGTTATGCAGTCGACCTGCTTGTCCGGTTATACAGTCGGCCTGCTTGAGCGGTTATACAGTCGGCCTGCTTGTGCGGTTATACAGTCGCCCTGCTTGTGCGGTTATACAGTCGACCTGCTTGTGCGGTTATACATTCGGCCTGCTTGTGTGGTTATACAGTCGCCCTGCTTGTCCAGTTGTACAGTCGGCCTGCTTGTGCGGTTATACAGTTGGCCTGCATGTGCGGTTATGCAGTCAGCCTGCTTGTCCGGTTATGCAGTCGGCCTGTTTGTACAGTTATACAGTCGCCCTGCTTGTACGGTTATACAGTCAGCCTGCTTGTGCGGTTATACAGTCGGCCTGCTTGTGCGGTTATGCAGTCGACCTGCTTGTCCGGTTATACAGTCGCCCTGCTTGTCTGGTTATACAGTCGGCCTGCTTGTGCGGTTATACATTCGGCCTGCTTGTGCGGTTATCCAGTCGCCCTGCTTGTCCGGTTATGCAGACGGCCTGTTTGTACAGTTATACAGTCGCCCTCCTTGTCCGGTTATACAGTCGGCCTGCTTGTGCGGTTATACAGTCGGCCTGCTTGTACGGTTATGCAATCGGCCTGCTCGTCTGGTTATACAGTCGACCTGCTTGTGCGGTTATACAGTCGGCCTGCATGTACGGTTATACAGTCGGCCTGCTTGTGCGGTTATACAGTCGACCTGCTTGTCTGGTTATACAGTCGCCCTGCTTGTGCGGTTATGCAGTCGACCTGCTTGTCTGGTTATACAGTCGGCCTGCTTACTCACGTCCTTGCAGTGAAGCCAGAGAGGGTTCTCGGTATCCCCTCAGCCGGCGTCCTCGGAGGGGAGAAACAACAGTACTGCACTGGCCTTGCCATGAATTCATGTCCCAGGACCTTCTCAGGTGCTCTTAGGCGTCCTGGCTGTCGACAGACTTTGGCTCGAAGGACCAATGAATGTTGGGTTCAGCCTAGGTGTTGAACCCCTGCTGGGTGACCAGTCTCTGGATACAAAGCAAGACACAACACCGGTGATCTCTTTATCTCACTGCAGGGAAGCCCGGTCCGGTCACAGAGACTTGTCTCTTGACTCGACTCAGCCGACTTCGGAGGAGGGCTTCTCTCGCAGTACCTTTTATTAAGCACTTCCATTTGCATAGCAGTAGAGGTGTCACCCATCCATCCATCCATTTTCCAAACCACTTATCCTACTGGGTCGCGGGGAGTCCGGAGCCTATCCCGGAAGCAATGGGCACGAGGCAGGGAACAACCCAGGATGGGGGGCCAGCCCATCGCAGGGCACACTCACACACCAGTCACTCACACATACACACCTATGGGCAATATCAGCAAGAAAGACATGTCTGTGTACTTTAACCTGCAGTCTTTTCTGAGCAGCCTAAGTGTTGCTCTGCAAACTTACAGGCAATACATAAATGGCAAGAAGAAGAATTTCCAACAGCCATGTTAAAGTGACAATAGCTGAAATGATACAGCCATGTTAAAGTGACAATAACTGAAATGGTACAGTCATGTTAAAGTCACAATAGCTGAAATGGTACAGTCATGTTAAAGTGACAATAGCTGAAATGTTACAGCCATGTTAAAGTGAGAATAGCTGAAATGGTACAGCCATGTTAAAGTGACAATAGCTGAAATGGTACAGCCATGAGCAAGTGAAAGAGTCTCACGTAGCAGGTGTGAGTAACAGCTTAAGTACTGAGGTGTGAAGAGCTAAAGCAGGATTCTACCACTGAACTGAAGAGAACTTTATAACACACAGACAATGAAGTTAGTGTTACTGAAATTGGACACTATTACTGGAATAGGTCTGATTCCACAGAGTCAAATGATGGACTGAATAGTGATTTTAAAAAAGAGAGGTAAGTGTCACAAATATTATGCTCTATCAGCTTGCAAGAATATTTAGATATTGCAAACAAAAATGAAGAGTTGCAAAAAAATACGGTTCCACTGTTTTCCTGCTACGTATTTGGAATATTTATATTTTGCTTTCTGTTTCCTTTTGAACTGTGTCTTAAAATTTGTGGGGTTTTCCTTTCTTTTCTTTCTGTCCAGTCTTTGACGTGAGGGTGTGAAAGAGTAATAAATGTGTGAGCGGAGAGAAGAGGGTGTGGGATGTACAGATAGGCGCATCACACCACAGGTGTCATTCACAGTCCCCTCCACGCATGGGCGCATCATACCACGGGTAAGAGTCATTTACAGTCCCCTCCACGCATGGGCGCATCACGCCACGGGTAAGTGTCATTCACAGTCCCCTCCACGCATGGGCGCATCACGCCACGGGTAAGTGTCATTCACAGTCCCCTCCACGCATGGGCGCATCACGCCACGGGTAAGAGTCATTCACAGTCCCCTCCACGCATGGGCGCATCACGCCACGGGTAAGTGTCTCAGCCATCTGCACGCTCAGACATCTGCACGCTCAGACATCTGCACGCTCAGCCATCTGCACGCTCTGCCACAACAGGAAGTGCAGGGGAATCAAGCGCTAACTTAGTTCTTGATGACAGAACGGTATAAGATTTATTATTTGTATTAATGAATTATATAGTTACAAGTTTATTTATTTCCCCGCGATCCAGTAGGATAAGCGGCTTGGAAAATGGATGGATGGAAGTTTATTTATTTCATGCCATACATTATTGCAATGTAGTGTGTTGATGTAGTGCGTTTTAGTAACTTTTTTCTCTGACTGGAGTGAATTATTTCAGTTAACGCAACTATAAGCAGTTAGCTCATGTTATCTTATGGTAAAATAGACATATTTCTACTTTTACATAGCTTTTCTTGGAGTTATCTTGTGAGTGTCATCCTTTCCAGCATATAATTTTAGTTGTTCACGTGGTCTTGAGGAGAACGTTTCTCGGTCTCCTTACGGCAAGACAAGACAAGTTTATTGTCATAAACAGGGGTTATTTAAATTAGATGTTCTTATTGGTTTGTTTTGTTCAGTTTTTTTTATCTCTTATCTGAAAAAAAGAAACATTTGATTCCTGATGTCATGCCCAGTATTCTTTGTTTTTTTCCATCCATCTTTTATTAAGCACACTTTAGTACCTCATGGCATATGTAAAGTGTATTACGTATTACAGTTCTGATATATAAGATTGTTAATAATACTGAATTGTACACAGTATTTTTTTTTTCTATTTTACTCTTTTCACACACACACACATATAAATATGGTGTGTGTGTATGTGTGTGTGTATATATACGTCATACATATCTGTATGTATGTTACAGTGGTTATATAGAATAAGGGGACACGCGCGCCGTGCGCGTTAGCGAGTTATGATGGTTGCACAATTAATTTTTCCTTGGAATAACAGCAGAAAAAATGAAGTAGCAGGGTCTGAACATTAGTGCTCTCACTACGGTACCACGATGCTAATAATTAAAGAATAACATGCGAGCACTTAGTTTGATTAACTTGATCTGGTATTCAAAATCTAACATTTTTAATAAACCAACAACGGCCAGCCAAACAACATAAATATGCGCATATTAACGTGATTAAGAATATTTCATATTGTTCATAACTGGCAAGACAGTAACTCGAAAACGTACCATTTTTACACTTTGTCAGCACTAACTTACCAAATACGAAACGACTCCCCGGTTGCACTTCCTGTTGTGGCAGAGCGTGCACCTGACATCAGTGACTGAGTGTGCAGATGGCTGAGAGTGCAGGAGACTGAGAGTGCAGATGGCTGAGAGTGCAGATGGCTGAGAGTGCAGATGACTGAGAGTGCAGATGGCTGAGAGTGCAGATGACTGAGTGTGCAGATGGCTGAGTGTGCAGATGGCTGAGAGTGCAGATGACTGAAAGTGCAGATGGCTGAGAGTGCAGATGGCTGAGAGTGCAGATGACTGAGAGTGCAGATGGCTGAGAGTGCAGATGACTGAGAGTACAGATGGCTGAGAGTGCAGATGACTGAGTGTGCAGATGGCTGAGTGTGCAGATGACTGAGAGTGCAGATGGCTGAGAGTGCAGATGGCTGAGAGTGCAGATGGCTGAGAGTGCAGATGACTGAGTGTGCAGATGGCTGAGTGTGCAGATGGCTGAGAGTGCAGATGGCTGAGAGTGCAGATGACTGAGAGTGCAGATGACTGAGAGTGCACGTTCTGAGCGGCTGCAGCCAGACTCTTCTCAGACTGTCAAGCGATAGTCATGGCCAGCATTAGCGGCCCAAGTGGAGGAGCAGAGGAGCTCGAGAAACCTCCAGCATCACTTAAATCTCATGTGTGGGAGCACTTTGGCTTCCGCATTAAATATATTGATGGGAAAAGGGTGGTGAATAAAACCACCACAGTTTGTCGACAGTGTGGCACGAGGAAGCCGTATGAGACTGGCAATGCGTCGGGCTCGGCCGCTCATGTGAAACGACATCACCCTGGTGTGACAGGAGCTAAAACGAAGGCTGCGCGAAAACCGCTGATATCCGCGGCATTTAAACAGCCCTTTGCTGCCCAATCCGACCGGGCTGAAGCCATTACAAAAGCTATTGGGGTGTTTATGGCTGCAGACATGAGGCCACATTCCGTTGTGCAAAGCAATGGGTTTAAACATATGATGAACGTGCTTGAGCCACGCTATGATATCCCGTCACAGGGCTACTTCAGTAACAAGACCGTTCCAAGCATGTATGAGCAGGAAAAGTCTAAAGTTAAGGCTTAACTGTCCCAGGCATCTTCTGTTGTCCTAACTACAGATGGGTGGACCTCCAGGGCAATGGAAAGCTACGTGACCGTGACTGTGACCGTGAGTGTGACCGTGACTGTGACTGTGACCGTGACTGTAACTGTGACCGTGACTGTACCGCTCATTACATCACAGCGGAGTTGGAGATACGGAGCCCTGTGCTGCAGACAAGCCCCCTCTATGAGAGTCACACAGGCACAAATCTGGCAGACTTACTGACGGAAGCAGTGGCAGAGTGGAGGATAGAGAGGCCCAATACTAATATCCCAGTCACAACAGATAATGCTAAAAAACAATTAAATGCAGTGAACGAGGCAGGACTGCGCCCACAGATAGGGTGCTTTGCACATGTAATTAATTTAGCATCACAAAAAGGAATTACAGTAAATAAGATGGACCACCTCCTTGGGAGGATTAGGAAGGCGGTTTCCTACTTCCACCGAAGCTCAACAGCTGCTCATAAGACCAAGCAAGATATGCTACAGCTGCCTACTCATAAGATCATACATGATGTCACAACTCCGCTTATGATATGTTGGAGCGTTATCTTGAGCAGCAGGCAGCTATATACTCTGCACTAACAGACAAAACCCTGAAGAATAATGTCAATCATCACCACCTTGTCTGATGATGATGTTAGAGTGGCAGAGGAGGTCCTCCGGCTGCTCAAACCGCTGAAAACGGTTACAACTCTGTTGAGCACTGAAGCTACACCATCTATGTCCATGATCCTGCCTCTGAAAACAAGGATCCTACAATCCATGGTCCCAAGTGAGTAAGACAGCACCATCACGAGAGATGTCAAGACTGCCATTAGAGAGGAGCTGAAGCCCAGATACACTTCACCACCAACCCTACAGGACTACCTTCACAGATCTACTGCACTTGATCCAAGGTTCGAGTCCCTGTCTCACCTAGACCTTCCCCTACGCCTAAGGACATACAGTGATCTCACTACTGAGATCGTGAGCACTGAAGACTGTGAAGAGGTAAAGAAAAGAAATATTCTGAAATTAGATATTTTTTATTTTTGATGATAATGTTTTTGTTCAAAGTTATTGCCACATTTTAAAGTCTATGAAATATTTTGAAAAATAATTGTTTTAATCAATAAAGTAACTTTCCCTGCAGGGTCAAGATGCAGCACCAACAGGAGCAGACACATCTCCTCCTCAAAAGAGTTGGCAATGGTGGAGCTTTTTGGCGAGACCTTGGCACTGAAGGACATGGGCAGCAAGGCTTTTGCTGACGCCATCAAAGAGGAGGTGGCATCCTGAGGCAGCAGGTGGCATTCCAGTCGATGGTGATCCACTGATGTGGTGGAAAAGCAACGAATGTAAATACCCTCACCTTGCCATAATGGCAAGACGCCATCTTGCTGTGCCTGGCCCTTCAGTGCCTGGCGAGAGGGCGTTCTCAACAGCAGGGGACGTAGTCACAGCAAAGAGGTCTACACCCTCCCCAGAAAATGTAGACATCCTCATCTTTTTGAAAAACAAATTGAAGTTATAAGCTCACATCTGCTTTACATTCTTTCTTCTTTTTTGATGATGTGGACATAAGCTAGTTTTTATTTCATTCTCCATGTTCAAAGTAAGAAGCAATGATACCTTAAATTGCATTTTAAGTTGTTTTTGATTGTGTCCATATTAAACGAAATAATTATTGCACCTTAATTTGTTTTTATATAATTGCGTGGAACTCCGGTTTCCCCCCACAGTCCAAAAACATGCTGAGGCTAATTGGAGTTGCTGAATTGCCCGTAGGTGTGCATGTGTGAGTGAATGGTGTGTGAGTGTGCCCTGCGATGGGCTGGCCCCCCATCCTGGGTTGTTCCCTGCCTCGTGCCCATGGCTTCCGGGATAGGCTCGGGACCCCCCATGACCCAGTAGGATAAGCGGCTTGGAAAATGGATGGATAATTGCGTGGAATAAGTCTTGAGTTGAATGTTTTTTAATGGGCAAAAATACTTCAGTAAATAAATGGAGAGTTAAATTTTTCTTGTCTTTTTTTGCTGATCCGAAAATTGATCCGATCCGTGACTTAAAACCGTGATCCAATCCGAACCGTGAGTTTTTTGATCCGTTGCACCACTAGTTTCCTTCCATCCTTTACTGCATGTCTGTGGCAGTGATCTTTTTCACTGTTTTGCATTCATCTTTTCTTACTGCATCGACATTGCAGCTCTCACTGAACACTTCTTTTGCCTGCGTTTTCACTGTCCCTGCCGCTCTACATATATTAATCCCTCTTTCTAGATCCAAGTCTTGTTCCCTTAGTAGCCTTTCTTGCAGAACATTATATCTGGAATCCCACAAACAAGTCTGTCCTTAATCAATGAGTCTGTCAGTTCTCCAAATTCGCTCGTCTCACTTCTCTTCCTCAGCTCCGTCACATATCGTTCAACAGTCTGTCCCGATTTCTGTACACATATGAAAAGCCACGTTTCTTTTCGGGATACTGTAAGCCTCAAACTTCTCAAGTATTATATCCAACTTCATTTTGTCGTCTTCTGCTTGAAACTGAAAGTTGTTATAGACGTTTAATGCTTCGCTACCCTTTTTATACGCACACCAGCGAGCGAGAAACAGCATTATGGTTCTCAGGTATGTCTTGCACATAAAATCTGAACTGATAATAAAATATCTTTGAATCTTTGAATTTTGTGTTTCGTACTCCGGCAGTAACGTTAGACAGTATCCAGTAAAATCCTTACCAGGATGGAAAAAGGATTGATTCAAGGTATGTAGGAATTATTAGCTCAGGTAAAATTTAATATGTACACCAATATGTTTTGAAATTAATTCACTTTTAATTAATTATTATTTAATGCTGATTATTAACCAATTGTTATGCCGAATGGTCGGCTCCTTCAAACTCAATTGTGAATCCCTGTGAGTCTGTTAATGTGAGACTTAAATGGATTCATTAATAACCAGTATCGCTTAATAACCTGGGCTAGTAGGCTCGTCCAGCGAGCTGCGTCACCAGGTAATGTAAACGATCGGTAGTGATGCTCCCCTCATGGCCGATATTTCAGGTGAGTTTGAGGTTTCAGAGCGTAGTAGCCAGATCGCACAGAGGCAGGGACTATTGTGAGCACTCAATGACAGAGGCTGAAGTTGTGTAAAATACATGCATTTATTTCTACAGTACAACTAACATAAGACAGACATTACACCTAACAAACAATAGACACGAAATAGCGAAATAGACACAAACAATGTAATCATGAAAAGGCAATGACCAGATTTAAAATGAGTAACCTTAACAGGGAAACTGTTCTGCAAAGCAAGCAGTTTGTGGAAATACGACCCTAAAGGAATATAGCAGGTGAATAGGACAGTTTAGGTTATTAGAAATGAAAGGAAGTTGGTTTACTTGGCTGCAGGAAAGGGGGGGGGGGGGGTCTTGGCAGTTGGTTGCGAATGCTGATGAGCTGATGGATGATGGCACTCAGGGAGGCGCGGGTGTTTGCAGCGGTTGTTGGAGTGGAGCCCCTCTGATTCTCTCTCCTGGTGAAGCTTGGGCTGAGTTGCAGTTCTCTGTCCAGCTGGGTCTTCACTGATAGGCTTCAGGAGGGCTTCTTGTGGGCTTCTCTTCTCCTGGGCTGATGGTCTACACCTTTCTCTCCGGGCTGATGGTCTTTTGTTTCTTCCCCCTTCTGTTTCTCCTCTCCTGGCTTTGTTCTGAGGTGCCAGGTTTATAGTGTAAAGTTCGTGAATAGGAGTGACCAGGAATTCAACTCCTGGACCAATGACTGACCATCCATTTGACGGGCTTTCGGAAGGGATCAGCAGTCCTTTTGAGATTCATGACCAGACTGATTTCCCTTGTATTGATGATTTTTGTTAGGCTGGTGTAACTTTTGATATATTCACTTTTGTGGTAACCACTGACCAGATTTGGAAACTGGAGTGATTTTCCATCGGTGTGATACCAAACATGCCGTACCAGCCTAGCGGTTCACACCTCATACCATCTGTAATGATTAATTAATGATTACTTATATTATGTCATTATGTTATGTTATATTACTCACACCAGAGGGGAGGAGCTGCTACCACCTGCCAACTCTGTGTACAGAGTTCTGTAGCGCCTGCCTGAGGGGAGGAGCTGCTCCTTAGTCTGGTGGGTTTTGTGCACAGAGTTCTGTAGCGCCTGCCTGAGGGGAGGAGCTGCTCCTTAGTCTGGTGGGTTTTGTGCACAGAGTTCTGTAGCGCCTGCCAGAGGGGAGGAGCTGCTCCTTAGTCTGGTGGGTTTTGTGCACAGAGTTCTGTAGCGCCTGCCTGAGGGGAGGAGCTGCTCCTTAGTCTGGTGGGTTTTGTGCACAGAGTTCTGTAGCGCCTGCCAGAGGGGAGGAGCTGGAAAAGATTGTGTCCAGGGTGTGACGGATCTGCAATGATTTTCTCCGCTCGTCTCCTAGTCCTTGAGTAGTGCAAGTCCTGGATGGGGGGCAGGGGGGGCACCGATGATTTTTTCCGCTGCCCTCATCTGATCCTGAGTGGGTGTTTCTAGGCATCTAAATCCACAGCCCATTAAAGATACTGTCCTTTATTCCCCCCCCCCCCCCACCCCCCCAGGCGCGCTTTTATTGACCACCTTGCCAGAACTCTACACGGGAAAACTTTTCTGCTTTGTCAGTCTCTCTCTGTCTCTCCCCCCCTTCGTTTTGTCCAGGATGTGAGGAGTTCGCAGGGCAGACTGAGGAGTGAGACAATTTTGATCTCCTTCTTCTGAATGTGGAGAGCTGGTGGGGGGGTGAGGGAGGGCACTCATCTGCTGCCAGCCAAGTTCCCCTTTCTCCTCTCGGACCCGGGCTCCCAAGTCATGGACCACGGACCCGGATCTCTATGAAAGAAGAATCAGTGGGAGATTAAGGGGTGACGGCCTGCGGGGGGGGGGGGGGGGGCTCATTCAGATGCTGCGCGAAGCGGGGCTGAAATTCTACAGCGCGCCATTGAATCCACGTCCATTTCCGCTTTGACAGCTTCCGCGTTTCATATGAAGCTGATATAACAACTTCCTGTCTGTCAATGAAAGTGAAAGCGATTTAAAACTGCCATTTTGTCAAGAAACGCGAATATGATTCTGGAAAAATAAAAAGATATTTTTATTGGCAGGTAAGATTATACTCGACAGATTAAACCAATAGTAAAGCATACATGTTTAACTTACTTAAATATTGGGATTTAATAGTTCTCAACATAATTAGTCGTTAAATATATCGCAGTGCATTACAGTAAGTAACTGTGTCACAGACTATTTTGAGCTTTCGAATGTAAAGCAAATTAGCAATAATAATAATAATAATATTTAATTATTTACACTCAATCATGATTTCGCCTAATATACAGTGTCGCTTAAACATGTATTCGGGGCTAGATTATAATACTTTGAAGTTGCATTAGGTTATAAAACTTTGAAATTATATTACATTATAAAACTTTGAAGTTATATTAGGTTATAATTGTTTGAAGTTATATTAGGTTATAAAACTTTGAAATTATATTACATTATAAAAGTTTGAAGTTATATTAGGTTATAATACTTTGAAGTTATATTAAGCTTGTTTTACGATGTTGGGGAATAACTGCTATAGCGTGACGAAGAACCTGGGTTAAACTCAAGGCTTAACAGTTACTGAAACGAGGCTTAACCATAGCATCGCTGTATTTTAGCCCATTTTTTTCTTAGTTGATAAACAGTTTGATATTTTTACGTAAAGACAGACTTAGCACCGGATGGATTAGGACGATGCGTTGTTTAGTATAAAGCCTAATAAAAAATTTAAATAAATTAAAAATGGTGTGAAATTATATAGAGAAATGTATTAACCTATTAAATAATTATTTACACCTACCTATTATTTACATGTAGCGCCCCCATGCTGCGGTAATGGGCATGACTCCTAAACCCCATCCACTGTCCCTTTGGGTGCCCTGAGTTCTTTTATTTTATGTACAGTAATTTACCAGTGGAGCTTTGAGATGTTGTTTTGTCCCCTATTTGGTATGAGCTTCTGCCACTTTCTTCCTTAGGACGTCCACTTTTGGTCTGGATGCCGTTGTTGGTTATTACTTTTTATAATGAGCACTGTTAATGCACTGCGCTATGTTTCACATACCCAGCCAATAGCAATTTTGGCTGAGGTCGTCCTTTGGACGTCCTCTTTTGGTCTGGATGCTGTTGTTGGTCATTATCTTTTATAATGAGCACTGTTAATGCACTGCGTTGTGTTTCACATACCCAGCCAATAGCAATATGTCCTGAGGTCGTCCTTAGGACGTCCTCTTTTGGTCTGTATGCCGTTGTTGGTTATTACCTTTTATAATGAGCACTGTTAATGCACTGCGTTGTGTTTCACATACCCAGCCAATAGCAATATGTCCTGAGGTCGTCCTTAGGACGTCCACTTTTGATCTGGATGCCGTTGTTGGTTATTACCTTTTATAATGAGCACTGTTAATGCACTGCGTTGTGTTTCACCTCTGGATGTCTCTCTGAATGTCGTCCATACAAATGGAAGGTTATTTTTTACATCCAGAGGACAACTTTGAGGGACGGCCAAATGATGTCTAGGTGACCTAGTATGGACTTTATAAGGACATTCTTGGGACCAGTTATGAACATTCTGAGAATATATTATGGATATTAAATCCATGCAAATCCTAGATCATGACCGTTGCCTCGTTCTGACAGGAATTCAATGTTGATTTAATAGGTTTAAAACCAAGGACACTAAAAATAATACAATAATATAACGTTAGCAGAATTAACAAACCTCCTCATATTTAACAAACATCTAGCTAATGTTATCAAAATCTAAACATATTGTGGCAAATTAAAACATTTACGCAAATAATAACATTAACCTCAGGGTAAATCTAAAGTTTAGGTACAGGTTTATATTTGACACTGTGCGCATCATCTCATGCCGGTTCTTCTGCTAGTTCTTAAGCGTGGCTGTGAGTTATTCCAACCTTTGGCAGAAATCAAAATATGAAATTTAGTCAAATAAATAAATGAACAAACAAACAGTACAACACGACTAGAAAAAAATAACTCACAAGTAGAGTAACTGTTTTACCCGTGACAGTGATTAGAATTGGTTCTGTTTGGAAATATAAGACTTGGAAAAGGATGTTAAAAGAAGTGATTATTAAAATGAGTTTCTAAACATTTCACAACACATTTAAGAAAATATATCAGCACTATTTTAACCCATTTGCTAAATCACGTTAAACGGCTCCACTGGAGAAACGAAAGTACTGACTTGATCGTGAACAATCACTTCCATGACTGAGTGACAGCTCTGCTGAGTCTCAGTTCCTGCTGTGCGGTGTAACAGTGACAGACAGAAGTGGCCAGGATCTACAAAAGTCCCTGGTCCAGACAGCCCAAGAACCTGTAAACAAGGACCAGGTTCCAGAACTTCGGTGTGAAAGTGCCTACTAAGGTGAGTAATGAACCAAATAGGTGCAAACAATTCAAGGAGGTAATTCCAAACTAAGAACAGCTATGGGCCGCTAGGCTCTGGTCCGTGACAAATGCAGCCCTCTAGAGCATGTAGATGGAAAAGTGCTTTAAAGTCCTCAGTTCAATGGCTACATGCTTTTGTAACTTAAGCACACAGTAGAATACGGCCCACAGTTGTTAGTCCAAATAATCAGTGCGCATCTCTACTTGTGGTTTAAAAACTGACTGGTTTCCTTTGGGTGACAGATATAACCTGTAAACTGAATTTTGAATATAAAGCTAACATTACTTCTGCTTTTGATTACAGAGTCGGACTGCAATATATGGGACCTGGTGTTTTACAAGACCAATCATCTAAGCGATGGCTCACCGTTCCAATGAGGAGGTTTGGATGTAACGTTTCAGCATATGATGCATTTTAAAGCCGTAAATACCAGACACTGAAAGACAGGAAAGCTTAAGTTCATAACATGAACAACTATTTTCAGCTGAAGCTTGCTGAATATAGCAGACAGAAAGTTCTCTCTCCGCAGTGCTCTTCCTCAGGCTACTTCCTTACCATACCGCACTGCACCAAATGTTACAGACGTACTGTAACAGAACAGAATAACTTAGCAGACAAAAGGCTCACTCTCCGCAGTGCTCTTCCTCAGGCCTACTTCCTTACCATACTGCACTGCACCAAATGTTACAGACGTACTGTAACAGAACAGAATAACTTATCAGACAGAAAGCTCTCTCTCTGCAGTGCTCTTCCTCAGGCTACTTCCTTACCATACTGCACTGCACCAAATGTTACAGACGTACTGTAACAGAACAGAATAACTTAGCAGACAGAAAGCTCTCTCTGCAGTGCTCTTCCTCAGGCTACTTCCTTACCATACCGCACTGCACCAAATGTTACAGACGTACTGTAACAGAACAGAATACTAGCCGACAGAAAGCTCACTCTCTGCAGTGCTCTTCCTCACTATATTGTGCTACACAAAATGTTATTGATATATTTTAATAGAACACCAGAGATATTACGTGGTTCCTTGGGAGGAGCCTAATGGGGGCTCCGTTTATGACGTCATAAGCGGGAGGGGGTGTATCCCTTATTCTGATTGGTCGAGGGCTTATGTCCATATATGATATCATACATGCTTATGCTATGTGATAAGGGGTCATATGGTTTGGGTTGCCGTTAAACTTTAATAAAATAAAAATGCATTACATGTATTTATTAATGTGCTATTTTTATTTACGTTCCAAGGAATAATAAAACATAGCAGGATGAACATAAGCTAGCGTATACTGTTAGACGCGTGCCGGTACTTTCCGTATTTTTAAACACAAAAAGTCCCAAACTTTGATTAAATTTTTAAAAGAAAGAAAAGCCAGAACAGGCGGAATTTAAACAAGTACAAACATGCCCGAACGAAACAGCATCAGAAGAGCAAATGCTGAGTTTAAGCAACCACAAATCCCGAGTGAAACCAATTAACATACAGCACGTTGTTTTACAAGAAACAAAGCACTTAAATATTTTAACACAAGTTTTAAAAACGATGCAAAAGCCATTATCAGCTTAGTAGTTTATTTCAATGTAAATAGAAAAAGTATTTCACTAAACGCGAAGATCCAGCAATAGCCGTTTTGGGTTCCCACAACGCCGTACAAACAGCGGGGTCAACCAGTTCACCCAGTTCAAAAGTTGCGCGTCAAATGATTTTCGGGGGGTGACAACAATAGCGCGTGCACACTGAGAACACGCCCACTCACGCAGGCACATGTTTCAAAATGGCGACAGCAACGGTGCGCCTGTTATTTCGAATAACCCCCTTTAACCATGATGTTTTTTAAGTAATAAAGCACTTTTCTGCCAATGTGAATAATAAAATAAAAAGTATTTCGACAACAAGAATCAAGGGATAACGTGGGTAATCCTTGTTAAAATGAGCGTATGCCCTCTCTCTCTATCCTGTAACACATGCGTGTAGAGACAGTATTTTGTTTAAAGAGCCGACTCGTGGCTATCATATTGGAAACAAGATGGCTACCAGCGGTCAAATTGTTGTCGCGAGGCTAACACCCCGTTTAACCGATGGGCGATGGCCCATGGGTGTGAGAAGCACACAGCCAGCAGCTCCATCCCGGCAGAAAACACATTACCTCTATTTATTAATCTGTCTTATTTGTAAATAGTATAAAAATATATATTTCTTATTTAAATAAAAGTCTATCTCCAATGCCACAGCTCTGGGGCTCTGGCATAGGCCCCGATGCCCTGCTACGGGCCTGGGGGTTGGATAAAAGTATCTAACTACAATTGTTTAATCAGCGGAATGAAGTGCCATAGCTTAAACGGTTATATGACAAATTACTATAAATTTTTAAACCAATGAGATTTAAGGGGTAAAACAATTTAGTTGTATTTTGTTAGTTTTAATTGAAATAAGATACACCCATTAATTTAATTACATTTAATAGCTGTAGGAACTAGTGAGCGAAAAACATCTTCAAGATTCCAATATAGAAGGTAACCGACTAAGCTTTGCAGATTTCATAAAGCAAGACACTGCAAGGAGTGTTTTCAAGTCAGAGATGGCACTGTAGTAGCATAAGCATGTATGATACTATATATGGACATAACCCTTCGATCAATCAGAATAACGGATACGCCCCCTCCCGCTTATGATGTCACAAACGGAAACCTGCCCCTCTTTTACAGAAAGTTCAGTGCATGTCACATGTACGGGTTTGTGAGTCTCATTGACTCATCTCCGACATTCTGCAGACCCAGACCTCGCTTGCCGACCTCTTGGAGGATTACATGGAGGACCTTGATGATGAACAGTTAAAGAAGTTTAAATCGAAGCTAAGTCACACAGAGTATAATGAGTTAGACACCCTTTCCTGGAGTCGGATAAAGGACTTGGATAGAATAGACCTCGCCAACAAGATGAGAGATTACTACAGTGAAGCTGATGCTCTCAATGTCATGCTTGAAATCCTGAAGAATATCAACATGAATGATCTTGCTCAGAGACTGAAGGAAGACCTGCAGAAAGGTAATCATGTATTTAACCTTATTTGTTTTTTGTCTAAATTGTAATATCTTGAAAAATGAACAAATTGTATAGGATTATATGGGAAATTAACAATTTGTTAGATACTGATGCTGAAGAGTGAAATGATTTTTTCCTTATTTCAGTTCCCCTGCCCACTCTTACTTTTTCTATACTTTTAATTATTGGGGGGGGGGGGGGGGGGGGGGGGTTGGGCAGTCACTTGGGCAGGATTTTTTTCCTCTCTACTTCTACTTGGGAGTTTCTCTCCTCCTTTGTCATCTGACTTTCTTTAATTTCTTTGTCTTCTCTCTTCTGTGTTTTTGAATTATTCTGCATAAACAATGCAGGAATGTATCCCAACATGCCCATGTTAAGCACCTTGGACTCTATATACTATATACTATATATTTTGAAAGGCGCTATATACAAATACATTGTGTTGAACCTTGTATATCAGTGCGGCCCGTGACCTGGGCAGTACAGGAAAATGCCAGGGGGGCCGTCAGTTTAAAAGGGGTAGAAAGGGAAGGGAGGAAATTAAAACTTGACTTTTACTATTTTGATTTATTACTATTTTACACTATTACTTTGAAATTATAAAAAACGTATTAAATAAGCAAACCTTATAAAATAAGGGATATTTATTAGCTTTGCCTGGCGCCCCCCCCCCCCCCCCCACCCCCCCCCCCCCCCCTCCGTATCACACTGTAAGTGACATTGATATGATAGATAAGCGTGTGATACGATTAATGGTATCTAATTCAAACAGACACTATCATGGCAGAAAGACCAAAGCCTACCGGTGCCCGAGGAAGAAAAAGAAAAAGAAGAGAGGAGGAAAAACAGGAAAAAGACAGAGGTAATAATCACTAATCACAGTAATTACCGTGTTACTGTCTGTGGTCTGAGGAGCAGAGTGTTACTAGCTTACCTTGGATAATTCAGCATTTGCTAATTTAATAAATAGCTAGAATTAACGTCAGTTACTCCCAGCACAAATTCATTAGGGAAAGTCGTTAATACTTTTCAGGTGTTTGTGATGGGGAATAACCTACAGCATCATTTTCAGAAATACTCTTTATCTTTAACGTGTCCTGCTGCACCTGCATGAACCGTCCACTGTGTCTGTCTCAGGGTAGTAAACTGTAATAGGCAAATAAAATGCTTTTCTGTTCCCATCCCCCTTTTTAACTCATAGTTTAAATCCGCTGCATTTTTATTACTGATTAGTCTTATATGCATAGCAAACAGCATCATCATGTGAGCGACGTGCTCATTGAAGGAGGTTTTGTGCATGAATGCCAGCCGGCTGTAATTTCTCTTGCTGTTTACTTTGTGTTTAGAAAGTTATAATCTGGCTTAGGTGCTGTTATTGGCTGGGTTTAATGCCCCCCCAGCCAGGGCCGGTCAGTCCTATAGGCAACATAGGCGGCTGCCTAGGGCACCACCTTCTGAGGGGGCGCCGACTTGCCAGCCAGTTTCACTTTGCCTCAGGCAGGGGGCGCCGGTGGTGATGCTCTCCTAGGGCACCACCTTCTGAGGGAGCGCCGACTTGCCAGCCAATTTCACTTTGTCTCAGACAGGGGGCGCCGGTGGTGATGGTCTCCTAGGGCTCCACCTTCTGAGGGGGCGCCGACTTGCCAGCCAATTTCACTTTGCCTCAGGCAGGGGGCACCGGTGGTGATGCTCTCCTAGGGCACCACCTTCTGAGGGGGCGCCGACTTGCCAGCCAATTTCACTTTGCCTCAGGCAGGGGGCACCGGTGGTGATGCTCTCCTAGGGCTCCACCTACTGAGGGGGCGCCGACTTCCCAGCCAGTTTCACTTTGCCTCAGGCAGGGGGCGCCGGTGGTGATGCTCTCCTAGGGCTCCACCTTCTGAGGGGGCGCCGACTTGCCAGCCAATTTCACTTTGCCTCAGGCAGGGGGCACCGGTGGTGATGCTCTCCTAGGGCACCACCTTCTGAGGGGGCGCCGACTTGCCAGCCAATTTCACTTTGCCTCAGGCAGGGGGCGCCGGTGGTGATGCTCTCCTAGGGCTCCACATCAGCTAGGACCGGAACTGCTGTACAGATATCTGGGGCTTCAGTAAAAATATGTAGGATGTGGAATTTAAAGCTTAATTTTAACACAATGAAATAGCAAAAACTGTGTGTGTGTGTGTGGGGGGGGGGGGGGGTTATATAACCCAATAAAAATGCCCTGTTATTTTTACAGTGCGGGGACCATTTCTCAGATCCCCACTAACATCTGTAAATGCAATCAAAGAACTGAACATACCAAAAGTCTCATTTTGTTTGGTAGCTGATGGTTAAGTTTAGGGCTGTGTAGGGGTTAAGGTCGTCTTGTTGGGATTAATGTTGTGTGTTTTAATCCTCCTACCACAGTGGTCAGGATCATGTTGAAAATTAGTGCATTTTCCTCTCATTTTTCTTCAGGGGAGCTCATGTCCAGCACGATGAAATGTAACCTGAAGCAGAAATTTGAGTGTGTATTTGAAGGGAAAGCTAAGGGAGGACAGCCAACAGTTCTCAGTGAGATTTACACAGAACTCTACATAACTGTAGGTGGAACTGGAGGAGTCAATGATGAACATGAAGTGAGACAGATTGAAATAGCATCCAAGAAAAGGCGAACAGAAGATACTACAGTCAGTGCAACGATATATTTAAACCCTTATGTTGGCGTAGGACACCTATTAGAACCGTACTCACTAAAGGGGTGGCAGGTATCGGGAAAACAGTCTCTGTGCAGAAATTTATTCTCGATTGGGCAGAAGGTAAAGCAAACCAGGATGTTCACTTCATATTTGCTCTTCCTTTCCGGGACCTGAATTTGATTAAGGATGAATACAGTCTGATTGAACTACTTCACCGCTTTGTCCCAGAACTGAAATTATTTCAATCCAGTGAGCTGTTTAAGTACAAAGTCTTGTTCATTTTTGATGGTCTGGATGAGTGTCGCCTTTCTCTGGATTTTCAGAACAATGAGAGCTGGTTTGATGTAACAACGAAAATGTCACTGGATGTGCTGTTGACTAACCTCATTAAGGGGAATCTGCTTCCATCCGCTATCCTCTGGATAACCTCCCGGCCAGCAGCAGCCAATCAGATACCTCCTGAGTGTGTCCACCGGGTGACAGAGATACGAGGGTTCAGTGATGCCCAGAAGGAGGAGTATTTCAGGAGGAGATTCAGTGATGAGAGCCTGGCCAGCAGGATTATCACACATGTGAAATCATCAAGGAGCCTCTTCATCATGTGCCACATACCTGTGTTCTGCTGGATTTCAGCCAATGTGCTTAAGAGGCTTTTTAGTGAGACTGACAAGGGAGAAATTCCAAGGACTCTGACTGAAATGTACACACACTTCCTGATCTTTCAGTCAAGATTAAAAAACGAGAAGTATATGAAAAACTATGACACCAAGCTTAATGAATACAGCAAGGAATTCCTTTTGAAACTTGGTAAACTGGCTTTTGAAAACCTTGAGAAAGGCAATCTCATATTTTATGAGCATGATCTGACAGAGAATGGTATTGATGTCACTGAAGCTTCAGTTTACTCTGGAGTGTGCACAGAAGTCTTTAAAGAGGAATATGGGCTGTATGAGGAGAAGGTGTACTGCTTTGTGCATCTGAGCATCCAGGAGTATCTGGCTGCTTTATATGTGTTTCTGTCAAACTCTTCAGCTGACCTGCTGAAGACTGCCGTGAAAGATGCATTAAAGAGCAAGAATGGACACTTGGACCTCTACCTCCGCTTCCTCTTGGGCCTCTCAACAGACTCCAGTAAGACTCTTTTACAGAAACTACTGGGACAGACAAGAATCAGCTCACATATCGTTGAGGAAACAACCGAGTACATCAAGGACAAAATAGAGGAGAATTTATCTCCAGAAAGGACCATCAACCTGCTCCACTGTCTTATTGAGCTGGGTGACAATTCTCTAGTAGAGGAAGTACAAAGATACCTGAATTCAGGAAGCCTTTCAGCAGAAGACCTCTCACCTGCACATTACTCAGCTCTGGCCTTTGTGATGCTGATGTCAGATGAGGAGCTGGATGTGTTGGATCCGAAAAAATATATCGGATTATATGAGCATTGGAGACTGTTGCCTGTGGTCAAGATCTCCAGGACGGCTCTGTAAGTGACGTGGGATGGGAAATCATCTGTGGTCTGGCAGTAATACATGAATATTGTTTGAAATGTCTGATGAATATTATTATTTCGATAATCTCGAATACAGCTGTTTCTATAACAGTAGCTAATCTGGACCACAGACTTTATAATGACTGAAGGTAGTGATGTAGTAACAAACAAAAAAGTGAGGTTTCCGTTCCCATCCAGTCTGCCTTCTGATCACAGGCACAGCATCCTAACCTGCTATAGAAACATTGAGGGCTCTTTATCCACAGGGTGTATAAGTGGTATGTGAGTGTTATTGTCAGCAGGCGTGTTCATGTGATGGAGCCCAGAGCTGGGAGCTTCTGTATGACTGCTGTCTCTGGCTGCTCACTGGCGGCCTCTGCTGGCCACAGCTGCTCCTGGCTGAGGATGTGACGACACATCTAGTCTGGCAGTAATAGATTAACATTGTTTATAATATAAACTGAATATATATATTTTTTCAATATTGATATATTTATCAACAAGGTTTCTTTTTAACCTCCATCCATCCATCCATCCATCCATCCATTCATCCAAAAAACAAAACAAAAAAGACAAGAGTTCCACGACCATCCTTTGTGTAACAGATAACCAAAGATACAGCATCATACATAATGGTCCAGTTTTCATTAATAGTGGGAAAACCACTCATATTCTTTTCAGTTCTGGATGCTGTAGGAAGCATTTCTGTAAATACTGGGTGTGGTACATGACTCTTTGGGTTACGACTCTGTGCCCATGAGCGGAAGGCCACTGTTTCAGATGTCATGGCCGGCAGAGTGATGTCATCGCTGGGCCTTTGAGCTGCAGGGGGTTGGATGCTCTCCGACCCTGCGCTATGACCCCCAAACTTCCTCATACCTGTATATGTGTCGTATGTCTTTTGGAGAGCAAGATGGGAGGGGTGAAAAGACAATTTCCTCGATAGTCCCTCTGTAAAAGGTGGTGAGAATGGGTGGTGGGAGATGGGCTTTCCTCAGCTTTCGCAGACAGTAGAGATGCTGATGGGCTTTCCTGGTTATGGAGCTGGTGTTGAGAGACCAAGAGAGGTTCTCCGCCAGGTGAACACGAAGGAGTTTGGTGCTCTTGACGACCTCCACAGATGATCCATTGATATTCAGTGGACAGTCATCGGTCCATGCTCTCCTGAAATCAACAATCATCTCTTTTGTTTTGTCCACATTCAGAGACAGATTGTTGACTTTACACCAGTCCGTTAGTTGTTGCATCTTCGCTTAAGAGTAGGGTGGGCTCCAGTGCTCGGTGAGGTGGTGTGGGAGATACAGATTCGGATCCGGACTGACTGACGTTTCTCAGTCAAAAATTCCAGGATCCAGTTGCGGAGGGCGATGTTCAGGCCCAGCAGGCTCAGCTTTCCAATCACGTTCTGAGGAATGATTGTGTTGAATGCTGAACTTGAATGAGTCTATGAACAGCATTTGTACATATGTGTCCTTATTTTCCAGGTAAATTCCACAAGGGGGTATGTAGCTAGAGTGACAGACTGACAGTTCAGTTCATCCAAAGCCAATGGCAAATAGCAGTATTTTGTAGTCAATCCGAGACTTAACTGAAAGCCAATGAAGGGAACATAGAACAGGGCTAATATGATCAAGTTTTTTAGTGTTTGTAAGAACTCTGGCTGCTGCATTCTGTACCAGCTGAATTTTATATAAGGATCCAGATGGGCGCCCAGAAAGGACGACATTACAGTAGCCCAGTCTGGAAGTTATATAGGCATGAATTAGTGTTTCCACATCATGAAAGGAGAGCATCTTCCGAAGCTTGGCTATGTTCCATAGATGACACAACACAGTTCTAGTAATACTTTTTATGTGAGCATCAAAACATAAATCTGAATCAACCAGTGGCCTGTACTACAAAGCGGGGTAACTGGCTTATCGGGGTAACTGTGAGTAACTTGATGATGTATGGTGTAACTTCGCGATTAACCTGTACTACGAAAGGTGGGTAGGTTTTAGTCGAGGCATGTTGCAATGGCAATTTATGCTAAGTCTTAAAACTGCCCTGAGCAGTTTTTGTTCTTGGTTAAGTCAACGTTTCCACGTAAGCCAGCCCTATATGAGCACCGCCCCTCCCACTACAATTTCTCCGAAGACAATGCTGGTGTACCTGGATGATCCATACGACATTGGTGCGCAAATCGCGAGGGCCTCTCTCTGCAGGGCGAGGGTTTTTAGAGATCGCCAGAATCCGCTGGCATACCCAGACGATATTCTCCATGAAAGGTACAGATTTTCATCTGAGGGAATTAGTTACCTTTGCCAGTTGCTTGATCCAGAGGTCTCTAATTCCACTCACCGCAGCAATGCCCTCACGATCGAGCATACAGTATGCCTCGCACTGCGATATTTTGCCAGTGACCAGTTTATGTATTCCATCGGTGATGCTGAACATCTGAGCAAGAATACTGTTTGCCGTGCGGTTCGCAAAATGGTGCTTGCTCTATCTAAACTGTTGGATGCTTTTGTGGTTTTCCCTGGTTATTTAAGTGCTCTGCTGAATAAAGAAGGGTTTCATGCATCCATCCCATCCAACCATTATCTTCCGCTGTATCCGAGGTCGGGTCGCGGGGGCAGCAGTCTCAACAGGGAAACCCAGACTTCCCTCTCCCCGGCCACTTCATCTAGCTCCTCCGGGGGAATTCCGAGGCGTTCCCAGGCCAGCCAAGAGACATAGTCCCTCCAGCATGTCCTGGGTCTTACCCGGGGCCTTCTCCCAGTGGGACATGCCCGGAACACCTCACCAGGGAGGTGTCCAGGAGGCATCCTAATTAGATGCCCGAGCCACCTCATCTGGCTCCTCTCAATGCGGAGGAGCAGCGGCTCTACTCTGAGTCCCCCCCGAATGACTGAGCTCCTCACCCTATCTCTAAGGGAGAGCCCAGCCACCCTGCGGAGAAAACTCATTTCGGCCGCTTGCACTCGCAATCTCGTTCTTTCGGTCACTACCTATAGCTCATGACCATAGGTGAGGGTAGGAACGTAGATTGACTGGTAAATCGAGAGCTTTGCCTTTTGGCTCAGCTCCTTCTTCACTATGACAGACCGATGCAGCGCCCGCATCACTGCTGATGCTGCACCGATCCGCCTGTCGATCTCTCGTTCCATCCTTCCCTCACTCGTGAATAAGACCCCGAGATACTTAAACTCCTCCACTTAGGGAAGGACCCCCTCCCCAACGCGGAGAGAGCACTCCACCCTTTTCTGGCTGAAGACCATGGTCTCAGATTTGGAGGTACTGATTTTCATCCCAGCCGCTTCACACTCGGCTGCGAACTGCTCCAGTGAGAGCCAAAGGTCACGGTCCGATGAGGCCAACAGAACCACCTCGTCTGCAAAACGCAGAGACCTAATCCTGAGGTCACCAAACCAGACACCCTCAACGCCCTGGCTGTGCCTAGAAATCCTGTCCATAAAAGTTATGAACAGAATCGGTGACAAAGGGCAGCCCTGGCAGAGTCCAACCCTCACCGGGAACGAGTCCAACTTACTGCCGACAATGCGGACCAAGCTCTGGCACCGGTCGTACAGGGACCGAACAGCCCTTATAAGGCAGCCCGGCACCCCATACTCCCGGAGCACTCCCCACAGGACTCCCCGAGGGACACGGTCAAATGCCTTCTCCAAGTCCACAAAACACATGTAGACTGGTTGGGCAAACTCCCACGCACCCTCCAGGACCCTGCCGAGAGTATAGAGCTGGTCCACTGTTCCACGGCCAGGGTGAAAACCATACTGCTCCTCCTGAATCCGAGGTTCGACTATCCGACGGACCCTCCTCTCCAGCACCCCCGAATAGACTTTACCAGGGAGGCTGAGTAGTGTGATCCCCCTAGAGTTGGAACACACCCTCCGCTCCCCCTTCTTGAAGAGGGGGACCACCACCCTGGTCTGCCGATCCAGAGGCACCGCCCCTGATGTCCACGCAATGCCACAGATGTGTGTCAACCAAGACAGCCCCGCAACATCCAGAGCCTTGAGGAACTCCGGACGGATCTCATCCACCCCCGGGGCCCGGCCACCGAGGAGCTTTTTAACCACCTCAGCGACCTCTGCCCCAGAGATAGGTGAGTCCACCCCCAAGTCCTCAGACTCTGCTTCCTCATTGGAAGCCGTGTTGGTGGGATTGAGGAGGTCTTCGAAGTATTCCTTCTACCGACCCACAACGTCCCGAGCTGAGGTCAGCAGTGCACCATCCCCACTATAAACATTGTTGATGCTGCACCGCTTTTCCGCCCTGAGACGCTGGATGGTGGACCGGAATCTCCTCAAAGCCATCCGGAAGTCGTTCTCCATGGGCTCGGCAAACTCCTCCCATACCCAAATTTTTGCCTCAGCGACCGCCGAAGCCGCGTTCCGCTTAGCCTGCCGGTACCTATCAGCTGCCTTCGGAGTCCCACAGGTCAAAAAGGCCCGATAGGACTCCTTCTTCAGCTTGACAGCATCCCTCACCGCCAGTGTCCACCAGCGGGTTCGGGGATTGCCGCCATGACAGGCACCGGCCACCTTACGGCCACTGCTCCAGTCAGCCGCCTCAACAATGGAAGCACGGAACATGGCCCATTCGGACTCAATGTCCCCCGCCTCCCCGGGACATGGCGAAGTTCTGCCGGAGGTTGGAGTTGAAGCTCCTCCTGACAGGGGATTCCACCGGGCATTCCCAGCAGACCCTCACTGTTCGCTTGGGTCTGCCAGGTCTGACCGGCTTCCTCCCCCACCAGCAGAGCCAACCTACCACCAGGTGGTGATCGGTTGACAGCTCCACCCCTCTCCTTACCTGAGTGTCCAATACATGCGGCCGCAAGTCCAATGACATGACCACAAAGTCGATCATCGAACTGCGGCCTAGGGTGTCCTGGTGCTAAGTGCACATATGGACACCCTTATGCTTGAACATGCTGTTTATTATGATAATCCATGACGAGCACAAAAGTCCAATAACAAAACACCACTCAGGTCATCATGGTACATATATAGATGTAATACTGATGAATGTATAGCAATACCCTCTTTTCATGCTTGAGCTCTTGAATTTCAAGCTTCAGTTTCTTTATTTGCAGTTGTTTCCTTCTACAGTCCAACTCAAGCATGCGCTTGTAAAGGGAACGTCCATTGTCTGTTCTAGCCTACACAGGGGGGAAAAACCGCATGAAACGGTGAAGCAGTGCACATGTAGCTTATGAACCCTAAGAGTCAAAGACAAAGCAACAGTGCACTTTCCGTGGGGGGGTCCGAGTGGAGGAAGCTGCAGGAGGGGAAGCGGGTTGCTGCAACTCCTAAGGGAGAATGAAAATTACAACTTAAGGATGGTAGAATCACAGAATCAGGTCTAAATGCTATGCTATACTGTATTATCCTGGGGGAATCACACGTGTGATGCAATGCATCTACCTGAATGTGCGTGTCAGACAATGCCGACAAAGTGTCCTCACCCAAGTCCTCCTGAACAATAAAGGAATATAGGTAAAGATACATCAACATTGGGCACACCTAGTCATTTCTGCACTTACCTGTACCTGAGGATCACAGGAGGTGCTGGGCTCTGCAGGTGGCTGGAGCACTTGCATATTACCCCCCTCCGCTGCACATAACACATGAATTTGAATTTCATGATTGTACAGCGTGATAATTTGTGCAATGTTATTGCAATATTACTCTGCACATAAAGGGTGCCCATATCTGAGGCACCAGGGTCTGACCGGACACCACCATCAACCCCCTCCATGATGGGCCATCCTACGTTGTTGGCTACTGCCAACTCTTCAGCCTGACTGAAGGCTTCCGGAGGTGGCCCTCCACCCGTTGCCTTTATAGACAGCTTTTTCTTATTAGCTGTGACACATAGAAACACACTATTATCTGGAGGCTACACACAAATCTTTCATAATGAGTATATAAATACACACCCCTACCACTTGTCATGATGTTTTTATATTTCATCCTGACTTGCTGCCAAGTAAGCTGTGCAATATTGCTGCATCTGGAATCATATCAGTTAAGTTACCATTAGGTTTAAATTCTGAGTAACATCACAGTAATGGAACTTTAGAGAGCGTTACAATACTTAACAGCAAATAATAGGCTCACTTCTGAATTGTGACGCATTTGTGAGCCTCTGTATTTATTAACAGTATTTAAGTTCTTTTCAGACAACACTAGTCTAGTCAGCGATCGTGAGATATTTTACACCAAGAATTATTGATCATAGAAATGTACTTGCGCATTTACTTGGTCGGCAATTCATTGCCAACAAGCCTGCCTGCTTTTGTTGGCTGCGGAGGTGTTAGACTTCCCTTGTATTGTTGATTTGAACTCCTCGTAACCTTGGATGATTATCACGCACTCTGCCTCCGTAAGGTATGGAACTCGAGCCATGACTCAAACAGTGCCTTGCACTGCCAATCGTACTCCATTTATGTGAACGCGCACAAGCACCAATTAAGTTAACACCGATCGAACAAATCAACTTCTTAACTTTCGTCGTAGTACTGATTAGCCCCGATTGATTCAACCTGATTTTGTCAACCTCGCGTTCACAACTTACCTCGGGGTTAAGTCTGATTTGGTTAAACCCCCTTCGTAGTACAGGCCACAGAACAACAAGATCTCTGACCACTGTGTTAGGATGGGTAGGAAGACCACCGAGGTTGAGTTTGTCAAACTTATTTCGAGCAGTCTTGGGACCAATTAGCAGTATTTCTGTTTTTCTGTGTTTAACATTAGGAAACTATTTGCAGTCCAGCACTGGATATCTAGTAGACAGTCTTCTAACCCAGAGAGCTGTGATGCATCATCTGGTTTAACAGATAAGCTCAAAAGTTCCGATTGTTTTACAGGAAGGAAAGATTCAAAGGTCACATTATCAGTACGCATAGGACTAGCAGGAGGCTGGCAGCTGTATGTAGCTACACACGTGCACTGGATGGTCTGTCTAATCTTAGTTATTTTACCATTAAAAATGTAATAAAGTCATCAGTTTGTCACAGCTTGCAAGACTTGCGAGTTTAACGGTGAAGAATTCTGTGTTAATCTATACGCAAATTCAAATAGGAATTTAGGATTATTTTTGTTCTCTTCAATCAGTCTGGAGAGGTACACAGACCAAGCAGTTAGACCTGTTGCGATAAATGATAAATCAATTAGTTGCACGATACTTAGAATGAGGTCCATAATTTTTCCAGTCGCGATAATTTTCATTTGCATGCTTTTTTGTTTTCCTCGTGTCTCTCTCTCCACCAAATGAGAAATATCGGTTTCTTTTAGCAAACCGGCTCATGTGGCTCAGCTCACCAAGAAGAGCCGGCTCTTTCGGCTCCTAAATGGATCTTTTTAAAAACCCGCCCCTCTCTTCGTTTAACCTGATGCTGATTAGCGTGACCTGATTTGAGCTTATTAAAAATAAGACGCCGTCTCGTGAGCGGGCTTTTTCGGAAGACAACGCTGCACTGACTCACAATTAGTGATCATCTGACTGCAGCAAATTGTCATGATGCACAGGACACTCTGCAGACTGTAATTCATTTTGAAATGTAAGCTGTGCTGCTAATTATATTGAAGACAAATGCTGATTGTAATGTTTGGTATTTAGCTAATGTGTAGGATGTGTATATGTCTGTGTCTTAAAGTGTTTTCTGTTCCAGGCTGAACGGCTGTGATCTCATAGATAAACACTGTGAAGTGTTGAATTCAGCTCTAAGATCAAACTCTTCCCCTCTGAGAGAGCTGGACCTGAGTGAGAATGATCTGGAGGATTCAGGAGTGAAGCTGCTCTCTGCTGGACTGAGGGATTCACACTGTAAACTGGAGATACTGAGGTCAGTATTACTGGGTATTACACACTGTAAACTGGAGATACTGAGGTCAGTATTAAATTACTGTCTGATCTCAGATCTGGGCTCTCATACCATGAAACCACCAATTTATTTGTACTTTCACTGTAATTTATGTTTCAAAACACAATTCCAGTTGTTTCTGGCAGTGGGCAGTTTTACTGTAGTGGGGGATGATTTTAAAGACATAGAGCCCACGATGGGTGACTGGACTGAAGCCTCAGTGAGACAGACTTTATTAAAAATAAAAATGACGGCAGGAAGAGGAAAGTTTGGGGCGGCTGGTGGCAGTCAGTGGCGTCCTCATTCCGAGTCGGGGTCTCTGGGTGTGAGAGATGGGAGACGTGAGGGAGACACTGCTGTCTGTTCCCAGGCGAGGTGGGAGGAGAGAAAACGGAACAAAAGGAGCGGAAGGCAGGGTAACACGGAGCAGCCGGTGTCTGGGGGTCACAGGTGAGGTGGGAGGAGAGAAAACAGAACAAAAGGAGCGGAAGGCAGGGTAACGCGGAGCAGCCGGTGTCTGGGGGTCATCGGTGAGGCGGGAAGAGAGAAAACAGAAGGAAAGGAGCGGAAGGCAGGGTAACGCGGAGCAGCCGGTGTCTGGGGGTCATCGGTGAGGCGGGAAGAGAGAAAACAGAAGGAAAGGAGCGGAAGGCAGGGTAACGCGGAGCAGCCGGTGTCTGGGGGTCACAGGTGAGGTGGGAGGAGAGAAAACAACAAAAGGAGCGTAAGGCAGGGTAACGCGGAGCAACCGGTGTCTGGGGGTCAGAGGTGAGGTGGGAGGAGAGAAAACAGAACAAAAGGAGCGTAAGGCAGGGTAACGCGGAGCAGCCGGTGTCTGGGGGTCACAGATGAGGTGGGAGGAGAGAAAACAACAAAAGGAGCGTAAGGCAGGGTAACGCGGAGCAGCCGGTGTCTGGGGGTCACAGATGAGGTGGGAGGAGAGAAAACAGAAGGGAAGGAGCGTAAGGCAGGGTAACGCAGAGCAGCCGGCGTCTGGGGGTCACAGGTGAGGTGGGAGGAGAGAAAACAACAAAAGGAGCGTAAGGCAGGGTAACGCGGAGCAGCCGGTGTCTGGGGGTCACAGGTGAGGCGGGAGGAGAGAAAGCAGAACAAAAGGAGCGGAAGGCAGGGTAACGCGGAGCAGCCGGTGTCTGGGGGTCACAGATGAGGTGGGAGGAGAGAAAACAACAAAAGGAGCGTAAGGCAGGGTAACGCGTAGCAGCCGGTGTCTGGGGGTCACAGGTGAGGCGGGAGGAGAGAAAACAGAAGGAAAGGAGAGGAAAGCAGAGAAATGCGGAGCAGCCGGTGTCTGGGGGTCACAGGTGAGGCGGGAGGAGAGAAAACAGAAGGAAAGGAGAGGAAAGCAGAGAAATGCGGAGCAGCCGGTGTCTGGGGGTCACAGGTGAGGTGGGAGGAGAGAAAACAACAAAAGGAGCGTAAGGCAGGGTAACGCGGAGCAGCCGGTGTCTGGGGGTCACAGGTGAGGTGGGAGTAGAGAAAACAACAAAAGGAGCGGAAGGCAGGGTAACGTGGAGCAGCCGGTGTCTGGGTGTCACAGGTGAGGTGGGAGGAGAGAAAACGGAACAAAAGGAGCGGAAGGCAGGGTAACGCGGAGCAGCCGGTGTCTGGGGGTCACAGGTGAGGTGGGAGGAGAGAAAACAGAACAAAAGGAGCGGAAGGCAGGGTAACGCGGAGCAGCCGGTGTCTGGGGGTCATCGGTGAGGCGGGAAGAGAGAAAACAGAAGGAAAGGAGCGGAAGGCAGGGTAACGCGGAGCAGCCGGTGTCTGGGGGTCATCGGTGAGGCGGGAAGAGAGAAAACAGAAGGAAAGGAGCGGAAGGCAGGGTAACGCGGAGCAGCCGGTGTCTGGGGGTCACAGGTGAGGTGGGAGGAGAGAAAACAACAAAAGGAGCGTAAGGCAGGGTAACGCGGAGCAACCGGTGTCTGGGGGTCAGAGGTGAGGTGGGAGGAGAGAAAACAGAACAAAAGGAGCGTAAGGCAGGGTAACGCGGAGCAGCCGGTGTCTGGGGGTCACAGATGAGGTGGGAGGAGAGAAAACAATAAAAGGAGCGTAAGGCAGGGTAACGCGGAGCAGCCGGTGTCTGGGGGTCACAGATGAGGTGGGAGGAGAGAAAACAGAAGGAAAGGAGCGTAAGGCAGGGTAACGCAGAGCAGCTGGCGTCTGGGGGTCACAGGTGAGGTGGGAGGAGAGAAAACAACAAAAGGAGCGTAAGGCAGGGTAACGCGGAGCAGCCGGTGTCTGGGGGTCACAGATGAGGTGGGAGGAGAGAAAACAGAAGGAAAGGAGCGTAAGGCAGGGTAACGCAGAGCAGCCGGCGTCTGGGGGTCACAGGTGAGGTGGGAGGAGAGAAAACAACAAAAGGAGCGTAAGGCAGGGTAACGCGGAGCAGCCGGTGTCTGGGGGTCACAGGTGAGGCGGGAGGAGAGAAAGCAGAACAAAAGGAGCGGAAGGCAGGGTAACGCGGAGCAGCCGGTGTCTGGGGGTCACAGATGAGGTGGGAGGAGAGAAAACAACAAAAGGAGCGTAAGGCAGGGTAACGCGTAGCAGCCGGTGTCTGGGGGTCACAGGTGAGGCGGGAGGAGAGAAAACAGAAGGAAAGGAGAGGAAAGCAGGGTAACGCGGAGCAACTGATGTCTGGGGGTCACAGGTGAGGTGGGAGGAGAGAAAACAACAAAAGGAGCGTAAGGCAGGGTAACGCGGAGCAGCCGGTGTCTGGGTGTCACAGGTGAGGTGGGAGGAGAGAAAACGGAACAAAAGGAGCGGAAGGCAGAGAAACGCGGAGCAGCCCGTGTCTGGGGGTCACAGGGGAGGCGGGAGGAGAGAAAACAGAAGGAAAGGAGAGGAAAGCAGGGTAACGCGGAGCAACTGATGTCTGGGGGTCACAGGTGAGGTGGGAGGAGAGAAAACAACAAAAGGAGCGGAAGGCAGGGTAACGTGGAGCAGCCGGTGTCTGGGTGTCACAGGTGAGGTGGGAGGAGAGAAAGCAGAACAAAAGGAGCGGAAGGCAGAGAAACGCGGAGCAGCCCGTGTCTGGGGGTCACAGGGGAGGCGGGAGGAGAGAAAACAGAAGGAAAAGAGAGGAAGGCAGGGTAACGCAGAGCAGCCGTTGTCTGGGGGTCACAGGTGCACGAGCGTGATGATGGTTTGGTTTAGAAATGAAATGCTCATTTTTAGCCGTTAATTCACAGTGACTTCAGGAATGTAAGATTAAAAGCTGAGCTTCAGTGAGTCGTGTAGGATCACTGTGTTATAGTTATATCTTTGCAGACAAGCAGCCGCTAAACCCCTGAGAGCTGATCATTGCTGCTGGTCTCTCCTTCACTTTGTACAGCTAATTAACTGTTTTCATTTCCTTTCTTCAGGCTGTCAGGCTGTGGCGTCACAGAAGGAGGCTGTTCTTCCCTGGCTTCAGCTCTGAGGTCAAACCCCTCACACCTGAGAGAGCTGGACCTGAGCTACAATTATCCAGGAGACTCAGGGTTGAAGCTGCTCTCTGCTGGACTGGAGGATCTCAGCTGTATACTGGAGAAGCTGAAGTGAGTACAGAATATGCATTTTACAAAAACTGAATTGGAGACCAAGAAAACCCACAATGCATTTCAGCAGTTACATAATAAATAAACACAAAAAGCTTCTTTTCTCTTCTCCTACTTCCTTATATCCTACAAACTTCTCAGCCCTCGATCCATGCTAGAAATAATTAAGCAGTGAAGCAGGAAACATCCATTCCGCCATATAATCCATGTAATACATTTGTGTAGCTTAACAAAGTTAACGGTTCTGTTACAGTTAAATATGCTGATTTTAACATGCTGTGTATAAAAATATAATGAACACCAATGAGATTCGGGATGATTGTTTATTTTTAGTAAATAAATTGTTTTATATAAATCCTTTATGTCATGGCCCCTATTCTCCTCATTTGAATACAGTGCTCCGGTGTAAAAAGTGAATTTAAAAGGGTTTAATTTCTTTAAGGATGAGCCGGTGTGAACTCACAGAGAAATGCTGTGAGGCGCTGGCTTCAGCTCTCAGGTCAAACTCCTCACCCCTGAGAGAGCTGGACCTGAGTGACAATGACCTGCAGGATTCAGGAGTGAAGCTGCTCTCTGCTGGACTGGGGGATTCACACTGTAAACTGGAGATACTGAGGTTAGTATTACTGGGTATTCCATACTGTAAACTGGGGGTCCTGTGGTCAGTATTACTGGGTATTCCACACTGTAATCTGGTGATACTGAGGTCAGTATTACTTGGTATTCCACACTGTAAACTGGTGATACTGAGGCCAGTATTACTGGGTATTCCACACTGTACGCTGGAGATACTGAGGTCAGTATTACTGGGTATTCCACACTGTATGCTGGAGATTCTGAGGTCAGTATTACTGGGTATAGATTAGAATAGCCACTTTTATTGTCATTAAGAAATACATCGGTTAGTGCACATCAGAACAAAATTTTGTTGTATTTTTGCTCGCCATCGGCCTGGCAGAGTGTGATAATAAAAAAATTATAAATAGGAAATAGAATATAGGGGCGACGTGGTAGTGCGGTGGTTCGCACTATTGCATCCAACCTCTGGGACCTGGGTTTGAGTCTTCGCCTGGGTTACATGTGTGTGGAGTTTGCATGTTCTCCCCATGTCGTCGTGGGGTTTCCTCCGGGTACTCCGGTTTCCCCCCACAGTCCAAAGACATGCTGAGGCTGATTGGAATTACTAAAATTGCCCATTTGGCTTTCAAGCTGCCAAACCAGATGGAGATACAGCTGGTCAGCACGCACTCTATGGTGCCTCAGTAGAAGGTTGTGAGGATGGGAGAGGAAAGGTGTGCTCTCTTCATCCTGTGCAGGAAATGCAACCACTGCTGAGCCCATTTTACCAGTGAAGTTGTGTTTGGTGACCAGTCCAGATTTCCAGTTATCTGTACCCCCAGGAATTTGATGCTGCTGACCACCTCCATGGCATTGTTGTCAATGACGAGTGGTGAATGACTGGGCTTTCTCCTGAAGTCAATGATCATCTCCTTAGTCTTCTTGACATTCAGGATAAGGCTGTTGTCACTGCACCATCTCACCAGTCGCTTCACCTCCTCTCTATAGGGCAGGTCGTTGTCGTTCCTAATGAGACCCACCCCTGTTGTGTCATCTGCATATTTTACAATGTGATTTGAGGCAAATGCAGCACAGCAATCATGAGTCAACAACGTAAACAACAAAGGACTGAGGACACAGCCCTGAGGGGAACCGATGGAGAGAGAGATGTATTCCACACTTTACAGAGGACATTAGCTAAGGGAAAGAGAGTAGGGTCCTGCCTTTTCTTAGACACTAAACCGTAATTCTTGAAATATTTATTGGAGCAGTCACATTTATGTAATACTTGTAATGGCGAGATGATATTATTTATTGGAGAGTTTCTGTCTCTCTCTCTCTTTCTGCAGGCTGTCAGGCTGTAGAGTCACAGAAGAAGGCTGTTCTTCCCTGGCTTCAGCTCTGAGGTCAAACCCCTCACACCTGAGAGAGCTGGAGTTGAGCTACAATCACCTTGGAGACTCAGTAGTGAAGCTGCTCTCTACTGTACTGGAAGATCCCAGCTGTAAACTGGAGAAGCTGAGGTGAGTACAGAATATGCATTTTTACAAAAAATGAACTGGACACCAAGAAAACCCACAATGCATTTCAGCAGTTACATAATAAACAAACACAAACAGATTCTTCTTTCTTCTCCTACTTCCATATTCTTACTGTATGTGCCACAGTGCTTGGTCCGGAGAAGCAGGCAAAAGGCGAAAATACTGGGGCAAAAAGGGATTTAATGGGGAGATGGAGAGGCATACTGGACAAAATCACCAAAACACAACACAACGTTAATGACGGATCAGGGGATACAAACTCTGATGTGAACTTAAAGACTAAAGACAGAAGACTAATGGACGGAAATGCAGAACAGCTGAAAACAATCAGGAATTCACATGAGGTAATGAGGGGGGCTTGGAACACGAAAGGATCATACGAGCAGGTCATGACAACCCCCCCCCCCCCCCCCAAAGGTGCGCACTCCAGGCACGCACGTCTCAGGGGAGGTGAAGGATGAGACGAAACCAGGAAGACAGGACATGGAAAAAAAGACTAAGAACATCAATAAGGAACAGGGAACAGAACAGATCCACAGAACAGGGACAGGAAGTAAGACAGGACCTTACACAAAGCAGGGAATGCAGACAGGCAGACCAAGAAAGGAGACACAGAGGGAACAAAGAATGGAGGAACAGAACTACTAGGAGTTAACAGAGGAAACACTGAAGGACGAAAAGCAGACATAGGAGGGACGAAGGAAGGAGGCGGAGCAACAAAGGTTGGTGGAGCCCAAGGGAACCACCAGAGGGGCTGCAGTCGACTGTGAGGTTGGAGCCGAAGGAGACCTCGCAGGGGGCGAGGAGGTAGGCGGAGGGACAGTTGGAGCAGGTGAGGTGGGATTTGGAGGAAACACCAGGATTTGCGAGGAGGGAGTTGGAGGGGGCCACGGCGCAGGTCTGGAGGGAGGAGAAGCTGTAGCAGGTGACTGCACAACCATAAAAGGCATAGCCGACAGACGAGTTGTAGTGGGGGGAGCCGCAGGCGACTGACAAGTCGAGGCAGGGGAACCCGCATGCGACCGACAAGGCAGCGGAGGCAGCCGACGAATCCTCAGAAGGGGACCCACAGGCGACTGCTGAACTGGAGCCAGAAGATCAGGCACTCCCTGAGCCCCAGCCAAGGTGAGCGAGGGTGAGCCAGGGGGCAGGGTGGGCAGGACCCGGCCCCTGCGCCTGTGTCCTCTTCCCTTTTGGGACACTGAAAGGTAGGGACCTGGCCTCACGCTAGGGCGATCCTTTAAGAGACTGTGCGACTCGTGGGTTGGCATCTCAAATTGCCCTGGCCTCTTTAAGGGAAGGGGTGAGCTGCCAGCGTTGGCCGTGTAGCGGCTGCGTCAGACACACTCTCGTGCACCAACCCGGTAGCGGTAACGTTGGGAGCGAATGCTACTGGGCTTAGGTTCGGGAGGGGTTCCTCCTGATTACCAGTGAGGGGAGAAGTGGCAGCGAGAGGAACAGCCCCCAGGACTATTGTCGACTGGGTTTCTCCGCTTCTTCTTACGACTTATGGTCGGGGGCACGTCAGACAGATCAGCCAGCGGGTCTACGGGCAGACCACAGTCTAGGGTGATCTGTTGTCTGTTTATCTCTGCCACCGGACTCCGGAGCTGCCGTAAATTTAGCCTCACATCTTCGGCCAGAAACGCATCTTTTGATGGGGAAATCCCTCGCAGGGTGTCCTCCCCATATGAATAGCCAAGGCGCGAGCCACAAGGTCTTCCTGGATGTCTGGCTGACTAGAGCGCTGTATTCCGTCTCCGTCAGTGGAGGCGTCTTCTTTCGGAGATCTGTCATTCTGTTATGTGCCGCGGTGCTCGGAAGCAGGCAAAAGGCAAAAATACTGGGGCAAAAGGAGATTTATTGGGGGCATATGGGACAAAATCACCAAAACACAACGTTAATAATAGATCTGGGGATACAAACTCTGACGTGGACTTAAATACACAAGACCAATGGACGGAAATGCAGAACAGCTGAGAACCATCCGGAATTCACATGAAGTAACGAGGGGGGAGTGGCACACAGAAGGATCGTACGAGCAGGTCATGACACTTATATCCCACAAACTTATCAGCCCTCGATCCATGTTAGAAATAATTAAGCAGTGAAACAGGAAACATCCATTCAACCATATAATCCTGGCAAAACATTTGTGTTGTTCAGCAAAGTTAACGGTACTGTTACAGTTAAACATGCTGATTTTAACATGTTATGGACAAAAATCTAATGGACACCAAATAGAATTGGGATGATTGTTAAAATGATTTTTAGTGAATTAGTTGTTTTCTGAAGATCCATTATGTCATGGCACCTATTCTCCTCATTAGAATACAGTACTGCACAGTAAAAACTGGATTTGAAAGTGTTTCATTTTTTTAAGGGTGGGCCAGTGTGATCTCACAGAGAAATGCTGTGAGGCGCTGGCTTCAGTTCTCAGATCAAACTCCTCACCCCTGATAGAGCTGGACCTGAGTGACAATGACCTGCAGGATTCAGGAGTGAAGCTGCTCTCTGCTGGACTGTGGGATTCACACTGTAAACTGGAGATATTGAGGTCAGTCTTACTGGGTATTCCATGCTATAACCTGGGGGTAGTAAGGTATTACTGGGTTTTTCACACTGTACGCTGGAGATACTAAGGTGGAAAATAACTAATGATTTCAAAATAAAGCAGGAGTATCTAAGTGTACTGGGTGAGTTAAAAAATGAAATTAGACTCACTAAGATGAATGTTGAAAGGAAGATTGCATTGGAGGCTAAGGATGAGTTTCTTCCAATATTTTAAGTTCAAAAGAGCGCTAAAAGCTGAAATCACTAATCTGCAGGATAGTAAGGGCCTTATAATTGAAAATTAAATTGATATAGTGAATGAGTTTAATGGTTATTTTACACGGGTGTTCACAGTATAGGACACGAGTAACTTACCACTATTTAGTACAAATACAGCATCGTCTATAACCAATATACAGTGCCTCCACAATTATCGGCACCCCTTTGTAAAAGGGGTAAAAAAAATCCACCTTTTGGTGAAGTTGCTTCATCTCACACTGAAAAAAAATGAGAAAAACACAACCTTTAACTGAAATAAATTTATTCAAAGAAAAATAAGCAACAAACATCCTTCATCAAGAAATTGTTGTTTTAAAAAAAACATATGTGTCATGATTATTGGCACCTCAGCATTTAATACTTATTTTTTGTAGCTTCCTCAAAAAATTCAGGTAGATTAAACCTCTCCATGTTGGCTATCCCTCAGAATGATATTTGTATCCAGGTAATCTATCATTTTCACTTGGATTATAGTTTCAATTACTTTTCTGTTATGCAAGTTAAACTGAATAGCCTATGAAATTGGTCACAAAAAGGCCTATGATGTGATCTGCTTAGATGTCCAGAAGGCCTTTGATGTTGTCCCCCACAAATGGCTCTTGCTTAAGCTCAAAGCTGTAGGGATTTTAGGAACTATAGCAGGTTGGACAGAAAACTGGTTAACAGACAGGAAGCAGCAGGTAGTTATTAGAGGCACAATATCACAGTGGGCCTGCATTCATAGTGGGGTTCCGCAGAGTTCAATTTTAGGACCACTATTGTTCATAATTTACATTAATGATATTGACATCAATACATACAGTAAACTGATTAGATTTGCAGACGACACCAAGGTGGGTGATGTAACAGATACTGAACCAGCAGCACAGAGGCTACAATTTTATTCACCTTTATTTAACCAGGCAAGACAGATTAAGAACATGTTTCTTATTTACAACTGTGGCCTGGAATGGGATCTTGATTTAATTAACAACTGGGCTGATACCTGGCAGATGGAATTTAATGTAGATAAATGTAAGGTAATTCATGCAAGGAGCAGAAATATGAAGTACAGATATTTTATGGGTTCCACTGAAATAAAGGTAGCTGATTACGAGAAAGATCTCGGTGTGTATGTTGATGCTTCCATGTCCTACTCTAGCCTGTGTGGGGAAGCAATTAAAAAGGCCAATAGGGTGTTGGGTTACATCTCTAGGTGTGTGGAGTTTAATTCAAAGGAGGTGATGCTGAGATTCCTTGGTAAGACCCCACCAAGAATATTGTTTTAATGTGAGAGGGGGATGTAGGGCTTTCGAAGGAACAAACAGGTTCACTTTGGTCCGTTTAGAAATCTTTATTAAAATATACATGTGATTATGATATATTTCATAAGCATTGATAGGTAATCCCATTAATTAATAAAATACATAACCAGCTGCAAGCCATCTACACTCAGACATGCCATCATCACCCGCCTTCACACACCGGGGAGCCGCCCCTTTCAGTCCTGGCAGGAGACCAACACGTGATTCCTGAGAAATGCCGGGCGATGTGTGCTCTATCCCACGGCTGATCTCCGGGTCAGTCCTGACCTCTCCCCCTTCCTTTATACTAAATCAGGAGCGGCCAGGCTCACCGCTCTCCTCAGACAATGTGCTCTTCCTTCTCCAATTTATGTCCAGGTGAGGTTGCTTGCACTTACGAAGCATTTTGAGTGAATCACGTATTTGAATCTCAGGATGATTGGTCCATACACTATCAGAATCAATCCATACCTCAATCACTTCATAGCAGGAGCGGAGCTATAGGCAGGGTGGGCCACCAGCCCTGGGACATAGAGAACCCTCCCATATACTGAATACACATAAAGTTATGCTAATGTAGTAGTTATTCTCTCTTCTTGACAGCTAGAGCATAATACTCACATCTGAATTGTGACTTGCTGATCTTATATATCTGTCATTTTTGGTATACATTCTTGTTATGGTGGGTGTATGTTTTTTTTTTTTAATTATTATAAAAAAAAAAACCTGTAAAATCCCTACAACAAACTTAAAATATATATAATACATAGTAATGTTTTGACGTCAAACTAAGCTGTTCCTTTTGTATTTAATGGTTTTCTGTTTGGGGAATTTGCAAAAAACTGCAGTGCATGATGGGTAGGATCTAAAGGCTGCCACAACTGTTGTGTATTTTGTTCCAGAAAGTAATTCAATTTCGCCATATAGGCTACGTTCTTCAAAACTACTTTTTGTTGGATATAGCCCGATTATATTCCGTGGGCCGTATGTGTGTGTGTGTGTGTGTGCGTGCATGCGTGCAGGGGTTTTGCCCTGGGGCCTTGTGTGCAGTTGTTCCGCCACATAGGTATGTCTGCTAGGTGCAGTTGGAGGTACTCCACCAAACCGGAAGTAGTTGAGCCGAACAATCATAACTTTCCAAATCGTTACAGTAACAGGAGGACAATGAACATTTTTTTTAATTCAATGATACGTGGGCGACGTGGCAAATTACATGACCATCTGTGGGTTTGTCATAATACAAATATTGTTTGCAGGTTTGGTCAGCATGCCTTAAAAAGGACATTGCTGCCTTGGAAAGGGTGTAACGTAGGGCTACAACAGTGATTCTTGGTCTCAGAGGAATGTCTTATGAGGAGAGGTTAGCTGAGCTGAATCTGTTCTGCACCAAATGCACACAGAAAAATCCACTTTTAGGCTAATAAAGAAAGTCACCTTCTGCACCACTAATCTCGTCTAATTGGGTAAATCTGTCTTTCACTAATCTCATCTCATCAAGTCTGCATTTCAGTTTTTAACTGTAGGTGCTGGGTGATAATTTGGTAATTTGATCAGTCCCATGTTACACCAAATCCCACAACTACCAAAATCTATCTGAAGGCTTTGGGAGTTCTTTGGACAGTATACTGGCTTCTGTCTGAATGACCACAAGACAAAAATTGATTTTATAAATACATTTATTTGCCCAGAACAACACTAAACTTCAACACATAATGGACAGACTTAATGAGACTGTGAAGCTGGTAGGAAAATGCTGAGTGTTATATATGAGTGTGTGACATCATGTGTGCACAGTGTCTGTGGCAGGGTATGCGTGCATGAGAGTGTCTAAAGACTCCGACAGAAGGGTCTCTACTGTGGGGCTGGAAACTCCACTCCTGCCCGGACACGACGCTACTAAAGAGAACTCAGTCGGCTGGATTATTAAAGATGGTTGCACTGACGTCATCTTCACCACTGTTGTTGGAGGTCATGTGATTTTGCGCCCCCTAGTAATGGTATATCCTACATCATACAGAGTGATACGATATAATCCTAGTGGAGATAATAATTATAATATCTAATCCTATATTACTATAATCCATTATTATGATCTATTATCAGTGATATTACTTATATTATTCTATAATTATATATAAAATGTTGTAATAATATCTAACATTATACAGACACATGTATATAACATGTGCTTATATAACTGTATGAAATATTATAATACTATAATAATTATTAATGATAATAATAATATCTGGGGCGGCATGGTGGTGAGATGGTTAGCACTGTTGCTGGTTTGAGTCTCCGCCTGGGTTACGTGTTCTCCCTACGGTCATCGTGGGGTTTCCTCCAGGTACTCTCATTTCTTCCCACAGTCCAAAGACATGCTGAGGCTAATTGGTGTTACTGAATTGCCCATAGGCGTGAATGGTGTGTGAGTGTGCCCTGCGATGGGCTGGCCCATCCTGGGTTGTTCCTCGCCTCTTGTCCGTAACCTCCGGGATAGGCTCCAGACCCCATGCGACCAAGAAGGATAAGTGGGTTGGAAAACGGATGGATGGATCTCTATCCTGTACTTTGCGTAACATCATGTCCAGCCCAGGAGTGGAGATCATGTGATTTCTGTGAAGCATACTGAAGCATACTGAAGCATACTGAAGCATACTGAAGCATACTGAAGCAGCACAGAGACAAAAAATGAACCCTCCCTCCCCCTTTTTAATGGGTTGTTTCTAGGCATATAACAATGAATCACGAATCGGTTAAAAATCGATGTAAATGTATGACGATTTAAACCGGCTGATGTGGAAAATGAATCGCAACTATTCATGAATCACAGTACTTTACTTAACAGAAAAACTGGTGTAATATTACAATTTCACGACGTCGGTTCAACGTCAGATGTCACTGCGTATTCACGTCGACGTCGTACATTAGTTTTTGGTTTTGACCGAACATGAGATGGGGAGCGAATTTGAAATTGAGGATACCCCCCCTCCCCCCAATCTGAAATCGGTGGTGTGGCAGCATTTTAGCTTTGGGGTAATCACAAACAAAAACGGCGAGACAGGCACAGACAAGACAAAAACTGCGTGCAGACATTGTAAAAGACCGATAACATACACAAATAGCACAATGAACATGCTTCAGCATGTCCACCGGCACCACAGTGAGCTCACTTCATCACCGCCAGAGCGAAGATTATTAATAGGGCAAACCACGCTAAAAAGCTGCACATGCAAGCCTTAGTTTATTTGGTAATGCTTTATATTAAGTGCACCTTCATAATGCATTAATTATGCATTTATAGAACATTCAGGGCACCTTCATAATGCATTCATAGAACATTCATAAGCAGCATGCAAGTACACCTTAACATTCTAACATCCCTTAACAGCCTTAATGTACATTAATAACTAACATTATATGATTATACAATTATAATGTTTGTTATTATTATACAATGTTTATTATTAATGTATATTACAGCTATTAAGGGATGCTAGGATGTAAAGGTATACATGCATGATATTTATGAATGATTTATGAATACAGTGGTACCTCAGAACTCGAACTTAATCCGTTCAGAATACAGGTTCAAATCCTAAATAGTTTGAGTTCTGATCGAATTTTCCCCATAAGAAATAATGGAAAACCAATTAATTGGTTCCTGGTCCCAAAAAAATTTCACCTAAATATGTTTATTTATTTTTTTTAGCATTTAAACACAAAATGAACAGGATAAAACAAGAAGAGCATATACTGAACTAAGCACATTTATCAAAACAGTAATTTGTAAAGTAAGAAAATAAATATATCCAAACCATGCGTAAAGTTAAAAAAAAAACATGTCCTGCCCGGATCGTCTGATCCTTCAGTTAACCTTGTGTGGAATCCCTTGTGATCAGCTCTTTCTGGTTGTTGTCATCAGTCTTTAGTATATAGTATTTAGTCAGCATTTCAGTTTGTTTCCCCAGTCCGATCATTGTGTTGTCCATCTGCATTTTGCCTGCCTTACCTGTAATTAAACCCCATACTCTGACGTCAGCGCCTTTGTATCCACTCCGCAGGACAATATTATTATAATTAAATGTACTAATGGTTTATTATTAATGATATTAAAATAATTAATAAGAAATCGTTATTTTTAAATGTATTTTTGTCACGTCACTCGCGATCCCACCCACTAACTTACCTCCTCCCGAGCCTCAGACAATACAACAGGACAAGCAGAACGGTACAATCTTTTATTAACACACAAACGACCTCATTTAATATACGGGGGAAGCAGAATATCACCCACCACAATGGAGGGAGAGGACATGCCATATATACACACCTCTCCCACTGAGTACACACCTCCCCCACAGAATTAACACTCCTAAATTACCATGGGAGTGATCACACTACGCAGCAAGTGAGAACAACACATCACAGCAATCTAACGTACACGTGCAAATATACCACACCTCACAAACCTTGTAGATTAGTATCAAACCACAGACCCAGTTACAGACAAACAGACAACAGTAGCTACAGCAGCCTTACCCTTAGCATAAGTTTCCCCCGCCCCTTTCCCCACACAAAATAAATTAGTAAAACTTAATACTGGTTGGCAAGCCCTTCTGACCAGTACATAAAAACACAAAACCGGATCTGCCCCTAAGACAACCTCAATTCATATGACCAATTCATAAGTCAGTGCTGGCGTCCCCCCTCCCCCCACTATGGTGATGGCGTCATCAGCATCCTACGCTGTCTTCAGGGAACGCAGGAAGACAGAAGATCTGAGCTTTCCGAGGTCCCAGTCAGTGCCCAACTGCAGGCTCCGTATACCGCGGCTGAAGGTAGCAGGTGCATCACAAAGACTAAACGGCATCCTTCCCACTGATAAAGGCCCATGGGTGTCATAAAAGCAGTCTTATCCTGGGGATGAACTTCCACCTGCCAGTTACCACTGGCTAAATCCAGCGTAGAGTACCACATCGCACTCCTCATCCCTGCCAAGGATTCTTCAATATGAGGGAAGGCATCTTTATGCGTGACCGCATTGAGCTTGCGGTAATGCACGCAAAAACACCAACTACCGTCCTTCTTCTTCACAAGGACCACTGGGGCTGACCAAGGACTGGAACTCTTCGTCACCACCCCGCTGGCCAACATTCCCTGCAACAGGGTACGTAGCTCTAAATGCAAGCTTGGGGGAACTAGCCCGTAATGCTCTCGCACTGGAGGGGCATCACCTATTGGAATGGAATGTAACACAGCACTGGTCTGCCTATAATCTTCCGCATGGGCCACAAAGATGTGGGTCCATCTACGAAGCAGGTTCATCAACTGTTGACCCCCACTCAACCGCTCTCCTTACAGGGACAAGGCTGGATGGTCCCCTGTCTGTTCAACACTGACCGGCCAGATATCCACTTCTACCTCCCACTCCCCTTTATACTGGAGGACCAGCTGCTTCTGGCCCTGCACATCAACAGGATCTATCTGAACAACCCGGGCCAAAGGCTTACGGGATGGAAATTCAACTGGGTAAGGATGGGGATTACAGACTTGGAGGGGCAACTAGCCAGTCCGCATCTGAGCAACAGCTCGACCTACCCGCCACTCCTGAGCCTCCCCACCCAGGTCCTCCACCATCACATAGCAATCTGAGTGTCCAGTGACCTGGGCAACACGAACCCAGACCAAAGTCTCTGTCTAGGGTGCCAATGAAATTGAGTCCTGTTGCTGGAGCCGCACCGTCCCTTGGAAATCCACAAAAGATCGGGATAACTGCACCTGACGGCACACCTGGAAGGCCTTCTCCCACGGCTCCCCCACTCTTCTTGAGATAGTCGACTTAAAGGCAGCCAGACCTGGATGTCCATTTTGGAAAAGCCCTTCCCAACAGTGGTTAATCACGTTCATCCCCAAGATCCCATAATCCGACTGCAAACAGTCATCTTCCACAATAACCACCTCCTTGGCAGGCACATTGATTCCCCCCACCTAAAAATCCAATATTGCATAGCCCACATAAGGCAACTTAAGCCCATTAGCAGCCTTTAATGACAGCCATGAAATCCCTTCTGCCCCATGAACCTCCTCCTGACACAAATAACATTCAAATAGTGTCCGACTGAACAGGGTCACCTGTGACCCTGTATCCAAAACGCAGGGGATCATCACACACTGAACTGCAACTACCACTTCAGAACACTGCCCAATCAATGCGGGCTTAAGGGAGGGTCCAGTTTGAATCAGACCACCTGGCCAACGGCAGTCGAGGCAACTAAAAATCCTGGGGTGATAGCGGTTGAGAACAATCTCTCTGCATATGCCCTGGCCGGTCACAATGCAGGCAGATGGGTCGTCCATTTTGGCCCCCTCTCCCAACAGCGCCTCGGGTCATTACGCCTCCTGGACATAACTATATGTCCAACCCCCTGAGGTTCTACAGTAGCTGCGGTAGGGAAGGCTGATTCTCCCAGAACTGCTGACATATCTCCCCTAAGATACTATCCTCGAGGGCCAACATCTGCTCCTTAACCTCTGCTAATACTTCAGTCTTCAAACTCTGCTTAACTTCCTGCCACTCATCTACAGGTTATACCAAGCCTGGAGCAGGGGTGGGGGAGCACACAAGTCCTCCGGGCACTAGCCTCTTCCACCCCACAATCCTGTTCCTACTCTAAGGCTTTCGCCTCCTTACTCACATCTATAAACGTCACCGCCGGATTACAGCGCAATAATTTCTGAAGCTCCTGTTGCACAGCCTCTGGACGGAGGTCGCCACCAACTGGAAGCACAACATCTCCTCATCCTCATTTCCCTCACCACCAATCCTCGATTCTTTCCCTCGCCACCTGGCAAAACATTCACGCAACTGTAGAACAAATCCCCCCACCTCTTCCCCAACCTGCTGTCTACAGGTGAAGAACCGGGCACGGAGCTGTCCTATTGTAGCTTGTTCGCCATAGAGGCCCTCCAGCACCTCAAAAATCTTAATTGGGGAATCCCGATCGGGTAAGGGAAGCAATAACACTTCCCGCCTTGCCTCACCTTTTCCCCGCACAAAATAAATCAGTAAAACTTAGTATTCATTGGTAGGATCCTCATCCCCCCCCCCCACTATGGTGATGGCGGCATCAGCATCCTACGCTGTCTTCAGGGGACACAGGAAGACACAAGATCCCAGCTTTCCGAGGTCCCAGTCAGTGCCAAACTGCAGTCTCTGTACACCTCGGCTTGAAACTTCACTTGGGATTTACAATACAACCAGGATTTTCCCAGAACGGTGGTGATTGGGAACACAGATGATCTTCGACGTCACTCCCCCATCTGGCAGCTGGCATCTTATCCTCCGCTGGCAGGACACGGCAAACGCCTGTCCGATCTCCAATACCTCCGCCTCCAAAGATAGCAGCACACCTACATTTACATTTACATTTACATTTACAGGATTTGGCAGACGCCCTTAGCCAGAGCGACTTACATAAGTGCTTTGAGACTCTGCAATGAATTTCCAATGCTAGCTCAATAAGGACCCAAGCTATGAATACTATCTCTGAGAACTCCATTGAGTAGTGCAGAATTTTTTACACCTACAGCCTTGTCCACAAGCTTTTTCCACCCCCCTTGTCCGCAGCCACTCAGATAATTATCTGTGACCCCCATGGTGCACTGTGAGCAGGTATACAGGCCCACAGAGCATGCAGATAATCATCTGTGACACCCATGGCGCACTGTGAGCAGGTATACAGGCCCACAGAGCATGCAGTTAATTATCTGTTACACCCACGGTGCATTGTGTACAAATGTAGCTGATCATGAGAAAGACCTTGGTGTGTATGTTGATGCTTCCATGTCCCATTCTCGCCAGTGTGGGGAAGCAATAAAAAAGGCCAATAGGATGTTGGGGTATATCTCCAGGTGTGTGGAGTTTAAGTCCAGGGAGGTAATGCTAAGATTATACAATTCCTTGGTGAGACCTCACCTAGAATGTTGTGCGCAGGTTTGGTCACCATATCTTAAAAAGGACATCGTGGCCTTAGAAAAGGTGTAGCGTAGGGCCACAAAAAATTATTCCTGGTCTTAGAGGAATGTCATACGAGGAACGGTTACTTGAGCTAAATCTGTTCAGTCTCAAGCAAAGGAGACTGAGGGGGGACATGATCCAGGTATATAAGATTCTAACAGGTTTGGATGCTGTTCAACCAAATAGTTACTTCAGCATTAGTTTAAATACACAAACTCGTGGCCATAGGTGGAAATTAGCGGGAGAACATTTCAAGCTGGATTTAAGGAAGCACTTCTTTACACAGCGTGTAGTCAGAGTATGGAATAGCCTTCCTGATAACGTAGTGCAAGCTGAATCCTTGGGTTCCTTTAAATCAGAGCTAGATAAGATTTTAACAACTCTGAGCTATTAGTTTAGTTCTCCCCAAGCGAGCTTGATGGGCCAAATGGCCTCCTCTCGTTTGTATAGTTCTTATGTTCTTATGTTTTTATCAGTGCCGACAACTTTCATATTGATTGACATGTTTTCTGTACTGAGCTGAAGGCCAGTATTTCTTGTCACTGTGAATATGTTGTTGCAGACTTCCATCCTGAAATCAGAGCTGGGGGAAAAGTTAAGGTCCTTATTCCAGTTAATTTTTGGTACAAATATCAAAGTATCTGTCGCAGATAGAGCTTTATGTATTTTAGAGGTTAGTTTCTTTCCATTTTTTACTTGGAGAATTTTGTCTCTTTGAAGGATTAAGTGTATTTTTGTTTGGCTCATTTTGGTTTTGATGCTGGATTCAATATGTAAATATTAGAAATATTGCCTATTCTCAACTCTGTATTTATGGATTAAGTCTTCAAATGTCATGGAATGACTGTTATTGAAAAGGAGGTGGAGATGTATAATCGCTTTCTGTTCCTGTTAGTGATACTGAATAGTGAGATTGTGGAGTAGTAAATCCGGATTATTCCAGATTTGGGTGTATTTACAGGGTCTGAGAGTACAGTTAGTGATTTTAATGGCTTTCCACTGCGCTGTCAATGTTGTGGAAATGGCAGAATTGTTAAAGCAGTTATGATTCTTTAATGAAATATTGAGTCAGGGTAAATTTGCATGACTGAGATTTTTACAGTACAACTCCTGCTGTAACCATGAGCTGCTGTTACTACCGTAGTGTGACCATTTAGTTAAGTATTGCAGTTGATTTGTTAAGTAATAATGAAGAAAAATCTGAATTTGTAATTCACCTTGAGATTAATTTTTATATGTGGAATGTTTGATTTTTGGGTTTATGTTCTTCCAGTAAAAATGTGATGTTAATGAGTTCAGAGTTTGACATTTTTTCTGAAAGCATGATAGGAGGCATTGAGAAATAGTAATTATTCTGGAGGAGAATTTTTATTTTGATTGTTGAAATGGGTCCTATTAGTGAGAGTGGGAGATTAATCTATTGTTTTGAGTAAGGGGGTGTAGTTGAGGGTAAACAAGTCTGACAGCCTGGCGGAGATGTTGATACCCAGGTACCGGATATTTCCGGTGTGAAATGGACCATCCTGATCAGCAGAATCCCAAGTATCTTCAGACAGTGAGAATATTGTGGGTTTTTCCAGTTTATTGTGTAGTTTGATAGTTTTGAAAAAGTATTAACAAAATTTTAATTTCATGTAGTGAGGGTTGAGGGTTTTGTACTAACAGCAAGATATCGTCTGCATAGCGTAATTTTGTTTTCAGTTATTGGTCTGAATTCTGTTTATTTCACTGTTCTGTCATATTGCTGCCACAAGTGGTTCTATGAAGATGGCAAACAATGAAGGAGAGAGTGGGCAGGCAGGCCGTCTTCCCCGTCGGAGTGTGAATGCAGGTGATGTCACCCCATCTGTGACACTGTAGCTTTGGGTGAGGTGTGCAGTATTTTAACCCAGTGGGTGAACGACTATCCGAAGCCAAATCTATGTAATGTATTAAAGAGGAATGTCCACCTGACTGTCAGATGCCGTTTCTGCATCTAATGATGTAATCATGGTTTTAGGATTGGTATGCTGAGCAATATTTTTTTTTATTGAATTTTCATTGAGGTTTCATGTAAACAATAAGAAAGAAAGAAAAAACAGAACAGAATAGACAGCATTGGTGTTATACAATTATACCATCATGTCTCCATTTCAGGTGTCCAACCAGCACAGAAAAAGAAAACAAAAATCTAAATGTTTCACCAGCCACAGCAGTACATATACTCTAAATACACAGCAGCACATATACTCTAAATACACAGCAGCACATATACTCTAAATACACAGCAGTACATATACTCTAAATACACAGCAGTACATATACTCTAAATACACAGCAGTACATATACTCTAAATACACAGCAGTTCTCATTTTCATTGTTGATTCTGGCTAACATCTGTTCATAAGACTACCTCTGACATAAGGTTCAACCATTGCTTAAGTTCTGGGGGGGGGACGTACTTTTCCAAGAATCACCCCCACCTTTATAACGGCCAGGTCATATTTCGATGTCCTTGGCTGCTCTCTATGGTCCCCTAACAGGCACAGTCTTGGTGACTTAGGTATTGTTGTACTTGGTTACTTAGGTATTGTCATATCCAACCCTTTCCCCATATATTCCAGAGCTTTTTCCCAAAATGTATGTATCAGTTTACATCCGCAGAGTGCATGTACAAATGTTCCCACATCTGTGTTACATTTCCATCATAGCTTACTGACCAAAATGCCCATCCTATGCAGTTTAAAAGGCACAACATAAAACCTGTGTATTAATTTATATTGAATAAACTTACCCCTAGCCTCCCATATGGACTTTCCCATATTTTCCAGTATTTTTAACTGTTCCTCCTCCCTGAATATACATTGTAAGTCTCTTTGCCAAATAACCTTTAGATTGTTGCACAAATCTTTTGATAGCCCAGTGAAGAATTTATAGAATCTGGATTCCCTGTGCGCTGTACTCGGTAAGTCCAAAAAGTCTAACACTGAGTTCTTACCCTGAATGAATTTACCCTTAGTGATAGTCTCTGATTTGTAAATACTTCCTGAAGTTCCCTTTGTGCTCCAAACCATATTTTTGCATGTGTTCAGAAAAAGACATAAAATTTCCATCTAAATACAAGTCTTGTGAATCCCTTTCTTAAGCCAGTGATCCCAATAAATGGTCCTTTTCCCAATCCGTATGTCTGGGTTGTGCCATAGAGAGACATAGGATTGTCTTAAGTGTGATACTTTTACATATCCTGTGTACCTCTTTCCAGGTTGACTTAGAATGAGCCAATACTGGGTTTGAGGAGAAATTACATCCATCAGTCCTTGATCCATGTGAGAGAATGTCCAAAAATGTGAAGGGTGTGACCAACTCCTGTTCCATTTTGATCCAGGTTTGCACCTCTCCAATGCTCACTCAATCTGGCCATTTCAAATGCAAGGTTATGCAGCCTAACATTAGGGAGGCCTAAGCCTCCTATATCTCTGGATCACCACATTTCCTTGGTTTTTTTATTTTCCCAAAAAAAAGTTTTAATGGTATTGTCAAAATTCTTAAGCAATGTTGGTGATATATCAACAGGTAGCATCACAGAAACATAATTGAATTCTGGGGCAATCACCATTTTGATCACGTTAACTTCCCCCCATAAAGTGAGCTTTAATCTTCCCCACTTTTCCAGATTTATTTTTATCTTATTTAGGAGTGGTTCTATGTTCAAGAGCATAATTTGCTCCAAGGTTGGAGTTAATCGAATCCCGAGATATTTCATGTTTGATGGAACCCATTTGAAATTAAATAATGTCACTCGAGTAACATGTATTTGATACTGGCATGCCTTCTGACTTATGCCAGTTTATTTTGTAGCCTGATAGATTAGATTATGAGTTAATACATTCTTGTATCTGCTAGCCACCATCCACAATAATATAACTACTCTGTGGTTTCAGTTATAAGTCAACTTTCATAGTTTTAAGCAAAGAAACGTGGGACAGTAAATTAAAACAATCCTTACATCATTCGTTATATCTACTCAATATTGTCGTAAAACAATCAAACCAGAATAAAACAGAACAAACCTCTCCTCCTTCGGAGCAGCATCAAACATTCTGCTGCTCAGTAACGTTACCCCTCCCTTTACTAACTGATTTCACCCTCGACTGTTTCACCCTGTCCATGAGGAGCGTTGCTATTGGCAACCCAGCTTCAGCCCCGACAGCACTCATCATAAAAGTTACCTTGTTTTCATAGTTTCACACACACTTCAAAAGTCCATTGCGGAATCCATGGTCTTCTATTTATCTCTCTGAATGAAATCCGCTGCTTCCTTACAATCTTTGAATGATTTCTTTTTCCCTTTCCATGTGAAAATAAGCGTGGCAATGTATACCTGTCACGCCCAGCTCATCCGATCCTCGTGTGTGCCACGCCCCCCTGATTATCCACGTGTGCTTCCCCGATCGTACCCAGCTGTACCTTGTTGTTTTGCTCTGTCTTGTCTATTTCAGTCCCTGTTTTGCCTCCTTAGTTCATGGTCTGTCATTGATGTTAGTTGTTAGTCGAAGTCTGATGTTTCCTGCTCCCTGTATCCTCGAATAAATCCCCGTTCTCCCCGAACTTTGCCTGCCTGCTCTTTGCCCGTTCGTCTGCCTGAGCGATCACCCCGTCTTAACCAGCGCGATCGCCACAGAACCTGACATATACCAATCGGTGCTTCACATACAGCCCCTGTAGGCTTCTTTTCACCAGCTTGAACCATTTTCTTTTCTCTACCAGCTCCCTCATCAGGTCCTCGAAGAAGGACAGCTGACAGTCCTCCCAGTTGATCCCACGTTTCTCCTTGGACACCTATAACACTGTTTCGGGCTGTTAAGCTCAGGAAGCGAATCAAAATGATCCTCGGTGGCTTGTTTGGTCTGGGCCCTGAGGCATAGAGCGATGTGCACGTTCAGTCTCAAATTCCTGGCCGGTGAGGCCAAGCCCCTCTGGTGTGATTCTTTCCACGTACTGCATCACTTTGCCTGTCTGCTCTTTGTTTTGTTTCAATCCCACCAGCCTTATATTTCTCCTGCTCTAGTTTTTAAGGTCTTCCACTCGTTTCCATAGAGTCTCTAACTTCTTGTTATGTTTCTCTGCATCTTCCTCCATTTGAGCGTTTACATTCTCCATATCCCATATCCACTGTTCTGTTTCTCCAAGCCTAACTTGCATGCTGTCCATTGCGTCTTTCAGCTATTTTGTTGTCTCTTTAATCGCGACAACGTCCTGCAGCCTTGCATTCATTTTCCGTATCTCCTCCATCACCTTGTTATCGCTCGTGCTGTCAGTAGGCTCGTCGCTGTCAGTAGGCTCGTCGCTGTCAGGCATGTTGTTTCTCATTAAGGGCTTCCTTCACTTGCTCATGGTTTGAAAAAAGTTTGCTTTGGCACTGCTTGACATTTCACTGCTAATTAACGCTATTGGTAGTAAAGTACTTAACTGCAATATAATGCTCAGAGATTACCCTAAAAATGAAGTGTGTGTTACCAAATAATGAGATTAAATGATGGTCTGTCAGGAGCTCTCCTAGTGTGCTGCCATCCTTCTCTTCCATCCCACGTGACTCCATGCTGAGCAACGCTGACTAAATTAAATAATCTATGGATGTTGTTTGAGGCAAGTCTGTCTGATCAGGATGGATTATAGTAGGAATGACTGTCTGTAACCGAGTGGCGAGAGCTTTTGTAATGATTTTCAAGTCTGTATCCGTTACTGAGAGTGGCCGGCAACTGGAGGGTTGTATTCGGTCTTTATCAGGTTTCATTAACACTGTAATGGCCTGTAACTGGAGGGCTGTGTTGGGTCTTTATTAGGTTTCATTAACACTGTAATGGCAGGTAACTGGAGGGCTGTGTTGGGTCTTTATCAGGTTTCAGCAACACTGTAATGGCCAGTAACTGGAGAGCTGTGTTGGGTCTTTATCAGGTTTCATTAACACTGTAATGGCAGGTAACTGGAGGGCTGTGTTGGGTCTTTATCAGGTTTCAGTAACACTGTAATGGCCGGTAACTGGAGGGCTGTGTTGGGTCTTTATCAGGTTTCAGTAATACTGTAATGGCCGGTAACTGGAGGGTTGTGTTGGGACTTTATCGGGTTTCAGTAACACTGTAATGGCCGGTAACTGGAGGGTTGTGTTGGGTCTTTATCGGGTTTCAGTAACACTCTAATGGCCGGTAACTGGAGGGCTGTGTTGGGTCTTTATCAGGTTTCAATAACACTGTAATGGCCAGTAACTGGAGGGCTGTGTCGGGTCTTTATCGGGTCTCAATAACATTGTAATGGCCGGTAACTGGAGGGCTGTGTTGGGTCTTTATCAGGTCTCAATAACACTGTAATGGCCGGTAACTGGAGGGCTGTGTTGGGTCTTTATCAGGTTTCAATAACACTGTAATGGCCAGTAACTGGAGGGCTGTGTCGGGTCTTTATCGGGTCTCAATAACATTGTAATGGCCGGTAACTGGAGAGTTCTGTGGGTCTTTATCAGGTCTCAATAACACTGTAATGGCCGGTAACTGGAGGGCTGTGTTGGGTCTTTATCAGGTCTCAATAACAGTGTAATGGCCGGTAACTGGAGGGCTGTGTTGGGTCTTTATCAGGTCTCAGTAACACTGTAATGGCTGTTAACTGGAGGGTTGTGGTAGGTCTTTATCAGGTTTCAATAACACCGTAATGACCGGTAACTGGAGGGTTGTGGTAGGTCTTTATCAGGTTTCAATAACACCGTAATGACCGGTAACTGGAGGGTTGTGGTAGGTCTTTATCAGGTTTCAGTAACACTGTAATGGCCGGTAACTGGAGGGCTGTGTTGGGTCTTTATCAGGTTTCAATAACACTGTAATGGCCAGTAACTGAAGGGCTGTGTCGGGTTTTTATCGGATCTCAATAACATTGTAATGGCCGGTAACTGGAGGGTTCTGTGGGTCTTTATCAGGTTTCAGTAACACTGTAATGGCCGGTAACTAGAGGGCTGTGTTGGGTCTTTATCAGGTCTCAATAACACTGTAATGGCCGGTAACTGGAGGGCTGTGTTGGGTCTTTATCAGGTTTCATTAACACTGTAATGGCTGTTAACTGGAGGGTTGTGTTAGGTCTTTATCAGGTTTCAATAACACCGTAATGACCGGTAACTGGAGGGTTGTGTTGGGTCTTTATCAGGTCTCAATAACACTGTAATGGCCGGTAACTGGAGGGTTGTGTGGGTCTTTATCAGGTTTGAATAACACTGTAATGACCAGTAACTGGAGGGTTGTGTTGGGTCTTTATCAGGTCTCAATAACACTGTAATGGCCGGTAACTGGAGGGTTGTGTTGGGTCTGTATCAGGTCTCAGTAACACTGTAATGGCCGGTAACTGGAGGGTTGTGTTGGGTCTTTTTCAGGTCTCAATAACACTGTAATGGCCGGTAACTGGAGGGTTGTTTTGGGTATTTGTCAGGTCTCAATAACACTATAATGGTCGCTGTACTCATTTGTGATGGGATTTGTGATGTATGTTTAATTTCTCTATTTGTCTTTTGAAGAGTGGAGATAATAAATCCCAAAAATGTTTATAGATTTCTGTAGGGAAACCATCCAGTCTGGGCGATTGGTTGTTAGGCATTTGGTTGTTTTTCTGATGTTAATGGTGCATCAAGGGTATCTGCTATTTCATTGGTTAATATGGGTGTCTAGATTATTTAAAAATAATTCTATATCAACTGCATCTGGTCCTTGTTCTGAGCAGTATAAGTTCTTATAAAATGTTTGGAAAGTGTTGTGAATTTCATGTGATTATTGAAATGTTTATTAGAGGAGTCACTTTTATTTAAAAGTAATGCTTGTAATGGTGAGGTGATCTTATTTATTGGGGAGTTTTTGTCTATCTCTCTGCAGGCTGTCAGGCTGTAGAGTCACAGAAGAAGGCTGTTCTTCCCTGGCTTCTGCTCTGAGGTCAAACCCCTCACACCTGAGAGAGCTGGATCTGAGCTACAATCACCCAGGAGACTCAGGAGTGAAGCTGCTCTCTGCTGTACTGGAGGATCCCAGCTGTAAACTGGAGAAGCTGAAGTGAGTACAGAGTGTGTGTCTGACACGCTACAGATACTTATGCATGTATGTGAAGAAGAGGCACCAATAAATAAATGGATGCAGCAGTACTATGTCATTCTGCTTCTCCTATAGTGTGGATCACGGTGGAGAGTGCAGGACCAGACCAGGCTTACAGAGATGTAAGTGTGTTTGCATGTTTTATTAATAATACCATTAATACTATGTTATGGTTGTATTCACACAGGTTTTGTGATTAGTGTGGCCTTTTACACTGTGTGTAGATGGATTTCCATGTTTGTGTTTCTGTGAGTTTCTGTGTCATTTTAGACAAACATCCAAATGAGAGAAACGAAACATCAAATCATCACCAAAACACTATCGATTCATTTATACATTTTTAAAGATATTTTTTACAAATACTTTATAGCTGTTCATATTGTCTTTGTGTTTGTGTGGGAGTGTAAGATGGTTAAAATATACTCTGATATAGTTGTACATCTTTAATTTCACAGAAACAGAATCCTTTGCATTTGTTCTTTTTGCACATGCCGCATTTCTGCAACTCCCATCATCAAGTGCCTTTGGGAATTTATGTTTGAGAGAGTGTTAACTTGCCTATATTTGAGAGAGTGTTTACACCTCCCTATTTACAGAGTAAGTTGTTCGCAAAGAGCAGCCATCTGGTGGGACAAACAGAAAGCTGGGGGTTAAGAGCCTTGCTGAAGAACCTGCAGACATGCTGACATGTCTGCTGTTTTGAACTTTTGAATCGATATTAACAGGCATGTCACAGCCCATTAAGTAACAACCCATTTTCAGATCAGCGACCTATTTTATTTGTTTTGTGTTATATATCTGTATTTTAACGAAATACAATGTCATATGATGTGTTACGTGCGTTTTATGAGTTTACGTAAACAGAAACGATCATTTCTACGCATTACAAAAAAGAGCTTTATTTCGCTGTTTCAGCGGTGCGCGCTCCCGAGACAGGCATGCATTCTACGGCAGGGATGCCTTTTTCGGCATAACACCTGCGTCGCGCGCCGTCCGACATTTCCTGAGATGTTTCATAAACTTCGGTTCCCGCTTCGTTCGGGGAAGCTGCGCTGTTTTTATATTGTACAGAAACATAAAGTACAGGCGGCCTGATGGTATTAATAATTCTTCCTCCTGCCTACAGACTCCTGCCAGCTGACGCTGGACCCCAACACAGCAAACAGACGCCTGTCTCTGTCAGGGGGGAACAGGAAGGTGACATGGGGGGCAGAGCAGCCATATCCTGATCATCCAGAGAGATTTGACTTCTGCCCCCAAGTTCTGTGCAGAGAGAGTCTGACTGGCCGCTGTTACTGGGAGGCTGAGTGGGATGGAGGTGGAGCTGATATAGGAGTGACTTATAAAGGAATCTGGAGGAAAGGAGAGTGGGAAAGTGTGCTTGGATACAAGGACAAGTCATGGAGTTTGTGTTGTTATACTGACAGTTACTCTGTCTGTCACAATGATAAACAGACTCTCATTTCCATATGGCCCTCAGGCTCCCGCAGAGTAGGAGTGTATCTGGACTGGGGGGCTGGTGCTCTGTCCTTCTACAGAGTCTCCTCTGATGGACTGACCCTCCTACACAGATTCACCTCCTCATTTACTGAGTCCCTCTATCCTGGGTTTCGGGTTTATAAAAACTCCTCGGTGTCACTGTGATGTGTTGCTGGTTCTCCTGGCAAAAAGATAAAATCTCTGCTTTTTAACCTTTTTATAATCCTTTTTACTATGAAATGTATGTTTGACAAAATGAGTTGAATAAATATGCAATATAACAGTTTTTCTTTCGGACTAAAATGTAATTAATGTAACTCATGACAGTGTCCACGTGTTCGAGAATGAAATGGAAAATGAGGCTACAGAGTCTCTATTCGAGCTGTTTTAGATGTGTGACACATTATCTAAAGAAAACCAGAGAGAGACATTCATGTATATGTACTTTTTTTCTTTTTGTTGGCTTGAGGGGCCAACATTTTATGATATTTGTCATTTTCACCATATTCTCAGTTTCTTTGGATGCTGGGTTTGTGTTTCACCCCATTGACACCCCAGTGAATCCACTGGGTCTAGTCTGCCCCCCTCCCATAGTAAAAGGTCTGGCTATGCCCCCTTCAGACAGAAGGGCCAGGTGCTCAGGCACCCTTACCCCCCCCCCCCCCCCCAGATAGATACTGAATCCATTGCCCCCTCCCATCCCCAACTGGCAAAAGCCACTAAATGTATCTACATGCATTATCATTAATAATAGATGTGTAAGAATATACACAGGCATCCATTAAGCAACCCACCACTGGATTTATTATCAATTGCAGATTAACATTCTATACAGTGACTGCAGTCAGTTATAATGTCTCTCTGTCAAGCTGCTGCCATATTTCTTACATCCACCGGACGCGTCAATTCACAGAACAAGCGATCCTTCCGGAAACAATGTGTACTTTTCAGGGATGCCACTAGGTGGAGACAAAACATACATTACTAAATATAAGAGGTTCAGAATTAAATTATAAGGAAGGGGATCTATGCGTGTTATTTATAAAATACCATGATGACTCCATTTTAACGGGACACTTCTATTTATTCCAGTTTGTAATTAGCAGTCATTTACGTTCTTTCATAATAAAAAATCAAGAATTTTATGAGCTATAAATCATCCATATATTTTGCAGGAACAGAAATCGCGCCGCTGAAGTTCAGCACTTCCCCGTTCGAGATAAACGTGATGTTGCCGTTTCCTGCCGGCGACCCTTAAAAATCCATGACAGCAGCAGTTAGATGCTGTGTGTGCAGCGGCCATATTTACGGACAAAATCAAGCTGGTCACTAAGACGTTTTTTGTGGTTAATTAATCCATAATTAACAGCATAATGCTACATTATTTGTGCCCCTCAGGTAAAGTGTTACCGATGAGAGAACACTTTGAGAGTCAGTAAATAACATTTTCTCCTGCCTTTACTCCATGCCTAAATCAGACCTAGACATGTTTGAGTAGATTACCAGGTTTCCTCTGGTTATTACACTTACTGCACACAATATGAAGACAATGTAAGTGAACCGAAATCTCAATGCAATGAATTAGCATCCTGTGAGTGTGTATCAAGTGCTGCACCCCATACATTAGCAATGGGCATCAGATCACTGTATTCAACAGAGTGAGGGGTTATTCAGGAAAGACGAGTGTATTATTATAAAACAGACTGATAAATCATCTTGTTTAAGCAGTTATTACTGTATGTCTTGTTCAATAATCCAACATATTTTCCCAGCTGGCAGCTTTCAAAGAGGATTGACCTCATTGTTCTTGCAAAACTCGACATTTATGAAGGTCTCTATACCTTAACAGGCTTACGATTAAATGCAGCACGGCCCTTGATGTCCTGTCTGGATGTCTGGAGGTGATTTTCTGTACGGAGTTAGATGAAATGCGTGCCTTAAACTGCTGTATTGTTCTTTCATCCCATAGATCCTAAGACATGAGCATCAGGCTTCTAAATTTGACAGGTCCTTCCCAGGCTGGGTCCCCAGGAACCTCTGCTGATTGGTTGTCGACTGCCACATCCTCCCCAGGCTCGGTCTCCAGGGGCCTTTGCTGATTGGCTGTCATACTCATATTGTTCCAATTACACAATGAACGCTCAGGAGCAAATTGTTGAACACTCAGGAGCCCAGCAAACGCTCGCGTCCTTTGATGGCATCTCCCAGCTGGATTCCCAGCACGTTTTGGGTTCTCCTGCTGCTCTCCATTCCATTCGGATTAGTGTGGTGCTGAGGTATCACCCGCCGCACAGCTGCGCTCAGGTTCTCATTCCTGAGGTGGTTTGTCAGGTGGTGGGTACAGCAACGTGCTGTAATCAGCGCGCTCCTTACCTCCTGCTCTCTGACAGCTCACTTCATTGATCTCACAGAAGAGCCGCTGTGATCAGCACGCTCCTTACCTCCTCCTCCTGCTCTCTGACAGCTCACTTCATTGATCTCACAGAAGAGCAGCTGTGATCAGCACGCTCTTTACCTCCTGATCTCTGACAGCTAACTTCATTAATCTCACCGAAAAGCACCTGTAATCAGCGCGTGCTCCTTACCTCCTCCTCCTGCTCTCTGACAGCTCACTTCATTGATCTCACAGAAGAGCAGCTGTGATCAGCACGCTCCTTACCTCCTCCTCCTGCTCTCTGACAGCTCACTTCATTGATCTCACAGAAGAGCAGCTGTAATCAGCGCGCTCCTTACCTCCTCCTCCTGCTCTCTGAAAGCTCACTTCATTGATCTCACAGAAGAGCAGCTGTAATCAGCACGCGCTCCTTACCTCCTCCTCCTGCTCTCTGACAGCTCACTTCATTGATCTCACAGAAGAGCAGCTGTGATCAGCACGCTCCTTACCTCCTCCTCCTGCTCTCTGACAGCTCACTTCATTGATCTCACAGAAAAGCAGCTGTAATCACTACGCTCTCCTTACCTCCTCCTCCTGCTCTCTGACAGCTCACTTTATTCAGAGCATCTGGCTGTGAAGCAGAGGAATTAAATAGGGGCATGAATATACACATCTGAATATACACATGCCTGTGTATGTGTGTGTACGTACATGGTCTTAAAGCCTTTTGAAACTTTCAGTCTTATGTGTAATAAGTTATATGTATAATTTTGTTATTTTGATATTTTGTCTCTATTAAACCTGAAATATACTGCATAAGGACTCTTTTCGTTGGTTAATGTTACGGGTTGGGTGTCCTCAAGTGGAGGCCGTAACACTGTCATTGGGGGAGGCCATGAGCGAATCAGGTGGGCTCTTCTCGTGTTCAATGAGACAGGTGACTTCTAGGAAGCAAGTTTGTTGACCTGGACAGGGACGGATTACGGACCGGGCCAGCGGGGCCGCTGCCCAGGGGCCCTTGGGGTGCAGGGGGCCCGTGGGGCCCCTAGCCCAAAACAATTTGCAACGCTTATCAACAATATATTTTCATTTGTCTATTTTAGAGGGCCTACATTCTTTGATCGTCTGCCTACAAGGGCCCCTGACCCTATAGGGAGGGCGTTTGGCTGCCAAGGGCCCTTGAATTGTGGTGGTTGTGGTTGTGGTGGTGGTGGTGGGGGGTGGGCCTCGCAAACATTTTGCCCAGGGGCCCACACAACCCATAATCCGTCCCTGGACCTGGAGCACTATGCTAGGGTGCGGGTAAGGCCTCCTTCAGGGGGCGACAGGGAAGCGGGTCTTTAAACAGAAAAAAGTCTAGAGATGTCCCCTAATCACAGACGCGGTAACAAGGTAGCAAGTGAAGATAAAGGATATATCAAAGGACAGAAGCGACAAGGAGTCTTCCTCACCTGCCGTAACATTCTGCCTTTCAGGGTCTGCATATTCATGATGACATTTGTCTTTGCGCAGTGGCAAGATCATAGTCTATGAGGTTTAACCGAGGTGCGATTATTGCTGGTTGAAAACTTCATCCGATACCCTCTAACTTCCAATACAATGCGGAGGGCTGCCATCTGCAGAAATTCTCAGATGACTCAGCAATAGTCGGATGTATCAAGGGTGGGGACGGCTTGGAATACAGGATGGCTGTGGACAGTTTTGTGGACTGGTGTGAGCTGAATCAGCTGAAGCTCAACATCCAAAAGATCAAAGAACTGGTGGTGGACTTGCGAGGATCACAATCTCCTGTCACTTCCCTGTCCATTAGAGGGGTGGATGTGGTGATTGTTCAGGACTACAAATACCTGGATGTACACATTAACAATAAGCTGGACTGGTCTAAGAACTCTCTGGTCACATACAAGAGGGGTCAAAGTAGGTTGTACTTCCTACATAGACTCCGATCTTTTAGAGTCTGCAACACCATGTTGCGGATGTTCAATGAGTCTGTAGTGGCCTGTGCCATCTTCTATGCTGTAGTGTCCTGGGATGGTAGCATGAAGGTGGCAGACATGAAGAGACTTAAACTAATCAGGAATGCTGGCTCAGTGGTGGGTGAGGAACTGGACAACGTGGAAATGTGGCTGAAAGGAGAACATTGTCCAGACTTCAGTCCATCATGGACAATGTAGATCACCCACTCCACAGTGTGGTGGACAAGCTGAGGAGCACCTTTAGCCGCAGACTCACCAGCTTAAACTCCTCCACTGAACGCCAGAGGAAATCCTTCCTTCCCACCGCCATCAGACTCCTCCCTTAGTCACACACCCACACAATAATCCGTGTGATAGCCTGCTGCTTCTTGCTGTATATTTATTACGGGTTAAAATCTATCATTGTGTGGAAGACTGTGCATTATTTTTGCTAGGATGTTCGTCAGTCTACTATGTGCAACACTGTGCAATGTTCTTACCAGGTGCTGGAACATTAACATTATTATGTGCAATATCACCGTTGTTCTCTAAATGGGAACTAAATCACTCAGTTATTCACAATATCTTATGTTCAATAGTTTTCATGTGTAATATATTACTACCTGGTCAATATTACTTTTCATTATTTAATTTCACTTAATATTACTTAATAGTACTTATTATAACTACTACTGATTTTCTAAAGTGTTTTCTATTCATATTATGGTTGTTTTCTTTCTACAGATTTCTATTTAGATTTTATCTAGACTATTTTATTTTTTATTTGATATTGTTCTTGTGTCTCTGTGTTGTGTGTTATGGCAGTCATCGCATAAGCAATTCTCTCCGGGATCAGTAAAGTTTTCTGATTCTGATTCTGAAAAGCAGGAAAACTTACACACTCTGACACGCAGTTTACGCTTCTATGTCCTGACCCAGCCTGAGAGGACTGACTGCAGTGTTTGCGTTTGTGGTTAAGAAAGTGCCACTAACGGCTACTGATGAATTCATTTGTATTACTGGGAAGCTGCGGACAGTTTGATTTTACTTTAGAGATAACGACCGCAACCCAAGTAACAAACGCACCTGCAGACTTGATTACGTAAAGTTAGAAACATGTTTGCCTGCGTGGCAGAAGTACAAATAAATCATTCTTTCATTATCCACAAAGCTTGTAAGTCCACAAACTGTTACATGAATGAGTGAAGCTCACTGGATTCTGTTGGATGAATCACCTTCTTAGGAAACAGACAAACTCACAGGACAAATGATTCATTCCTAGTTTATGTATCATCTGCTCTGATTCATTTTACATTTGGCCCAGAAATGAAGGTATTGCTTGATAGGCCTCATGATATAAGTAAAGGAAAATAAAGTCAAATGTGTGTCTGCAGTAGGTCTGAAGCAGACAATCAGCAATCGCCTAGAGACACCCAGGCTAAATGACCAATTAATTGCAATTAACAGTACTATTAACTATAAAATAATTTCTACAAAGTCAAAGAGAATGTGAGGAGACTCCATGTAATGGAGTATTCTACGCTGAGACCAGGAGCAAATGCAACCCGCTGAGTGAAGGTGGCGCTGTGGCCGAGCCCCGGGGACGAGGTGGGACGAGCTGCGGCCATTGTGACCGAGGACAGCCATTATCAGGGGGACAACAAACCGGCAAGCTAACAATTTTACATCAGTCATATGCAGAAAGAAAACGACAGAGACCTCACTGAATAAAGGCATCACAACAGCGGCAACTTTAAATACATTCTGATCCAGTGCATGTCCACTGCATCCGCATTGTGCACTCGAGACAAATTTACCGTAGATAGCATAGACCACAGATAACTGTACAAAGAGGGGCAGATTCAAACAGGACATAAAAAGAGTGCCAAAAAAGAGATACATTTAGAATTGGTCTCCCCATTCAGTTTTAACTAATCACCAACTCGCACACAAGTAAAGGACCAATAAAGGATCACTGCTAAAAAATTATAATTAACAAACAAATTAATCAGCCAATAGGGACCCCTGATCATTCTGGCCCTTGGGCTGCAGCCTAGGTGAGCCTGTTCATTAATTCACCCCTGAGCCCAGCTACACTTACTCAAAACATGTCCCAGTGCCAGAGGCCTTAAATGAGGACACCCCTCACCCAGCCAGAGCATCTCCCTGTCCCCTTATTGGAGGTAGAGGGGGGGCTTTCCTGCTGCTCGGTATCAGTCACGGCCATGGCTTCAGTGCTCCGTTAAGGTCGATGCAGGCTTGTGTTTCCTCATAGGGCGTTCGGTGCTGCTTTCAATGAGAAGGACGCCTTTGTCATGATCGGTGTTAGGAACTGGAAAGCAGCACTGGTACTTCACTGGGGGCTTCACAGACAGGCATGCAGTCAGGCTCATTTACACCCCCCTCCGTGTGGACAGAATTCCATAGAGGACAGGTGACAGGAGATACGTCACATCTCTACTTGGTCCTCAGCAAATTCAAAAAAATCAATATTACATTAAAAACATCGGTGGCGTTGTGTGATTCTTAGCCGTCGATGATCTTCCTTTACGTGGAGATCAAGGGACACCGCACAGGCCCATTGAGCAGGGGGGTGGAGGACGGTGTTGCTGCTAGTCTGTTTGTTAAACTGCCTAAGTAGAGCTTAGAAAGGGATCGGTACCGGGTATCTCCCAGAATGCAAAGTGCACTTCAAACATAATCAAACAAGTTCAAGTTACCCAAAGGCAAATTTTGTTTTCAGCAGAGTCCGCACACAAACCCAAGTAGGAGAAACAAAAAACACACATATCATTCATTATGCCACAACGCGTTGTCCATCTCTAACAATAAACTGTAAAAACACTACTATCAGTAACAAATAATGATTAATTAATTAAATAAATCAATATAAATAGCTATAATTTATTCCTCAGTGTAATGGCTGCCAGAATAAAACTGCTTCTGTTTGTGTATTTTTATACCATTTATTTTCATTGACTGTTAAAGGAAAGGTTGTATGCCATTTTGTATTTTCAGAAAATAAAAAATACAGATTTGAAATAGAAGACTTCTACTTTGTGTTGTGATGTTTAAAACAATTTTATACATGCTAACATCCACCTATTACTTTCAGTAGTAACAGTAGTAATTAAAGTAATGGTCATGGTGGTGATAGTAATAACTCCGATTATTACTCAAATTTGTATTTAAATATTAAGAAAACCTAAATGTGTCACACCCAGCTCATGTCGACCCTCCTCTGTACCACGCCCCCTCGTTAACCTCGTGTGGAATCCCAGTGTCATCAGCTTCAGTCTGCGTTAGAGTATGTTTCCCTACGGTGTGTTCGTTTTTCTCTTGGAACTTGGAAATTCTGAGTTGAGTGACATCACGTCCGACAATCTCCCGTTCGAGCTACCACATCTCGGAACAAACATGGCTGCCTCCATGAACAGGCTGCTGTGTGTTGTTGCTTTATATTTTAGCAGTTTTGGAGTAAGTTTATTTTTTCCGAGAGACAAACAAACAAGAAACACAAATCAAAACACACTAAAAGCTTTACAAAATATTTTAGTACATTCATAGCGATATTCTTTTTTTCGAGAGGCAAACAAACCAAAGCCACTAACAAGTCTGGTAAAAATCTGATATTGCATGCTAGGATACTGTTTGCAGTTATGATATGGTATTCTCTAAATCGAACACGTGCAGTTACATTTATAACTGTTAATACATTTAATAAAATAAACATTTTTAAAGATTTATAAAATCGAATTACTGTTGAGCGCCATGTTGAAATTACGTCATAGGGGCAACTTGGACAAGAAAATTCTTGTCCTGTCATTAACGTCAGTTTCACGTTGCTGCCAGTCCTCTCCCCGTATTCTGCGTTGTTTCTCCTAATCCATCCCTTGTTACCCTTATTACCGGACTCCCCTGCTTCCCTTCCCATTGTGCTCACCGACGTCTTTTGACAAAATGAACCTGCTTAATTTCATAGGTTGGAGAAATATATATATATATATTTAATGTCAGTTTAAGTTTTTTAAGTACAAGTTACCTAAAATTTTGAGTATAGTTAAAAACATGGGTGCAAAAAATGGTGCACTATATTTTTGTATAGATGGCAATTTCGGCACCCAGGATCGATCTGTTCCAAAGACGTCCAAAACCTCCTGTCTGGATAAGGAGTTTACGGAATGTTTCGAATCGTCAGTCATTTGACGGTCATGTCATTGTTCACGGCGAGAAATAGAAACCTATGAAAAACCCCGGGAAAAAAAAATCGGTGCGTGTTGGGTGTTTGTGGCATTGTTGGTTTGAGCGAGTAGTTTGGTGATTGTTATTATTTGAAATCCAATTGTATTAGTGAAATAGGTTAGCAGTTAGTGTGATTTAGGCATAAGTATATATATAGTGATATATATAGGGATGTATAGTTTTGGTAGTTGTAATATCAAGGTTTTGCTTAGATTCAGTTAGAAACATAAATCAAAAAGCTAGAGTACACATACACTACATATACTTACAACATTGCTAACATAGACAAAGACTTTTGTCTGAAACTGTATTTTTGCACTGTTCTATCCATCCATCCATTTTCCAAACCGCTTATCCTTCTGGGTCACGGGGAGTCCGGAGCCTATCCCGGAAGCAATGGGCACGAGGCAGGGAACAACCCAGGATGGGGGGCCAGCCCATCACAGGGCACACTCACACACCATTCACTCACACATGCACACCTATGGGCAACTTAGTAACTCCAATTAGCCTCAGAATGATTTGGACTGTGGGGGGAAACCAGAGTATCCGGAGGAAACCCCACGACTACATGGGAAGAACATGCAAACTCCACACACATGTAACCCAGGCAGAGACTCGAACCCAGGTCCCAGAGCTGTAAGAGAACAGTGCTAACCACTGCACCACCATGCCGCCTCCCTACAGTGCTAACCACTGCACCACCATGCCACCCCACTGTTCTATTCTATACAAATTAATTAAAGCTAAACTATGCCTATAACCTGCACAACATACACAAAGCTAGATAGGATGAGTATTATAACCTCAATAGCTAATTGATTACTATGCACACTCAATACTCGGATGTTATGTAAATACAGAAATTATGTTTTAACAATACACAAACATGGGAACAAATTATCTCTATAAATGATACAAGAGCCAGTTTAGGTTTTGATTGACTGGGGGGTATTCTGGTGCATAAAAACATGCAAATAATGCAGATAATGCGAAACAGACAAGGTACAAAGACTGTACACATGGTGCGAGCAAAGTAAATATACTGCAGCAGATTTAAAAAGTACACAAATGGATCTAAAATCTTGAGGAGCACAATGTAAGACTAAACGTGAATATTTAAAGATGAGAATAATAATCATCTGCAAATAAATTATGTGCAGTTAGAACACAAGGCACTGGATTGTATTATAACAAGAGAGGATGCTTCCTGACGTATTATGGCTATGGATGGGGAGTGAAACGTCTAGAGAAAGTATGATGTCGGTCACCAGTTGTCTGACGGTTTCGGGTAGCGATAATCCCCAGGGGCATTTTTAGCACAGCATGGTGGAATGAGCCGGTGGCTAAATATGCTCCATTATAGAGGCCACTGAAGTGGACGTGCAGACTTGTTCATAATATTGCTAACATCCTCTTCTCTGCTTCTGATATTAGTGCAAGAGGTTTTGCGACCAGACCATACACAGCAGACATTAATAATCTTTTTTTATGATTCGTACTAGTTGAAGATAAGATAAGATAGGATAAGATTTATTAGTCCCACGGGCGGGATAAATTTGCATTATACAGCAGAAAAGTGGACAGTGCAACAGAAATAAGCAGAATGCAGAAAGTCCTTAAGCAATAACAGTAGTATGAAACAACAGAAAATAAGAAATATAAAATAAAATACAATATATACAATACAATCAAGAACTGTACAATATACCGAAAATAAAGTATAAATGTAATGTAGGTTATGTTGATTGATAAATAAATGTGTGTATGTATATATACACGTTATTAGCAGGAATAAAACGACTATTATAACATAAGAACAGTCTCAGTATATGTGTGGGAGTATATGAGCATGGGATTAGGTATGTGCTTATTGTTTGTTGTAAAGTCTGAAGGCAGATGGAAGAAAAGACCTGCGGTATCTCTGTCGCACACTTTTGATGCAGCAGTCTGTCGCTCATGGAGCTGCTCAGTGCTGACAGCGTGTCCTGTAATGGGTGGGAGATGTCCTCCAACAGGGAATGTAGCTTAACGTTCTCCTGTCGCTCACCACCTCCACTGAGTCAAGGGGACCTCCCAAGACAGAGCTGGCTTTTTTGATCAGCCTGTTCAGTTTTCTCCTCTCCCCAGTAGAGATGCTGCTGCCCCAGCAGACCACAGCATAGAAGATGACTGACACCACCACAGAATCATAAAAGGTCTTCAGGAGTGGCCCTTGCACTCCAAAGGACCTCAGTCTGCGTAACAGATACAACCTGCTCTGACCTTTACTGTAAATAGCATTTGTATTTTGGGTCCAGTCCAGTTTATTGTTCAGATGAACACCCAGATACTTATAGGAGTCAACAATCTAAATGTCCATCCCCTGGTGTGGGTGGAGGACGTTTGTGCCTACAAAAATCCACTACCATTTCTTTGGTCTTTCCAGCGTTAAAATGGAGGTAGCTCAGTTGGCACCATTCCACAAAGTCTTGGGTCGTTTCTCTGTACTCCTTGTCATCTCTTTGTCATGGTTTTTGCCAGCAGGCTGTGCACAACTAGTGTTTCGAAACTTTTCGAACCGTTTCGAAACATTGTTTCGAATGTTTCGAAATTGTATTGATGATTCGAAATTGCCATCTATATTTTTGAGTAAAATCAGCTCATTTTTTTCAGTGTGGGGGGCCACCACCCAGGATCCCGGGGTGTTTCATCGTGTAAGCGGTGCAGCTAGGGGTGGGCGATCTTTCCAAAAAAATCACATCACGATCCTTTAACACAAAATCTCGATCCACGATGTGAATTGCGATCTATCTTTTCAACGTGCCACGTACTTAAAAGAATATCCTCAAACTCATTAAGACCCAAGTTACACTTCATTTTGAATATCAAACTTAAATTCAACTGTGAACAGATTACATAGAAAAAATTCTTTAACCCTCTATGGCATGAATTTTTATTTTAGGAGGAAAAAAATATTTTACTCTAGTTTTAGGGAGCTTGGGGGTCCTTGATAAAATATTAATCATAAAATGTGTCCCCCCCCAGCCCCCCCCACCAGATTTTGGTCTGTTGTCTCAGGGCAACAAGATGCTACAAGGGTACTAAAACGCCAAGGTTTTGTATATTATATAATAAGTTGAATGAGAAGCAAACAAGCAATAAATTAATATATAAATAAGTTTTATTTCAACGACAACAACAATTTCAACAAGTTTTATTTCAACAATCATCAGTGGATGGTTTATCAATCTTTGTGTTGGAGATTAGCTACAGTGTATGTTTGTGTTTCTGAATGTATGTTCCTGTGGGGTAGAGACTGAATCAGTGTTTCTCCAACCCTACAAAGCACAGTCTATATTATTCTGTATGGAACCTCAGGAAGCAGTTGCTGGTGGATGTGAAACACAGATGCACGCCACATTTTTGGCACTTGGCTTTAGGTCTACCTTTGCATCCGGGTACCTTGCATCTCCCTTTCTTTTCATCCATGACCATCCAGTGGGCTGTGGCATCCAGACGCACATCAGGGACTGGAATAGGTGTAGCGGGTCCTCTTCTCCTCTTTTCTTCATACTCCCCAGCAATTGTGGAACTGGGACGACCTCTCTTACGTTCCAGATTCTTGCCACTTTTGCACAAGCTTTCTGCAATATATGACTTAAACGTGTAAAGCTTCATCTGTTCGTCTTTTCTCATCCCAGCACTGCTGCAGTCTCTCTTGTAGAGCAGCCAGGCAGTCACGATGGTCATGTCGATAAGGTGGAACATCAGCCGGTGGTACCACTTCTTCGATCTGATTTTGTTGCGGTACAGTGCAATGAGAGAGTCCAGCAGATCCACCCCACCCATATTCTTATTGTACTCTCTCACCACAGCAGGACAGGGGACTTGAATGATTTTTTTTGCTTGCCATCCCACCTATCAACCTTGGTGACTGGGTGTGCTCCAATGTAATTACTGAGAAGACTGACTGAACGGTTATCATACCACTTCACAACATGCAAGGTGGTTTCTCCAACCTTAGCCGTCTTCTGTTCAAAAGATCCACGTCCAGTTCTCTTCAACTCAGCATCACACATCAAGTTGACACCTGGTAGTCTGTTGCTACGAACAGTACCAGTACAGTGAATTCCCTGCTGAGCAAGTATGAGTATGAGAGGGACACTCGTGAACCAGTTGTCAAAGAACATCTTGTAGTTCTGCTGCGTGGGTATTGGTTGGGCCAGGCGGAGGACAACGTTGCCACTTGCTCCTACACCTGGCAGCTCAGGGGGTTGCACAGCTCTCCCTGTATAAATCTCAAAATTGTGTGGGACACCATCAGAGCCAGCTAAGATGAGTATCTTGTAGCCCCATTTCTTTGGTTTTGATGGCAGGTATTGCTTGAGTCTATTTCTTCCCTTGAAGGGGACCATCTGCTCATCTACAGCCAGCTTCTCAGACATTGGGATTCGATCATGTTCCTTACACCCATAAAATGTCCTTGCATCCATTTCCTGTGAATAATAGTAGATAGTACATCAAAAAAATTGATTATGGTGATAACTATGCATCCCTACACATCTCCATCCATGAGCATGTTATTGTTAAAACGAAAGTGGTCTAACTGCGCAATGTTGCCCTGTGGCAACAAATGAAAGACTACCGTTTTAATATATAAATAAAGACAAAAAGTGCCTTTAATCAATTAAATAGGCTTCTTCACATATTCATGCACATCACATATATTATTTATACAAAATTATTTACATTTTAACATGTTAAAAAGTGAAATGTATCTTACCTTTTGCTAGCAGTGTGTCCAAGCCGGCTATGGTTGCAAAAAGGACTGTTCCACCCCCAGACGAAAGGTCAAACCCACGCCCACCTCAAATTTTATTGGTTACAGACTTGTCATCAGACTTTTACTGTGATGTTTTTTTGGTAAAAATTTAAAGGGGCAGTGTGTGGGCCAAAATAGTGGTTTGTTGCCTGAGGGTTACACCATGCCATAGAGGGCTAATTGCTTCGCAACCCTCTGTCGGCATTCGCTGTATATGTGCGGAATTGCCGTATCAGGAAAATATTTGCGACTTGGATCATATTGCGCATCTAAAGTGTGCATCAATTTCTTAAATTCCACGTTGTCTGCAGCTTTGAATGGTAGCATATCCTTAGCTAGGTAGACTGTGACCGCCTCAGTCACCTCTTTCCATCGTTTGCTGCTTTTATCATATTTTTTCGGCTGCTCTAAAGCATCGGTGAGCGACACTGTCTATGCTTCGCGACCCCGCCTGATACAGATGAGTGTGGCTGTGCTGCCCGTACTGAAACGGTCTTGGGAAGCTCCTTCGGGTGACTCCATTTAAGATGATTAAGTAAGGAATAATTGACGACGGGCCGTTGAATTATTAGAAAATAATGCACACCCGAGGTGGTAATGATAACTGTAATAACGGAAATTAGCATACAGTACCTGTACAGCACACAGGACTAACAAAAACAACAACATGACAGACGATTTTCCGAAAGTAAATTTTAATATTTACGGTGAATATGAAACTTTCAACAACTGGGCTGCAGCAGTATTAGGGGTAAAGGACACGCAGGTACTGCTGAGTACTGCTTCTTTCAGCATGTCATAGTTCAAGGTACTCTCTGGAGCCATAGCCACAAAAGCAGACCTAGCTTTACCAGTTAAAAGTGGAATCAACCGGACAAACCATTCCTGCTTGGGCCAGTTGTAGACTTTTGCCATTCTTTCAAATGTTGTTAAATAATGTTCAATATCATCGGACTCTTCCAGCTTGGCCATCTTGGGTTCATAAGATAACCTTGCGTGGTATTCCTGCAGAGGACTACTACGCTGGTTTTGGTTTGATGCCGCTGCTCGATCCCAAGGCTGTTCCACATCCAGCGGTAGTTGATGGACTTGGTGTGTGAGAACTTTAAACTGTTGCGCTTGCTTAGCAGACTCCTTCTCCGCCCGGTCATCTCTTACCCTCTGGAAGTCCATAAAACTCTCAAACATTTTTGCAAGCTGAACCATTGCAGCTTCCCCTGCAGCCTGGGATCTAACCTGCTCTGGAACATCCTCCGGTTGGCCTCCCTCTTCTCGACCTTGCTTCTCTCTTCCTCTGGTTTCCATAATTACTCAGCTGTTTACTTCTGACACCAAATGTTAGGAATGGCTGAGAGGCCAGAGGCTTCAGGAACCAGAGTAGGCCATGTAGTTCCAAAAGGTGCAAAATTTATTATCCTCTCGCACAAGAGGGCACAAATACAAGTATTAACAGCAAAAAAATTACCCCAAACAGGCTATATCCTGGCAGCCCTGGATCCATAACCACTTCCCAAATCACACAATCGCAACAGGCTATATCCCGGCAGCCTCTGGATCCATAACAACGTCCTCCTTTAGCACCTTCTGCGGGGTTTATATAGATTCCAACCCCTCCCCTTGGGACAATTAATTTAACAATTATCTTCCTCAATACAATACATCCCACATACATAGTTCTAAAATATACCATCCAAACCACAATTTTATTCGGATTTATTCATAATACCAACAAGGACTAAAATATCAGTTTTATTGTAATATGTAAAAATTCTCCCCCCCCCCTCCCCACTTGGTTTTACCCAACAATTGTGAACACCCTTCCCCTCCCAAATCACACAATCGCAATGGTACAATCCATGCACAATCTTGGTCAGAATCCATAGTGGAAGGGAAATACCCAAGATATCCGCATCCTCACCATCACTATACTTAACTTTATAAAATGTTGGCCAATTAATATTAACATAAAGTAACATAACAATATTGTCAGGTTCCAATCCGTAACATAGATATTAACTTCTCTCAACAGGGATGAATTTGATAAACGTTTTGCAAGCAGTAATCGGAACTGACATCCTACTAATGCCATCATGTTAAAACCATGCAGTGAAAGCCGAGAACTTAATATGTTCATTTATTCTTTATTCAATCTTGTTTGCTGTAAATGATAATGTCTACATTTGTAAAAGATGTATAAGATGTATTGTACAACATTGTAAAAGATCACCTTGCACTGTATTGTCATAAATGTAAAGATATAATTTTGTGTACAAGATACAATGTCTGTACACTTTGTTTGCAAATTACTTGTGATACAAAATTGCAGTTATATTTAAACAGGGTTTCGAAGTCTCACGCATTGACCGTGAGATACACGCATTTGAGCCAGTTCACACGCCACACCTTGTGTTTTTCACGCTGAGATGTAAGGAATAACCCCCACCAAGGTGTCCCGTTATATAGGATTAATGGACGAGGCGCTGGCAACCGGAGTGGAGTTTTCCGCCGAGTTCATTGCTGTCCCGAGTTATACAGAGTTAATAGCCACCTACCAGTCAATCAGAAAATAGCATTTGTTGTTTCCGAGTAAATTCCAAAATAAGTTACACATTATCACATGGATACACAGACGGAGTGCAGACACGGTGGGAGTGGCAGAGCAGGATCCGATGAATGTGGTAGGCGGGGCTCTCGGGTCTCACACTACGCCCATAACAGTTAAGATGTCACTGCAAAGTTTAGAAGAAAGTCGAGAGCTCTGTTTAAGTGTGATTCAAGTGTTTAGTTTAACCTTAACTTTGTAGCACCAGTTAATAAATTTTACTAGAATTACACTTTTGTCTTTGAGCCCCCACTGTTAATGACTTAAGTGTTACTACTGTACTGTTTTTTACATGCATGATAATCCTGAATGTGTTTATAACAGAATTACTCTTATTGTTACTAATGATTCAGTCACATGGATAATATTCCCCCCAAACCCTACGATGAGTCCGTGTCCCTTTCTTGCATGATACAGAAACTGATCATTTCCTGTCTGCAAACGAAAGTGGAAGTGGCGCCATTTTAAAGGCAGAGTCGCCATTTTAGTAAAAAGAAGAGACGTGATCACGATTCTGGAATAATATAAAGATATTCTGTGTTTTAAGGTAAGATAATACTCAATAGATAAAACTAATAATAAAATAAGCATGTTTAACACAGTCTACTTATATAGTGGGATTTAATATCTTAAACATAATTAGAGGTTAAATATACGTCCGTACAGTACAGTATAGTAAGTTACTGCGTCATAGAAGAGTTTTCGAATTAACATCAATAATATTTCATTACTAACACGCAGCCGTAAGTTCGCCTAATATACGGTGCTGTGTAAACATGGACCGGGGGGCTAGGCTGTAATATTTTGAAGCTATATCAAGTTTTTCTTTTTTAAAGTGTTGGGGGTAACTGCTATCGTGCCGAAACATCCGAGTTAAACTCAAGGCTTAACATTTTATTAAATCGGGGTTTTACCACGGATCTGTTCTGTGTTCTCCAATCTAAAAGGTGTTGATTAGTTGTAGTCATACTTTACAGTCGTATTTAAACTGTTTTTAGCAAATAGTACGCAAGTCTGATTTTAATAGTCGGTAAACAATAAGTCAAATTCTATCCACTCTGAATAACAGGAGGTTATTCAGGAGGTGTGTGTGTGTGTGTGTCTCTCTCTCTCTCTCTCTCACACACACACACACACACACATATCCATGTAAAGCGTCTTGGGACGACTGTTGTGAAAGGCGTTATATGAAAATCTGAATATATCTACGTGTATTTATATATGTATATGTCAAATCATCACACTTTCGGACGTCATTGTCATGGATTTTAACGAAACATGACATGCTAATTTGGTCATATGAGTAACTCATGAAACTGAAACTGGGTCTTGGACCAATACTGAGGGAGATTTAAGCGAACTAAGTTTAAACTTTTTTTTTTTCTTGGGGGGGGGGAGGGGGCTATGACTTTGACTGGATATATTTACCTTAATATAAGCTGCACATAAGTGGTCCTCATATTGTTTAAAAACTATTGTCCAGCTCTATAGATTGAGCAAATAATATGCTATCCCCATATAAATAATTACTATTTAATAACTGATTAAAATATTAAAAATTAAATAACAAAAAACCTATATTTCAAAATTGTTCAATTATTTACTAACGCTAGCTCGTAAATTAACATCTCCAGAAAATGTATGTGTGTGTGTATATATAAGCTCGTGGATTTAAGTCGCGCATGCGCTGCCGATCTGAGTCACCCGTCTCAAACTATTGCAGCATTAAACTATTAAAGCAAAGGTCACTAACAGGCGGTCAAGGCCCGGACCCAGAAGCTGTCCCACACGGACCCGGACCGATAGCCAAAACAAAGTTATGATTTAAAACCTAACGGGGCGCTTCTATTTTAAGAATAGCGCAGCTTTTGTAGTATTTTCGGTAGTGGTCTAACAGTAGAACCGCCGTTCCCCACGCCAATGAATGTCAAACGCCTTTAACCGCCAAGAAAGACGTAGTTCGGCGTATGCAGTCCTTTGTCTGCGCTAAAGCAGTGTTGTCAACTTCGCGACTTTGTCACTATATTTCGCGAGTTTTCAGACCCCTCTAGCGACTCGATTTCAAAAAAGCGACTAGCGATTTTTTTCTGGTGTTATTGGAGACTTTTACAGACTCTCTCTCCTCACCGAGCAGCGAGTGGTGCCGCGGGCTCCTCTCCCGTCCCAAAGCGGTCACAGGCGTCCAGTCATCGCGCAGCAACCTCGCCCAGCTTATGTCAGAGTTGGAGATGTTCACCCCTCCGCGTCCAGACTGCAAATGAATCGCGCATGCGCGAAGCCGCTGGCTGATCCTGCCGCTGTATCGCGGATTTTCCCCCGACGCGTCACAGTTGTCTGCGATGTGTGCATGTATATTTGTGTGTGTGTGTGTGTGTGTGTGTGTGTGTGTGTGTGTGTGTGCGTGTGCGCTTCCCCATCTCTGGTACTCAGCCATCTCTCTATTTGACTTTCCCTGCCGGCCCCTGGAGGATGGGCTCCCCCTTTGAGTCTGGTCCCTCCCAAGGTTTCTTCCTTCTAGGGAGTTTTTCCTTGCCACTGTCGCCTACGGCTTACTCACTGGGGGCTTTGGGTGAGGATGCTGTAAAGCGCTTTGAGACAATGTAATGTTGTGATAATGCGCTATATAAAAATAAATTTGTTGTTGTTGTATATATATTAATATATATTATATATATATTATATATATAATATAATGAAAGTCCATTTGTAGTTCTAAACATATTTAGACATATTTTTTGTCTCTCCCACGACATTATTCCTCTCTCTTACAGCATCCATGATAATTACATGCATATTGCACATTATGCAAATGAGGCGATGGCGTCATGCAGCGACTTTTGGGACAGGCAATAGCTACTTTTCTTGTTGAGGAGTTGGCAACAGTGCGCTAAAGTAACATTATTGTTAATAGCGGCAGCGAAGCTAACACCCGCAACCAAAACGTCATAGTGTTCCTACCAGAGTGGCTGCTTAATTGACAGTCAGGTATTTATTGCATGCAATGTTGATACAACTAATAAGCTACTTAAATATATATCACACTAAAAAGACATAATGATCTTCTGGACCTTTGCTTGAAGAAACTTTCGCTAACTGGACCACTTTACACTTTAGTTGAATACCCCTGTATTAAAGAATCACACTGTTCAAGTAATTAAGGACTGTTAGGATGTCTTCTGAAGCCAAAAAGTGCCCTAGAAATAGGGATTCGCTCCATCAACCTGGACACAGCTTTTTTCTTTATTAATAAGATCATAAGTATTTAAAGTTTTTAGGAAAAAAAGTTCTCCGTGCACAAACCTGCAGTTTTGGATGAAACAGGGGCTAAATTTGATTTCTTAAAAATGAAAATTTGGGGTCTATAGCATCTGTCCGTGGATCTCCAAAGTGTCAGCTCTCTGGATGGCTAGACATGAATTAAGTTCATTTCAGAAATGATCAAACCCTTCTGACAAACCCCCTCAGAGGATGTGGGCATATACATTTTCTTGTCTTTGGCCTGCTTTTAGTTTTTAGTTGTACTTATTTTGCATTAATCAGTTCTGCATAACTGTTAGGCCTGTTTCCTGTTTCTGTCATGTTGCCGATATTTCAAAATTGTATGTTTATTACTTTAATCAGCTAAATCATGTACAGTTAGATCTCGGACATTCGTGTGGCTAGGTTCCAGAACCCATCGCGAATGAGGAGGATTCATGGATGCTTGGTAGAGTCACTAAAAATGGTAAACATTAGCACCTTTCAAGAAATGTATAATTTTTTTGCATTGAATATACGTTAATGTGTACTTACTATTACAAAATAGTAAATGAACTGTTTTCTAATATTTGTATAACAATTAGCGTTCCAAAGGGAATTAACTTTGAGAATGGGATTAGCATCTTGTAAAGGTACAGTACAATATATCGATACAAATCGATGTATTGTTACACCCCTAGTATGTACAATTAAATTAGGTGCAGTCCTTGCGACTTCCAAACAATAAATTACACATAACATATTGCACGAGACATATTGCACATAAAAGACATATTGCATGAGATTATGTCTATTGCACTCAGGTTGACTAGGTGTCATTCAACGCCCTGATAGCGACAGGGTAGAAACTACTATAAAGTCTGTTAGTCCTTGTTTTGATGCTCCTGTATCTTTTGCCTGTTGGCAGCATTTGGAATAAGTCATGAGCAGGGTGTGAGGAGTCTTTTAGGATGTTTTCTGCTTTTCTGGGACAACGAGAGCTGTGAAGTTCATCCAGAGAGGGTAAAGGAGAGCCGATTACCTCTTTACAATCCGCCGAAGTGATTTTCTTTGCGTTATTGTGCAGCTGGAAAACCACACACACAGACACACAGGATGCTCTCAATGGAACAACGATAGAAGGATATAAGCAGTTTTTGGGGGATGCTATTTTTCCTGAGGTCTCTGAGGAAATAAAACCTCTGCTGAGCCTTCTTTGTCAGCTCTGCTGTGTTCACACCCCAGGACAGGTCCTCCATGATGTGAACTCCCAGAACTAATAAAGTGGAAACCACTTACAGTGATCATGGTTATAGTGACCCACCACTTGTATGGATCAAATAGCTTGGGACAGAATCATTTCTGTACAAATACTGTTTTGGGTCTTGGATAAAATTATTATAATTTTTTTTTTTTTACTTTGATCGTTCTACTTCGCCTTGTTTCTTTTGGCTAGTTACCCGAGGCTAATTTTGTGTGCATATAAATGAAGAAGAAAGTCATTTTCTCTTAATGACAAAAATAGTCTAATCCTGGCAAACCGAGCCACTGAGACATAGTGATATTACAACAAGCACTTTGATACAATGTAAAGTTGTGAAAATGTGCTGTATAAAAAAATTGAATTGAATATTATGTGCTGTACTGTACTATAGCATATTTGGATTATACTCAGTTCAGTCATTTGTATGAATTTGTATTGAAATGAACAAAATTCAGTAAATAGTGACGCCAGTTTTATTACCTTATAGTCATGTAATAAATATACAAATGTCAATTAGATGGTAATCTGCCTGAGACATAAAGAAGAAAAATAAAAATCGGTTATAATGATCATCGTCTTATAGTGATCAATTTCACCCCGACAGAGATGATCACTATAAACGATTTCCACTGTGTTTTAGGCATACTACTGATTTGCTTATCGAATTGTAGGGGATAATAACATTGTATAGTGCCAAAAAGCTGGCGTCCATTACCTGAAATGGACCTGAAATAACATACAGTTTATTCTTGTCAAATAAAATGAACTCAAATTAAATGGTCGATTTGATTTTCTGGAGGAAAATTAATCTTTTAGATTAATCGACCAATCGGTTAAATAGTCGATAGATTAATCCATAGACAAATAGTCATTAGTGGCAGCCCTATTAATTTTATTGATCCCAGGCAGAAATCACTACCCGAGCCTAGTTAACATAGCCTAAACCATGTCAGCTGTCTAATGTCAGTCGTTAAATCAGTGATGGGCCGGGTCTGTAGTATAATTGGCAGTAGTATTTGAATATCTTAGAATGATAAATCTGACAAAAATTAGGATTCGGTAAAAAAAAGTCCTAAAACCACGACCTCAAAATAACAAGAAGCATGAAAAAACACAACCTGCAAGTCAATGAAATTATAAGCGACTTCAGAAATAAAAGTCCAACGTCACTTATAATTAAGGGACTTAGCAACACGGCTTCGCTCACCAAAGGGCCCAAATATGTTATGCGGCTTTTTTAGATCACGGGGGGGCTTTCGGTCGTGCACAGAGAGAGGTGATGTGCATTTCATCTTAAGGGGTTTTGTGCCAGATGACTGCGGATAGTACGTGATATTTTTGCCTGACGGAGATCATGACCGCCAGCTGCACGTGTCCAGGATAATCGACCAGGTGTTTACTGTAGGTGATAACAGTGACTTTCACAGAGCTGAGGTCAGCCAAGAAAGAGCAGGAGAAGAATAGATGTAGGAGGTGTGGAGGTATCTGCATATCTGATTTTTACTGTCCATATTGTATATACTGTCCAGACATTTTACTGTGATATGTGGTATTTCTAAAAGCAGCATGATTCCGGTATTTTGAAATCTTGGTGATAAAATCCCCATGGGCGGTGGCAGAAAGATCGTAATGTCTAACTATTTAGATCGTAATATCATATCAGAAGCTTGAGATTTGGCAACCCTGAAAACGTAAATTTTTTTGTTTCACCTGAGTTGATTTATATAACAAATAACATTACTTTATACAGTGGTTAAACAGCGGAAACTGTCACCTAAAGTAGCAAACTTCCTAATAACTCCAGCTTAAAACTACTATCTAGGATATACGTATATCAAGCAGAATCTGTTACAACACTCTCACTCCCTTCTGGAGGCAAATTTTCTTGAATATCTTTAGAATGACTCAGAACTCCAACCAAATTCCAAAGAATTTGTGAAGACTTACCGACACACCTAGGGCATCCCATCCCACCCTCCCCCTCACTCTGCCTGCTTCACGAACATTAATATAGACAAGAATAAATCTTTCATGCTTCTCGCAGTACTAACCATTGCCAAGAAAACAATCCTTCTGAACTGGAAGTCAAAAGAGAGTTTAAACATAGCTAAGTTCAAAAATCTACTCTTAGACTATTTTTCCATGGAGAGGATGTCTGCCTGTAAGAAAAATTAATTGACAGAATTTGAAAATAGTTGGACTGCAATAATTAATTTTATAATGTAATGCCGCCTGGGGTGGCGGGGTCTCTTTTAGTGCACAATATAGTGTTGGCTCGGTGAAATGCTGCCACACAGGATTAGATTTTTGTTCTGCCATCAGACAGCAATTACTAAAAGAGAAGAAAAAATGCAAGGTTAGTATTTTTTATTATAGTACCTTCATGCATTTAACAGCGAACAATAGCAAATAAAAATATTATAAATATTTATTTTAATATTTTTATTTTAATATTCAGAGAGAGCAGGCCTGGTGGCATTATAGCTTATGCACTTTTTCTTTGAAGTGATTTTATTTTTGCACTAATGGCACCAGTTGCTGACTTTAAAGGACTCAGTTTCCGGGTAAATAAACACATGTTTGTGTTTCAAATAAGAGTGAAATCTGTGTATTTGTGTCCTGCACAGTCAGACCTTAACACCATTCCTTAACACCATTCCTTAACATTGGTTTCATTTCATGTTGGTGAGCATAACGAATTTCAGAAATCGAAGGGAAACCTTAAACATTATAATTTGAACTTTTAATTTTAGTCGACAAAATCAACTGTAGTTTTAATCTACTGTAATCTTATGATATTTAGTCGACTAAAACAAAAATAATTTAGATTACTAAATTATGACTGAAACTAAGTAAAAATTTGGTGTCAGAATTAACACTGGTGGGTACCAGACACAAGGCACGGAATAATGACTCATGCACAGTAAGTAAGGGACAGAACAGAAATGGCGTTCAGTGATGTACGCAGGTCACTCTAACAGCACGTAACAGGATGGAGACCCAGTGTGTCAGTTTGATGTACAAGTGCTGAGTTCTCGATACTGTGTATTTATCTATATATCTGCTTACCCTTCATGTTCACAGAGACCCCAGCAGGAATCATCTGGTCTGGATCAGCACAGAAATGGAGAAGGAGAGAAGAAAAAGAAGAGCTGCTTCTGAAATGCGCCCCCCTGTGGGGTGTAAGAGAAAGAGCACTGAGAGGTAACAGTGTTACAGCCCACTAGCATGCATGTCTCTCTGGGTCTATAGTCAGGCCATAACATAAAGTAACCTGGGCTCCTAGCTAGGGCTGCTCAGTGGGCAGCACTGTAATACAGGTAGCTTCATAATAACACCTTGTCATCTTCTTTATTCACATTTTTCTTCCACAATCAGCCAGTTATTTTATACTAGAGGCCAGCAGCAGACCATCCCTCCCATACAAAATGGCCACATAACAAAAATAAACAAACAAACAAATAAATATACCGGTAAAAAGCAACATCATTCAAGTCTAATTATGGAGGTTTTGAACAATAAAACTAAACCTTTCTTATAGGAATCTAATTTTCAGGCGAGAATTTATTTCACATTGAAGCTGACTGTAAATAAGTCTGTTTGCATCAAGAGCTTCACAGCATATCAATGTACATGAAGGCAGAGCAGAAGGATAAACAGCAGTGTGATGGCGTCCCCATTGTATGAATTATATTTATACCATGAGGGTTTGTTTCCTCTCACTGCCCACAGTGTCCTGATGGAGAGAGCAGACTCCCCTGTACCCAGCAGTGTGATGCTGTCCCCACTGTATGAATTATATTCATATCATGAGGGTTTGTTTCCTCTCACTACCCACAGTGTCCTGATGGAGAGAGCAGACTCCCCTGTACCCAGCAGTGTGATGCCGTCCCCATTGTATGAATTATATTTATACCATGAGGGTTTGTTTCCTCTCACTGCCCACAGTGTCCTGATGGAGAGAGCAGACTCCCCTGTACCCAGCAGTGTGATGCCGTCCCCATTGTATGAATTATATTTATACCATGAGGGTTTGTTTCCTCTCGCTGCGCACAGTGTCCTGATGAAGAGAGCAGACTCCCCTGTACCCAGCAGTGTGATGCCGTCCCCATTGTATGAATTATATTTATACCATGAGGGTTTGTTTCCTCTCGCTGCGCACAGTGTCCTGATGAAGAGAGCAGACTCCCCTGTACCCAGCTGTGTTTCCATGAAGAGTGACTGGTCAATGGAGCACCAAGCCACCTTCAAAGAGGGACGTTTTCCTACAGATCAAAGGTAAATGTGCATTTAAACAAACACTGTTTAAAACACTCAGACTCTCAGTCATATGGCACAGTGACATACAAGGTATGAGAAAAAACACTAACAATAAGTGCATCAATGTTTACCTTTAACAAATTCCATCACCTTTGAGAATTTAAACAATAGCTTTGTCTCTATTCAATATTAATAGCATCTGAGGTAAATGGATGAGGATTACTGTAAAACCTGACTTCCTGTGAACTGGACTTGGAAGTTATTTAATTGCAAAGTGGATTTTGAATTTCAGTCCTCATCACAGAGCTGGAAACAAACTGGTTTGCCTGATCCCTCCTGTATATCCATTACAGAATGACTCAAGAATAGATTATCAGCTTGTAGGACGGATGCTTCTCTTCTGATAAATAATTTCCCTCTCATGAATTCATCAGATTATGCTCTGACTATGGCTTCAGTTTATCATGTTTAATTGAACCATGTGGCTTAATAATGAGCCAGTATCATCAGACACAAAAGAGAAGGACTATTGGTTTCTTTGCCAAAGGTGACAATTAAATACTTGCTGATTCACATCATAATAAATGTGACACTGCAGTGGTTCTCATCCCCTGAGTGTAAAATAAGATGATTTGTTGATCCCAGGGGCAAATTCTCTTGCGTACAGCAGCAAAGTGCAGAGACACAAACTTATAATGTAGAACAGAGACAACGTGCAAAGACAGCAGATATAGTGCAAGTAAGTAATCCTCTTTGGAAGTAAACAAAATTTTTATAGGTAATCAAGTTTAAGAAGTAAACAGTACACAAAGAAAAAATCCTGAAAATACAATACTGTTTAATAAGTAAATTTAAATAAAAAATTTTTAATCGTTACAAATGGGACGTTAAGGCTGGCTGTGGGGGCTGCACATTGACAGCAGGCATTGTGGTGTCTAACGGCAGCAGGCAGGAAAGATCCCCAGTAGCGCTTCTTAGCTCACGGTGGGGGAATGAGCCGGTGGCTGAAGGTGCCCCAAGATAGCGCCCCCTGGAGCCTCGGCTGGGTTATGGACCAGGCCAGTGGGGCCAGTGCACTGGGGGTTCGGAACAGCAGTGGCTGTGAGTCCCAACATTTATAGTGCAAGATATGAAATGCCCCCCCCCCCCCCCTGTGGGGTGTAAGAGAAAGAGCACTGAGAGGTAACAGTGTTACAGCCCACTAGCATGCATGTCTCTCTGGGTCTATAGTCAGGCCATAACATAAAGTAACCTGGGCTCCTAGCTAGGGCTGCTCAGTGGGCAGCACTGTAATATGTGTAGCTTCATAATAAGACCTTGTCATCTTCTTTATTCACATTTTTCTTCCACAATCAGCCAGTTATTTTATACTAGAGGCCAGCAGCAGACCATCCCTCCCATACAAAATGGCCACATAACAAAAATAAACAAACAAACAAATAAATATACCGGTAAAAAGCAGCATCATTCAAGTCTAATTATGGAGGTTTTGAACAATAAAACTAAACCTTTCTTATAGGAATCTAATTTTCAGGCGAGAATTTATTTCACATTGAAGCTGACTGTAAATAAGTCTGTTTGCATCAAGAGCTTCACAGCATATCAATGTACATGAAGGCAGAGCAGAAGGATAAACAGCAGTGTGATGGTGTCCCCATTGTATGAATTATATTTATACCATGAGGGTTTGTTTCCTCTCACTGCCCACAGTGTCCTGATGGAGAGAGCAGACTCCCCTGTACCCAGCAGTGTGATGCCGTCCCCACTGTATGAATTATATTCATATCATGAGGGTTTGTTTCCTCTCACTACCCACAGTGTCCTGATGGAGAGAGCAGACTCCCCTGTACCCAGCAGTGTGATGCCGTCCCCATTGTATGAATTATATTTATACCATGAGGGTTTGTTTCCTCTCACTGCCCACAGTGTCCTGATGAAGAGAGCAGACTCCCCTGTACCCAGCAGTGTGATGCCGTCCCCATTGTATGAATTATATTTATACCATGAGGGTTTGTTTCCTCTCGCTGCGCACAGTGTCCTGATGAAGAGAGCAGACTCCCCTGTACCCAGCAGTGTGATGCCGTCCCCATTGTATGAATTATATTTATACCATGAGGGTTTGTTTCCTCTCACTGCACACAGTGTCCTGATGAAGAGAGCAGACTCCCCTGTACCCAGCAGTGTGATGCCGTCCCCATTGTATGAATTATATTTATACCATGAGGGTTTGTTTCCTCTCACTGCACACAGTGTCCTGATGAAGAGAGCAGACTCCCCTGTACCCAGCAGTGTGATGCCGTCCCCATTGTATGAATTATATTTATACCATGAGGGTTTGTTTCCTCTCACCGCACACAGTGTCCTGATGAAGAGAGCAGACTCCCCTGTACCCAGCTGTGTTTCCATGAAGAGTGACTGGTCAATGGAGCACCAAGCCACCTTCAAAGAGGGACGTTTTCCTACAGATCAAAGGTAAATGTGCATTTAAACAAACACTGTTTAAAACACTCAGACTCTCAGTCATATGGCACAGTGACATACAAGGTATGAGAAAAAACACTAACAATAAGTGCATCAATGTTTACCTTTAACAAATTCCATCACCTTTTAGAATTTAAACAATAGCTTTGTCTCTATTCAATATTAATAGCATCTGAGGTAAATGGATGAGGATTACTGTAAAACCTGACTTCCTGTGAACTGGACTTGGAAGTTATTTAATTGCAAAGTGGATTTTGAATTTCAGTCCTCATCACAGAGCTGGAAACAAACTGGTTTGCCTGATCCCTCCTGTATATCCATTACAGAATGACTCAAGAATAGATTATCAGCTTGTAGGACGGATGCTTCTCTTCTGATAAATAATTTCCCTCTCATGAATTCATCAGATTATGCTCTGACTATGGCTTCAGTTTATCATGTTTAATTGAACCATGTGGCTTAATAATGAGCCAGTATCATCAGACACAAAAGAGAAGGACTATTGGTTTCTTTGCCAAAGGTGACAATTAAATACTTGCTGATTCACATCATAATAAATGTGACACTGCAGTGGTTCTCATCCCCTGAGTGTAAAATAAGATGATTTGTTGATCCCAGGGGCAAATTCTCTTGCGTACAGCAGCAAAGTGCAGAGACACAAACTTATAATGTAGAACAGAGACAACGTGCAAAGACAGCAGATATAGTGCAAGTAAGTAATCCTCTTTGGAAGTAAACAAAATTTTTATAGGTAATCAAGTTTAAGAAGTAAACAGTACACAAAGAAAAAATCCTGAAAATACAATACTGTTTAATAAGTAAATTTAAATAAAAAAATTTTAATCGTTACAAATGGGACGTTAAGGCTGGCTGTGGGGGCTGCACATTGACAGCAGGCATTGTGGTGTCTAACGGCAGCAGGCAGGAAAGATCCCCAGTAGCGCTTCTTAGCTCACGGTGGGGGAATGAGCCGGTGGCTGAAGGTGCCCCAAGATAGCGCCCCCTGGAGCCTCGGCTGGGTTATGGACCGGGCCAGTGGGGCCAGTGCACTGGGGGTTCGGAACAGCAGTGGCTGTGAGTCCCAACATTTATAGTGCAAGATATGAAATGCCCCCCCCCCCCCCCCCTGTGGGGTGTAAGAGAAAGAGCACTGAGAGGTAACAGTGTTACAGCCCACTAGCATGCATGTCTCTCTGGGTCTATAGTCAGGCCATAACATAAAGTAACCTGAGCTCCTAGCTAGGGCTGCTCAGTGGGCAGCACTGTAATACAGGTAGCTTCATAATAAGACCTTGTCATCTTCTTTATTCACATTTTTCTTCCACAATCAGCCAGTTATTTTATACTAGAGGCCAGCAGCAGACCATCCCTCCCATACAAAATGGCCACATAACAAAAATAAACAAACAAACAAATAAATATACCGGTAAAAAGCAGCATCATTCAAGTCTAATTATGGAGGTTTTGAACAATAAAACTAAACCTTTCTTATAGGAATCTAATTTTCAGGCGAGAATTTATTTCACATTGAAGCTGACTGTAAATAAGTCTGTTTGCATCAAGAGCTTCACAGCATATCAATGTACATGAAGGCAGAGCAGAAGGATAAACAGCAGTGTGATGGTGTCCCCATTGTATGAATTATATTTATACCATGAGGGTTTGTTTCCTCTCACTGCCCACAGTGTCCTGATGGAGAGAGCAGACTCCCCTGTACCCAGCAGTGTGATGCCGTCCCCACTGTATGAATTATATTCATATCATGAGGGTTTGTTTCCTCTCACTACCCACAGTGTCCTGATGGAGAGAGCAGACTCCCCTGTACCCAGCAGTGTGATGCCGTCCCCATTGTATGAATTATATTTATACCATGAGGGTTTGTTTCCTCTCACTGCCCACAGTGTCCTGATGAAGAGAACAGACTCCCCTGTACCCAGCAGTGTGATGCCGTCCCCATTGTATGAATTATATTCATATCATGAGGGTTTGTTTCCTCTCACTACCCACAGTGTCCTGATGGAGAGAGCAGACTCCCCTGTACCCAGCAGTGTGATGCCATCCCCATTGTATGAATTATATTTATACCATGAGGGTTTGTTTCCTCTCGCTGCGCACAGTGTCCTGATGAAGAGAGCAGACTCCCCTGTACCCAGCAGTGTGATGCCGTCCCCATTGTATGAATTATATTTATACCATGAGGGTTTGTTTCCTCTCACTGCCCACAGTGTCCTGATGAAGAGAGCAGACTCCCCTGTACCCAGCAGTGTGATGCCGTCCCCATTGTATGAATTATATTTATACCATGAGGGTCTGTTTCCTCTCACTGCACACAGTGTCCTGATGGAGAGAGCAGACTCCCCTGTACCCAGCAGTGTGATGCCGTCCCCATTGTATGAATTATATTTATACCATGAGGGTTTGTTTCCTCTCACTGCCCACAGTGTCCTGATGAAGAGAGCAGACTCCCCTGTACCCAGCAGTGTGATGCCGTCCCCATTGTATGAATTATATTCATATCATGAGGGTTTGTTTCCTCTCACTACCCACAGTGTCCTGATGGAGAGAGCAGACTCCCCTGTACCCAGCAGTGTGATGCCGTCCCCATTGTATGAATTATATTTATACCATGAGGGTTTGTTTCCTCTCGCTGCGCACAGTGTCCTGATGAAGAGAGCAGACTCCCCTGTACCCAGCAGTGTGATGCCGTCCCCATTGTATGAATTATATTCATACCATGAGGGTTTGTTTCCTCTCACTGCCCACAGTGTCCTGATGAAGAGAGCAGACTCCCCTGTACCCAGCAGTGTGATGCCGTCCCCATTGTATGAATTATATTTATACCATGAGGGTTTGTTTCCTCTTGCTGCCCACAGTGTCCTGATGAAGAGAGCAGACTCCCCTGTACCCAGCAGTGTGATGCCGTCCCCATTGTATGAATTATATTGATACCATGAGGGTTTGTTTCCTCTCACTGCACACAGTGTCCTGATGGAGAGAGCAGACTCCCCTGTACCCAGCAGTGTGATGCCGTCCCCATTGTATGAATTATATTTATACCATGAGGGTTTGTTTCCTCTCACTGCCCACAGTGTCCTGATGGAGAGAGCAGACTCCCCTGTACCCAGCAGTGTGATGCCGTCCCCATTGTATGAATTATATTTATACCATGAGGGTTTGTTTCCTCTCACTGCCCACAGTGTCCTGATGGAGAGAGCAGACTCCCCTGTACCCAGCAGTGTGATGCCGTCCCCATTGTATGAATTATATTCATACCATGAGGGTTTGTTTCCTCTCACTGCCCACAGTGTCCTGATGGAGAGAGCAGACTCCCCTGTACCCAGCAGTGTGATGCCGTCCCCATTGTATGAATTATATTCATATCATGAGGGTTTGTTTCCTCTCACTACCCACAGTGTCCTGATGGAGAGAGCAGACTCCCCTGTACCCAGCAGTGTGATGCCGTCCCCATTGTATGAATTATATTTATACCATGAGGGTTTGTTTCCTCTCGCTGCGCACAGTGTCCTGATGAAGAGAGCAGACTCCCCTGTACCCAGCAGTGTGATGCCGTCCCCATTGTATGAATTATATTTATACCATGAGGGTTTGTTTCCTCTCACCGCCCACAGGGTCCTGATGAAGAGAGCAGACTCCCCTGTACCCAGCAGTGAGATGCCGTCCCCATTGTATGAATTATATTTATACCATGAGGGTTTGTTTCCTCTTGCTGCCCACAGTGTCCTGATGAAGAGAGCAGACTCCCCTGTACCCAGCAGTGTGATGCCGTCCCCATTGTATGAATTATATTTATACCATGAGGGTTTGTTTCCTCTCACTGCACACAGTGTCCTGATGGAGAGAGCAGACTCCCCTGTACCCAGCAGTGTGATGCCGTCCCCATTGTATGAATTATATTTATACCATGAGGGTTTGTTTCCTCTCACTGCCCACAGTGTCCTGATGGAGAGAGCAGACTCCCCTGTACCCAGCTGTGTTTCCATGAAGAGTGACTGGTCAATGGAGCACCAAGCCACCTTCAAAGAGGGACCTTTTCCTACAGATCAAAGGTAAATGTGCATTTAAACAAACACTGTTTAAAACACTCAGACTCTCAGTCATATGGCACAGTGACATACAAGGTATGAGAAAAAACACTAACAATAAATGCATCAATGTTTACCTTTAATAAATTCCATCACCTTTGAGAATTTAAACAATAGCTTTGTCTCTATTCGATATAAATGACATCTGATGTAAATGGATGAGGATTACTGTAAAACCTGAGGCAGGAAAGATCCCCAGTAGTGCTTCTTAGCTCACGGTGGGGGAATGAGCCGATGGCTGAAGGCGCTCCAAGATAGCGCCCCCTGGAGCCTCAGCTGGGTTATAGGCCAGGCCAATGGGGCAAATTTACTATGAGGGCCCCAGCATATAGAGCTCATGCTGACCACTTGGGCCCCTGGAACCCCTTCCATATACTGTATGGCGAGCATTAACTCCCAGGGTCCTCAGCCCCCCCAGCATATAGAGTGCAAGCTGGTCACCTGGGGCACTCGGTACACGCCAGCCGCCTTGGGCACTCGGTACACGCCGGCTACCTGGGGTATTCTGTACACGCCGGCCACCTGGGGCACTCTGTAAATGCCGGCCACTTGGGGTATTCAGTACAAGCCGGCCACCTGGGGCATTTGGTACACGCTGGCCACCTGGGGCGCTCAGTACACGCTGGCCGCCTGGGGCACTCGGTACACGCCGGCCACCTGGGGTGTTCGGTACACGCCGGCCACCTGGGGCACTCGGTACACGCCGGCCACCTGGGGTGTTCGGTACACGCTGGCCGCTTGGGGCACTCGGTACACGCTGGCCACCTGGGGTGTTCGGTACTCGCCGACCACCTGGGGCACTCGGTACACGCCGGCCGCCTGGGGCACTCGGTACACGCCGGCCACCTGGGGTGTTCGGTACACGCCGGCCACCTGGGGCACTCGGTACACGCCGGCCACCTGGGGTGTTCGGTACACGCTGGCCGCCTGGGGCACTCGGTACACGCTGGCCACCTGGGGTGTTCGGTACACCTGGGGCACTCGGTACACGCCGGCCACCTGGGGTGTTCGGTACACGCTGGCCGCCTGGGGCACTCGGTACACGCTGGCCACCTGGGGTGTTCGGTACACGCCGGCCACCTTGGGCACTCGGTACACGCCGGCCGCCTGGGGCACTCGGTACACGCCGGTCACTTGGGGCATTCGGTACACGCTGGACACTTGGGGCACTCGGTACACGCTGGCCACCTGGGGTGTTCGGTACACGCCGGCCACCTGGGGCACTCGGTACACGCTGGCCACCTGGGGTGTTCGGTACACGCCGGCCACCTTGGGCACTCGGTACACGCCGGCCGCCTGGGGCACTCGGTACACGCCGGTCACTTGGGGCATTCGGTACACGCTGGACACTTGGGGCACTCGGTACACGCTGGCCACCTGGGGTGTTCGGTACACGCCGGCCACCTGGGGCACTCGGTACACGCCGGCCACCTGGGGTGTTCGGTACACTCTGGCCGCCTGGGGCACTCGGTACACGCCGGCCACCTGGGGCACTCGGTACACGCCGGCCGCCTGGGGCACTCGGTACACGCCGGTCACTTGGGGCATTCGGTACACGCCGGTCACTTGGGGCATTCGGTACACGCTGGACACTTGGGGCATTTGGTACACGGCTGCCACTTGGGGCACTTGGTACATGCCATGCTCCTTGGTGTGTACAGTGCCAGCTTAAAACAGGGACATTTCAGAGATTAAGCTGTGAGCTGAGCATCAAGGCCCCCTGGGTCCTCAGCAAGGACAGTGGGCCAGGATTAACATCAGGCTCACTGGCCCCCGTCCTGCATACGCTGACTGGCATGTTACAGTAAATAGTTCAGAATAGTGGGGAACCTTGTTCTTATATCACAGCTACTGCTACACTGTGGTCATTCAAGAGCTTGTATTATTTTCCAATGTTTCCTATTATTACCTTCTCTGTCATTTAGACACAGGGCATTAATGATAGCTAGCTAACTTGTCAGATAACATTACACTGTGTCTTTAAGTCTGCTGCTACTAACTTTGAACACTAAGTTTAAACATTGACCAGTAATACCAGCCAAGACTGAAAGGTCAGGCTGATGCCAGTTTCGTGATCTTTAATGAATATTGGTTAATTGCAATATGTTAACTGATATAATGCGCATCTCTACATATTGTTTGTTCCATCTTCATAACTCACATTTATTATTATTATTATTATTATTATTTTAACAACAACAACAATAATAATCTTAATCAGTATCATATCAGAATCATGAGTGAAAATCACGATCTTGATTCTGAGTGAAAAGTGTAGGGTGACCAGGTGACCAATCGGACAATGATAGGCTATAACTAGCATGTTTAAATCAGGTATGGGTCATGTGATGAGTAGGGACCAATCAAGCTGCTTTTAGAGTAAAATAATCAATTCACACAATATTATGACAGTGGGGTGTGACCCACAGTGTTATGGCGGAAGAGAGAGACCCAGAGTGTTCTGGCTGAGGCAGTGATGGCGTTCACTAGCATCCGGTACTAGGAAGCGGATGGAGGGGGCCGCATGAGTCAGAACTCTGACCTGGAGTCAGCCATTGAGCTGCAGATAAGAGGTCAGGTCAGCCCCTGGCAGAGTTGTGGCCTGTGTCATAGTGTGTACATAGATTACTGAAGATGGCGGCGCGGAAGGACACAGCGGCTACTCCGGATCTCATAGTGTGCATTTGTTTTGTTGTTAATGTCTGTATTTGTAGTCTTCTGCTATCAGAACATGTGTGTGAAAGACGCAAAAAGACGCACATACAACCGCTGTGCTCATCTGGAAATCAAAGAAAGATTTAAAGATAACTTAGCCGAAAACGCGCTAACAGAGGGGTTCCGCGAGCTTGGCCTGTTCCGCGATTTCGGCCTGTTCCGCGATTTCGGCCTGTTCTGCGAGCTCGGCCTGTTCCTGCCCCTGAATCGGCTGCAGCACCCATCCCAGTAAAGAGACTCCTCAAGCGGTGTAAATTCACCCAGAAAGCGCGGAGGCATCCGGGCTAAGCTAAAGGCTAATCCAACCAAACCAGCGGTGCCATCCATCATTCTGGCAAACGTCCGTTCGCTGGAAAATAAACTCGACCACATCCGACTAGAGAGAGCTGCACATCGCGACATGAAGGACTGCAGTGTTTTCATATTTACGGAAACCTGGCTGAACGACAACATCCCCGAAGTGGCTATTCAGCTAAGGGGGCTACATGCTATCCGTGCAGACCGAGACGCCGGCAAATCCGGAAAAGCTGATGTGTTTACAACAACACAGAATGGTGTGGAAACACAGGTATGATCACCAATCACTGTTCATCGCTGATGGAATTTGTGGTAGTGAAGTGCAGACCTTATTATTCGCTGTGGGAGTTCAGCGTCATTGTTATTGTGGTGGTGTACATTCCCCCCGATGCTAATGCTAAGGAGGCGCGACGCGAGCTGTACGAAGCCATCAGCGACCTGCAACCTCTCCACCTCATCATCCCCGGGGACTTTAATGAAGCAAATTTAAAGTCTGTTTTACCCAAACTCCAAGTTCCCAACCAGAGGAGCTAATATACTGGACTTGGTTTCCACGAACACTGAAGCTGCATACAGAGCAGCCCCCCACCCCCACCTTGGACGTCCAGACCACACTACAGTAATGCTCACTCCAGCATACAGCCCACTGCTGAAAAGCGTAAAACCTGTAACAAAGAAGGTCAGAACATGGCCGGAGGGAGCGACTGAAGCCCTGCAAGACTGGAGCATCTTCAGAGAAGCAGGATCCACCGGCCAGCACACAGACATTAACGAATATGCTGAGACAGTGATGGGATACATTGACAAATACATTGCAGAAGGTTTACAGCAGAAGTGCATAAACTGCTGAAAACACGGAATGCTGCTTTCAGAGGAAAATACGCTGTGGTGCTCAAAAGAGCAAGAATGAACCTCTCCCGGGACACGAAGCTGGTAAAAAGGGAATACAGGAAGAATATCAAGAGACACTTCACCTATTCAAGAGACGCACGACGCATGTGGCAGGGTATCCAAGCCATCACTGACTTCAAGACCCCGCCACGTGTGTGTGAAACTGATGCCTCTCTTTCAGATGCACTCAACCACTTCTACGGCAGGTTTGAGATCCAGAACACCAAGCCAGCATGGAAGACCGCACTCCCACCAGACGACTGAGTGCTGTTCCTGTCTGCAGCCAGCGTAAGAACGACCCTCGCTAGAGTCACCCCACGGAAAGCTGCTGGACCCGACAACGTACCCAGACATGTGCTCAGAGCCTGATCTGACCGGCTAGCCGATGTCCTTGTGGACATCTTCAACACCTCCCTGAAGCAAGCTGTCATCCCGCAGTGCTTCAAGACCACCACCATCAGACCTGTTCCAGAGAAGGCCACCGTCAGAGCACAACGACTACCGCCCAGTAGTACTTACTCCAATCGCTACGAAGTGCTTTGCGCGACTGGTCCTGAGCCACATCAAGAACCAGCTCCCCCTCATGCTAGATCCACTGCAGTTTGTGTACTGCATGAACAGATCAACAGATGATGCAATCTTACTTGCACTTCACCTGTCCCTGTCACACCTGGAACACTGAAACACCTACATGAAGATGCTGTTCATCGACTTCAGCTCAGAATTCAACAGTATCATCTCTCAGCAGCTGATCGCCAAGTTGGACCTGCTCGGACTGAACACCTCCACCTGCAACTGGATTCTGGACTTCCTTACTGGAAAGCCCTAGACATTCCAGAACGGCACCATCAGCTCCAACACAATCACGCTGAACACAGACGCTGCCCATGGGTGTGTGTTGAGTCCGTTTCTCTTCACGCACCTGAGACACAACTGCACCTCCAGCTCCAGCACAAATCACCTCATTAAATTTGCGGACGACACCACTGTTGTGGGACTCATTAAGAACAATGATGAGACAGCATACAGGGAAGAGGTACAGCAGCTGGCAGTCTGGTGCAAGGACAATTTAGATTAGATTAGATTCAATTTTATTGTCATTACACATGTATAAATACAGGGGCAACAAGATTCAGTTTAGCATCTAATCACAAGTGCAAAGAGCAGCAAGTGCAATAAATATAGTATGTGATATGTATGGTTAAATGCAGTATGTACAGTTAAATGCAGTATGTACAGTTAAGAGCACAGCGAAGGTGGGAATAGATATATAGATAGATATACAAATGTTAAAAAAAAATGCGGATGGCAAATATATAGATGTACAATATACGTGTATGTACAATGTACAATATACAGATATATACAGATGCGCTATGTATGTGCTGAGATACTATAGGTACTATAATATACAGTCAGGTCCATAAATATTGGGACATCGACACAATTCTAATCTTTTTGGCTCTATACACCACCTCAATGAATTTGAAATGGAATGAACAAGATGTGCTTTAACTGCAGACTTTCAGCTTTAATTTGAGGGTATATACATACAAATCAGGTGAACGGTGTAGGAATGACAGCAGTTTGTATATCTGCCACCCACTTTTTAAGGGACCAAAAGTAATGGGACAAATTAACAATCATAAATCAAACTTTCACTTTTTAATACTTGGTTGCAAATCCTTTGCAGTCAATTACAGCCTGAAGTCCGGAATGCACAGGCATCATCAAACGCTGGGTTGCATCCCTGCTTGTTCTTGGGGCATTTCCCCTTCAGTTTTGTCTTTAGCAAGTGAAATACACGCTCAATCGGATTCAGGTCAGGTGATTGACTTGGCCATTGCATAATATTCCACTTCTTTGCCTTAAAAACTCTTTGGTTGCTTTCGCAGTATGCTTCAGGTCATTGTCCATCTGCACTATGAAGCACCGTCCAATGAGTTCTGAAGCATTTGGCTGAATGTGAGCAGATAATATTGCCCGAAACACTTCAGAATTCATCCTGCTGCTTTTGTCAGCAGGCACATCATCAATAAATACAAGGGAACCAGTTCCAGTGGCAGCCATACATGCCCACGCCATGACACTACCACCACCATACTTCACTGATGATGTGGTATGTTTTGGATCGTGAGCAGTTCCTTTCCTTCTCCATACTCTTCTCTTCCCATCACTCTGGTACAAGTTGATCTTTGTCTCATCTGTCCATAGGATGTTGTTCCAGAACTGTAAAGGCTTTTTTAGATGTTGTTTGGCAAACTCTAATCTGGCCTTCCTGTTTTTGAGGCTCACCAATGGTTTACATCTTTAGTTGAACCCTCTGTATTCACTCTGGTGAAGTCTTCTCTTGATTGTTGACCTTGACACACATACACCTACTTCCTGGAGAGTGTTCTTGATCTGGCCATCTGTTCTGAAGGGGTTTTTCTTCACCAGGGAAAGATTTCTTCGGTCATCCACCACAGTTGTTTTCCGTGGTCTTGCAACTCTTGATGTTGCTGAGCTCACCGGTGCGATCTTTCTTTTTAAGAATGTTCCAAACAGTTGATTTGGCCACACCTAATGTATTTGCTATCTCTCTGATGGGTTTGTTTTTATTTTTCCAGCCTAATGACGGCTTGCTTCACTGATAGTGACAGCTCTCTGCATCTCATATTGAGAGTTGACAGCAATGGATTCCAAATGCAAATAGCACACTTGAAATGAACTCTAGACCTTTTATCTGCTCCTTGTAAATTAAATAATGAGGGAATGACACACACTTGGCCATGGAACAGCTGAGCAGCCAATTGTCCCATTACTTTTGGTCCCTTAAAAAGTGGGTGGCAGATATACAAACTGCTGTAATTCCTACACCGTTCACCTGATTTGTATGTAAGTACCCTCAAATTAAAGCTGAACGTCTGCAGTTAAAGCACATCTTGTTCGTTTCACTTCAAATCGATTGTGGTGGTGTATAGAGCCAAAAAGATTAGAATTGTGTTGATGTCCCAATATTTATGGACCTGACTGTATATATACACAGATGTACAATATACAGATATACAGATTCACTATGTATGTGCCGTAATACTAAGAGTGCTATAATATATATATATATATATATATATATATATATATATATATATACACACACATACACAGATGTGCAATGTACAGGTGTGTTGTGTGTTTAGCGGGGGACTGAGTTCAGTAGTGTGACCGCTGTGGGGAAAAAGCTGTTCCTGAACCTGCTGGTAGCGCCTTCTGGAGGGGAGGAGCTGGAAGAGTTTGTTGGCTGGATGAGAGGAGTCCTTAAGGATGTTGCGTGCTCGGTGTAGACATCTCTTCTTGTGGACATCCTCAATGGCAGGAATTGGAGTCCCTATGATTCGTTGGGCGGTTTTTACCACCCACTGCAGTGCCTTGCGGTCAGCCACAGTACAATTCCCATACCATGCTGTAATACAGTTGGTCAGGATGCTTTCTATCGCACAGCGGTAGAAGTTGCCCAGTATGTCAGCAGACAGTTGGTTCTTTTTCAGTGTCCTCAAGAAGAAGAGGCGCTGATGGGCCTTCTTGACCAGGCTGGAGGTGTTGGTTGTCCAGGACAGGTTCTCTGAGATGTGTGTCCCCAGGAATTTGAAGCTGGGAACCCGTTCAACAGCCATGCCATTGATGTGGATGGGGTGGTGGGTATCTCTCTTCTCCTTCCTGAAGTCCACAATGAGCTCCTTGGTTTTGGAGGTATTCAGGAGCAGGTTATTATCAGCGCACCATGCAGATAGGTGTTTTACCTCTTCCCTGTAGCCAGACCCATCGTTGTCACTGATGAGACCGATCACCGTGGTGTCATCTGCAAACTTGATGATGGAGTTGGATCCATACATAGGCCTGCAGTCATGGGTGAAAAGGGAGTAGAGGAATGGGCTCAGCACACAGCCCTGTGGAACACCAGTGCTGAGTGTAATGGTAGTAGAGCAGTTATGGCCTAACCTGACATGCTGGGGTCTGTCGGTCAGGAAGTCCGTGATCCAATTACAGATAGAATTGTTAATACCAAGATCCCCAAGTTTAGTGATCAACTTGGAAGGGATGACTGTATTGAATGCTGAGCTGAAGTCAACAAACAGCATTCTTGCATAAGTGTTCTTATTGTCCAGGTGTGAGAGTACACAGTGAAGCGCTGTGGATACAGCATCCTCTGTACTTCTATTGCTTCGGTAGGCAAATTGGTGAGGATCTAGTGTGGGGGGCAGGCATGTCTTGAGGTGTGACAGGACCAGTCGCTCAAAGCACTTCATAGCTATAGGCGTGAGTGCTACAGGGCGGTAGTCGTTCAGGCACATCGGTGATGAGTGTTTCGGCACTGGCACTATGGAGGTGGTTTTGAAGCATGCTGGTACTGCTGCCTGGGCAAGGGACAGGTTGAAAATGTCTGTAAAGACCCCTGTAAGCTGTTCAGCACATGCCCTAAGCACACGTCCAGGAATACCGTCAGGGCCAGCAGCCTTACGAGCATTGATACGGCTCAGTGCATCATGTACCTCTGTGTGGGTGAGTGTGAGGGTATGGCAGTCATCAGAGTGTAGGGTTATGGTGGACTTTTCCTTATTGTCCTTGTCAAAACGAGCGTAGAAGTCATTCAGCTCATTAAGGGAGGACACGTTCATGGCTGTCTGTGTGGAAGTGCTAGGCTTGTAGTCAGAGATGGCCTGGATGCCCAGCCACATGCGACGGGGGTCAGAGTTGACAAAGTGCTCCTCCACCTTCAGTTTGTAGCTAAGCTTGGCCTTGTTGATGCCCCTCTTCAGTTCTGCCCTGGATGTACTGTAGGCCTGTGCGTCACCTGATCTGAAAGCTTTGTTACGTGCCTTTAGCAGAAGTCGCACTTCCCTGTTCATCCATGGTTTCTGATTTGGATACGTTGTGATCTGCTTCTTTGTAGTAACACTGTCAATTGTGGTGCTGATGTATTCCAGTACTGAGTGTGTGTAACAGTCAATGTTTATATACGAGTCGAAGGTGGCCTGAGAGGCAAACATGCTCCAGTCCGTGTCCTTAAACCTGTCCTGGAGTGCAGAGTCTACCCCCGCTGGCCACACTTTGATGGTCTTTACTGTTGGTTTCACACGGTTGATGAGTGGTGAGTACTTGGGGGTGAGAAACAAAGAAAGGTGATCTGACTGTCCCAGGTGGGGGAGGGGTGTAGCAATGTTTGTATAAACATGATCCAAAGTTTTATCCCCTCTGGTATGGCAGGATACATGTTGGTGAAATTTAGGTAGCACTGTCTTTAGGTTGGAGTGGTTGAAATCCCCTGCTACAATAAATGCAGCCTCGGGGTGAGCAGATTGTTGTTTGCTAATGGCTGCATATAGTTCTTTCATAGCAAGCTTAGCATTAGCATCCGGTGGGATATAAGCAGCTGTTATTATAGTGGAGGTGAACTCCCTCGGCATATAGAATGGTCTACACTTAACCATGAGATACTCAAGGTCAGCTGAGCAATGTTTTCCAACAATGACAGAGTTCGTACACCAAGCCTTGTTAACATAAATGCACAATCCTCCGCCTCTTGTCTTACCGGAAACATCAGCTGTTCTGTCCGCCCGGAGAGTTTGGCGTCCGACTAGCTCAATAGCATCGTGAGGTATACCGCTGTGTAGCCATGTTTCCGTAAATATTAGGATGTTACAGTCCATAAGTCTCCTGTTGTCGGTGATCCAAAGTCGTAACTCATCCATTTTGTTCACCAGGGACCGCACATTAGTGAGGAAAATAGTGGGTAAGGAAAGCCGATGTGGTGATAGCCTTAGCTTAGCTGTTAGTCCTCCGCGTTTCCCCCGCCTTTGTTTACGGTCTCTGCGCCATCTTCGAGCACTTCCGGTCGGCCGAGTAGCCTGCAAAGCGTCGGGTGTTCTTCTTATCTCAGGGATGAGACGAAGGCTACTGATAAAACAGTCGGAGTTGTGCAAATCTATATCCAAAAGCTCTTGTCGGGTGTAAGATGTAAAAGCGAAGCTGTTCTGAACGAACAGACCCGAAATGAGCAGGAATATAACTGCTATTTTGCAAAATCTGAAGAGACGCTGAGCCTCGCATGACGCACGCGCCGCCATTTTTCTAGGGTATGGACACAATGAATTAATCTGACTCTTAATGTTGACAAAACAAAAGAGCTGATTATCGACTTCAGAAAGACCAAGACTGACCATCCTCCGCTGAATATCGCAGTGGAGTAAGTGAAGGGCACCAAATTCCTTGGTGTTCCCATCACAGACGACCTTTCCTGGACCAGCAGCACCAGTTTCCTCACCAAAAGAGCTCAGGAGTGCCTGCACTTTCTGAGGAGACTGAAGAAGGTACATCTCCCCAAACCCATCCTCACCACCTTCTACAGGGGCACCATCCAGAGCATTCTATCCAGTTCTATTACAGTCTGGTATGGAAACTGCCACGCCTCCGACCACAGAGCCTTTCAGAGGATTGTTCATTCCGCTGAGCGCATCACCGGCAGCTCTCTGTCCAGCCTGCAGGACACTTACACTTCCCGCTGCATCTGTAAGGCCACCAGCATTGTGACTGACCGGTACCATCCCACCCAGGAACCGTTTATCCCTCTTCCATCCAGAAGAAGATTCTGCAGCATCAGGAGCAGGTCTGCATGACCGTGCAATAGCAGCAGGTCTGCATGACCGTGCGATAGGAGCAGGTCTGCACGACTGTGCGATAGGAGCAGGTCTGCACGACTGTGCGATAGGAGCAGGTCTGCATGACCGTGCGATAGGAGCAGGTCTGCACGACCGTGCAATAGGAGCAGGTCTGCATGACCGTGCAGTAGGAGCAGGTCTGCACGACTGTGCAGTAGGAGCAGGTCTGCACGACCGTGCAATAGGAGCAGGTCTTCATGACTGTGCGATAGGAGCAGGTCTGCATGACTGTGCAGTAGGAGCAGGTCTGCATGACTGTGCAATAGCTTCTTTCCCCAAGCAGTCCGGCTCCCGAACAGCACACCGCCCCCCCCCCCATACACACACACACACACACACTTGACTCTGTACTGCACACCCTGCGCTGTTCTATGTAACACTTTATATTTATTCATTTTGATCCCGTTATGGCTGCTTTTATATGAATATGTCTACATCTATGCATACCTGGACTTTTACACACGTATTGCATTCTTGCACAACTTCTCTTAATTTGCACAATATAACCTGCTCCCTTTACTTACCCTGTATATATGTACATTCATACTGCTTTCATACTGTATTCTTCATGTCATTGTACTGTCTTTCTATTCATGTCTTCTCTATATAAATGTACATTCAGATATATGTATATAGGTGTAGTGTAAATTATTACCCCTCTCACCCTCATTGTGATCTGTCTGTGCTGTTGTGTTTTATGTTACACTTATGCTCATGGAGAACGATATTCCGTCTCACTGTATACTTTTTGTTTTGGATGACAGTAAAGCTCTACTTTCTTACGTATGACTTGTGCTGATCTCTCTATAGCTCCGGCAGATACTGTGCTTGTCTTGGGTTGCGCCTGTGGTAATGGACACCGGGGGGCGCTATAGCACCCGCAGATACTGTGCTTGTCTTGGGTTGCGCCTGTGGTAATGGACACCGGGGGGCGCTATAGCACCCGCAGATACTGTGCTTGCCTTGGGGTGCGCCTGTGGTAATGGACACCGGGGGGCGCTATAGCACCGGCAGATACTGTGCTTGTCTTGGGCTGCGCCTGTGGTAATGGACACCGGGGGGCGCTATAGCACCGGCAGATACTGTGCTTGTCTTGGGCTGCGCCTGTGGTAATGGACACCGGGGGGCGCTATAGCACCGGCAGATACTGTGCTTGTCTTGGGTTGCGCCTGTGGTAATGGACACTGGGGGGCGCTGGGCCCCGACAGTTGGGTGGTGTAAGCTGAGAGACCTGCCTCCCCTCATGCTCCTCGCTCCCCCTCTCACCTGCTCTCACGCTTCCCCCAGTCCCCGGTCAGCACATCCCCCTCATAACCTGATGGGATAAGAATGTTTTGAAGGTTTGAGGCAGCATCACCAGGGGCCTGTACTACGAAGTGGAGTTACTGGCTTATCGGGGTAACTTGTCAAATTTAAGGTAGTCTGGGCAAAATGTAAGTGAACGTATATGAAGTACATTTAACCTATGGTACCTTAAATCCGACAAGTTTCCCCGATAAGCCAGTAACCCCGCTTCGTAGTACAGGCCACAGGACTTGAGTTCACGGACAGCTGTGTGTATGTTTTCCCTCACTGCTGACAGACAAAAGTGGGGGCCTGGAGACCAGCGGGTACAGAAGCAGGGGGGCCAGTCACTCGCAGAGCAGGCCACTCTATTTATAAGCAAAGCACAGCCTTATCCGGGGGGGGGGTTTCACTGTTGACCAGCTGCATGGGAAGCTGTGTGCTCGCTCCCAGACAGCATGCTGGAAGTGGGCTTCTTATTACCGTACCAGGGTTTTATTTAGCTCTTTATATTCATTAATAGTCAAGAAGATTTTGGCAGGAAACGTGAGAACAGGAGGTCTGGAGCCTGATGTCACTGGGTACAAAGGGCTGCATAGGAAACTGTCCTTCCTGCCTGCTGTGTCTCTGTGTGCTGGAGCCTGATGTCACTGGGTACAAAGGGCTGCATAGAAAACTGTCCTTCCTGCCTGCTGTGTCTCTGTGTGCTGGAGCCTGATGTCACTGGTTCTCTTCTGCTGTCATGAGAAAATTAGGAAGCTGCCCCAGTGAATAAAGCTTAACATGGCAGATACATCTTTCCAGACTAATATACCACAAGGTTATTTTTTATCTGCAGTAACAGCAATTTTAATGGGGAGATTTTCAGCCTTTCTGATACATTTGTGTAGATGAATTGAGGTCTTTATGTTTCTGCCTTATTCACAGAGACCAAATGGAAGAATGCAGTTCAGATGTACATGATAAATCGGGTTTATCATCCATACTGAAGGTTTGTATCTATTGCAGATATATATTTTCTTAGTTGTTGTGTTAATTAGCTTATATTTTATAGCTGTATAATAAGAAATTCTTCATGTTAAAGGAAATATATTTAAAACTATGATTCACAAGTGAAACTTTGAAAAGGTTCAGTGCAGGTAGCAATAATTAACTGTGACTTTATTTTAGTTCCCCAAGGATGAGCTGAAGAATTGTGTGAGGTACCTAGATCAGAATTACCCAGAATGCTCTGAGCCTCAGCTGGAGGAGGACAATGATCCGAACACACTGTACATCCTGAGGACCATGGAGCAAAATGATCTCGCTGACGTGCCGGAGAAGAGTAAGAGCCTCATAACATTCTGTACATGTACAGCACTGTTTAAAAGTTTTGGGCAGAGAAAAGGATGTTTGAATGGTCTTCATGTTGGTATAAAATTATCATAACATGTATGTCACAGTGTGTGAGCCATTTGAAAACTTTCCTGAAGACATCCCTGTATTTGCAGAAATCATGCAATACACCCATGTATGTTTTGAATTTCCTCTCATTTCTTTTCAGGACTCATGCTGCAATATCAGCAGGAAATCAAACGTAAACTTAAGAAGCAGTTTGAGTGTGTATTTGAAGGGAAAGCTAAGGGAGGACAGCCAACACTTCTCAGTGAGATTTACACAGAACTCTACATAACTGAAGGTGTGACTGGAGGAGTCAATGATGAACATGAAGTGAGACAGATTGAAACAGCATCCAAGAAAAGGCGAACAGAAGATACTACAGTCAAGTGCAATGATATATTTAAACCCTTACGTGAGCGTGAGACACCTATCAGAACTGTACTCACTAAAGGGGTGGCAGGTATCGGGAAAACAGTCTCTGTACAGAAATTTATTCTCGACTGGGCAGAAGGAAAAGCAAACCAGGATGTTCACTTCATATTTGCTCTTCCTTTCCGGAACCTGAATTTGATTAAGGATGAATACAGTCTGATTGAACTGCTTCACCGCTTTGTCCCGGAACTGAAATCATTTCAATCCACTGAGCTGTTTAGGTACAAAGTCTTGTTCATCTTTGATGGTCTGGATGAGTGTCGCCTTCCTCTAGATTTTCAGAACAATGAGAGCTGGTTTGATGTAACAAAGAAAACGTCACTGGATGTGCTGTTGACTAACCTCATTAAGGGGAATCTGCTTCCATCCGCTCTCCTCTGGATAACCTCCCGGCCGGCAGCAGCCAATCAGATACCTCCTGAGTGTGTCCACCGGGTGACAGAGATACGAGGGTTCAGTGATGCCCAGAAGGAGGAGTATTTCAGGAGGAGATTCAGTGATCAGAGCCTGGCCAGCAGGATTATCACACATGTGAAATCATCAAGGAGCCTCTTCATCATGTGCCACATACCTGTGTTCTGCTGGATTTCAGCCACTGTGCTTAAGAGGCTTTTTAGTGAGACTGACAGGGGAGAAATTCCAAGGACTCTCACTGAAATGTACACACACTTCCTGATCTATCAGTCATGTTTAAAAAATGACAAGTATATGAAAAACTATGAAACCAAACTTAAGGAATACAGCAAGGAATTCCTTTTGAAACTTGGTAAACTGGCTTTTGACAACCTTGAGAAAGGCAATCTCATATTTTATGAGGAAGATCTGACAAAGAATGGCATTGATGTCACTGAAGCTTCAGTTTACTCTGGAGTGTGCACAGAAGTCTTTAAAGAGGAATATGGGCTGTATGAGGAGAAGGTGTACTGCTTTGTGCATCTGAGCATCCAGGAGTATCTCGCTGCTTTATACGTGTTTCTGTCAAACTCATCAGCTAAACTGCTGAAGACTGCAGTGGATCAGGCATTAGAGAGCAAGAATGGACACTTGGACCTCTACCTCCGCTTCCTCCTGGGCCTCTCAACAGACTCCAGTAAGACTCTATTACAAAAACTACTGGGACAGACAGTAACCAGCTCACATAATATTACAGAAACAGCCAAATACATCAAGAAGAAAATACAGAGGAAATTATCTCCAGAAAGGACCATCAACCTGTTCCACTGTTTGTCTGAGCTGGGTGACAATTCTCTAGTAGAGGAAGTACAAAGATACCTGAATTCAGGAAGCCTTTCAGCAGAAGACCTCTCACCTGCACAGTACTCAGCTCTGGCCTTTGTGATGCTGATGTCAGATGAGGAGCTGGATGTGTTTGATCCGAAGAAATTCATCAGATCAGATAAAGAGCACTGGAGGCTGCTGCCTGTGGTCAAGAACTCCAGGACGGCTCTGTAAGTGACGTGGGGATGGGAAATCATGTCAGGTCTGGCAGTAATACATGAATATTGTTTGATATGTATCATATATATTATTTATTTCTCCTCTTGGATTAATAACTGTGATGTTTGTTTGATAATCCAGACCGCAGACTTTATAATGACTGAAGGTAATGATGTAGTAACAAACAAAAAAGTGACATTTCTGTTCCCATCCAGTCTGCCTTCTGATCACAGGCACAGCATCCTAACCTGCTATAGAAGCAGTGAGGGCTCTTTATAAGAACATAAGAACTATACAAACGAGAGGAGGCCATTCGGCCCATCAAGCTTGCTTGGGGAGAACTTAACTAATAGCTCAGAGTTGTTAAAATCTTATCTAGCTCTGATTTAAAGGAACCCAAGGATTCAGCTTGCACTACATTATCAGGAAGGCTATTCCATACTCTGACTACACGCTGTGTAAAGAAGTGCTTCCTTAAATCCAGCTTGAAATGTTCTCCCGCTAATTTCCACCTATGGCCACGAGTTCGTGTATTTAAACTAATGCTGAAGTAACTATTTGGTTGAACAGCATCCAAACCTGTTAGAATCTTATATACCTGGATCATGTCCCCCCTCAGTCTCCTTTGCTTGAGACTGAACAGATTTAGCTCAAGTAACCGTTCCTCGTATGACATTCCTCTAAGACCAGGAATCATTTTTGTGGCCCTACGCTGCACCTTTTCTAAGGCCACAATGTCCTTTTTAAGATATGGTGACCAAACCTGCACACAATATTCTAGGTGAGGTCTCACCAAGGAATTGTATAATCTTAGCATTACCTCCCTTGACTTAAACTCTACACACCTGGAGATATACCCCAACGTCCTATTGGCCTTTTTTATTGCTTCCCCACACTGGCGAGAATGGGACATGGAAGCATCAGCATACACACCAAGGTCTTTCTCATGATCAGCTACCTTTATTTCAGTGACACCCATGAAATACCTGTACTTTATATTTCTGCTCCCTAGATGGAGTACCTTACATTTATTGACATTAAATTTCATCTGCCAGGTATCGGCCCAGTCACTAATTAAATCAAGATCCCGCTGTAGCTGCTGAGCCGCTAATTCAGTATCTGCTACACCACCCACCTTGGTGTCATCTGCAAATTTCACCAGTTTGCTGTATATATTGGTATCCATATCATTTATGTAAATTAGGAACAATAGTGGTCCTAAAATCGAACCCTGTGGTACCCCACTATGAATGCAGGCCCACTGTGACATTGTGCCTCTTATAACTACTCGCTGTTTCCTATCTGTTAACCAGTTATCAATCCAGGTCGCTACGGTACCTAAAATACCTGTCGCTTTGAGTTTAAGTAGGACCCTCTTGTGGGGGACAACATCAAAAGCCTTTTGGAAATCTAGTAGATGACATCATAGGCCTTCTTATCATCAACTTCCTGAGTAGCTTCCTCAAAACCTCCAACAGATTTGTTAAACAGGATCTACCTCTCCTAAATCCATGCTGGCTATCCCGCAAAATGTTATTGGAGTCCAGGTAATCTACCATTTTCTCTTTGATTATAGCCTCCATAACTTTACCAGTTATACAAGTTAGACTGATTGGCCTATAGTTAGACAAATTACTTCTATCCCCTTTTTTGAAAATAGGCATTATGAAGGCGTGCTTCCAATCAGAAGGTACCACACCTTCAGATAAGGATTTTTGAAACAGTAAAGTTAAGGGTCGGCAAATAATATCCCTCATCTCTTTTAACACTATAGGTAAGATGCCATCAGGGCCCTGTGATTTATTTATTTTGAGCTTAGCTAGGCTTTGCAAAACATCTGCTTCAGTTATATATATATTAGCTATAGACAATGCTGGATAGGTAATAACTGGTAAATTACTAAGGTCCTCAACAGTGAATACCCGTGCAAAACTATCATTGAACTCATTTACTATATCAATGTCGTTTACTATTATAAGACCCTTACTGCAGATTAGTAATTTCAGGTTTTAGAGCTCTTTTAGAGTTAAAATACTGGAAGAAACTTTTAACGTCATCCTTAGCTTCCAATGCAACCATCCTTTCGACATTTCTTTTAGCTCGTCTAATATCATTTTTTTAACTCAGCCTGTAGACTTAGATATTCCTGCTTAATTCTGTCATCATCAGTTATTTTCCATTGCTGGAACAAAGCCCTTTTCCTCCTTACTTTATGCTTTATTTCCCTAGTAAACCACCTAGGTTGCAATTTCCTAGATTTATTCTTGCTGGAAACGGGTATGAAGTCCTCTTGCATTTGCAATAATGTGCTTTTAAAAAGTTCCCAGGCCTCTTCAACAGTTTTGTTATTTAACTCCATCCAGTTCACAGTTTCTAGTTTTAGTCTCATACACTTAAAGTCAGCCTTCCTAACATTATATATTTTTGATTTGGACTTAGCTCTTCGAACACTAAACTTAACCTCAAATTTGACCATGTTATGATCACTAAAACGTCTAATTTACCAATCCTGTCCTGGTTATTAGAGAGAACAAGATCAAGAATGGCATCTCCCCTGGTAGGGGTGTTAACAAACTCTGCAACGTGTGTACGCCCTTTCCTGCGTCTACGACCTACGGTCACCCAGCTCTCTCGACCTCTCTGCTCTTCATTCTCCCCCCTCCCGGCTAGTGGCGTACACACCTTCTCCCTAAAAGGCGTATGAACTTGCTCCTCTAACTCACTGTTGCATTGGATGACAGCCTGCTGCTCCTCAAGGTCGCGAACCTTGACTATGAGCGAGTCCACTAGCTTACTTCGCTCGCAGATGAAGTCCGACTGGACACTAACGTCCAGAAGGGCAAACATGTCGCAAACGCAACACTGAGCTGGCCCCATAATTAACTAACTCACTATGACCCCGTACTCCCAGCCCAGTAAATTTATATAGTGTATTTAACTTTAAAGATTAATTAGTGTACCGTTAAATGCAATAAAGTGCCGAGTACACTAAAATAAGTTACTTGGGTTGAAACGGAACTTAATTATTATTTTTATTTAAAATTTTAAATCCGATAAATTTACTACTACTTACCAAAAGAACTTCTGCCTGAACCAAGTATGAACTAAAAACAAAACGAAATCGAAGTTGCTCTTGGGAGGTCGAAAAACCACAAAAACCCTCCTCACAGCAGGCTACTGCCGGAGCGGGGAAAAAAGTGGAAAATGTCCTCCCGGCCCCGACTGGCGACCGAGCAAAGCTCAGGAGCAACTGTCCTTTTCTGGCGCTGAGTAACGTTACCGACGTTAGATATTATTAGCTATTACGCCCCGCCGGTGTTACGGAGTTAAACGCGAACAGAAAACGCAGCTCACTGCCCGTAACAATCGCGCTGTTAATAAACAGACAGGACAGACAAGCAGTCACGCCGACCGAAATAAGAACAATAAATAGAAATAACACAGCCACCCACTAAACAATTAAAGCACACAAACACTCAGAATATACATTCCAAACACCCCAAAAACAATCACAAACAATCCCAAAACAATCGCTGCAGCTCAACACCACTCTCTCGCAGCAATCCCAGGATCCCAGGTTAGTAATCCCAGGTTGGCATATTTGGTCTGTTATGTTTTAGGCCTTAGGCAAGAAGAGATCCACAGGGTGTATAAGTGGTATGTGAGTGTTATTGTCAGCAGGCGTGTTCATGTGATGGAGCCCAGAGCTGGGAGCTTCTGTATGACTGCTGTCTCTGGCTGCTCACTGGCGGCCTCTGCTGGCCACAGCTGCTCCTGGCTGAGGATGTGACGACACATCTAGTCTGGCAGTAATAGATTAACATCCATCCATCCATCCATTTTCCAAACCACTTGTCCTACTGGGTCGCGGGGGGTCCGGAGCCTATCCCGGAAGCAATAGGCACGAGGCAGTGAATAACCCAGGATGGGGGGGGCAGCCCATCGCAGGGCACACTCACACACCATTCACTCATACATGCACCCCTACGGGCAATTTAGCAACTCCAATTAGCCTCAGCATGTTTTTGGACTGTGGAGGGAAACCGGAGTACCCAGAGGAAAGCCCACGACGAGGGAGAGACTCGAACCCAGGTCCCAGAGGTGTGAGGCTACAGTGCTAACCACTGCACCACCATGCTGCCCTCATTATTATTATTATTATTATTATTATTATTATTATTATTATTATTATTATTATTATTATTATTATTATTATTATTTATTTATTTGCCTTTGGGACAAATAAAGTGTTTTTGAATAGAGCTGGGATTTTAGTTCCTTCACCTTTGTATTTCTCAGCTCGCTTTTCGGAGGGAAGTTAATGTCGTAGCTTTTATGAACAGTCCGAAAATGTCGCTCCCCCTTTCCCTTCTTCGGAATAGCGATGGTACACCGACAGATGAGGCAAACGCACTTCGAATATGACATTGTGGAAAAAAATCAGTCTTCCCCCCATTCCGTATGGAAGTGGTAGGTTTTTGGCTTCTTACTTAGTCCAGCTCCCCCATTCATTTTTATACCCTTTCTTAAGTTTAGCAGAAATAAATTGGAGGCTAATCAGGCGACTCGGCCGCTTGCTGGAGTTTGGCAGCAGCTGGTGTGGCTGAACGCGTCATCCATCCTCTATTTTTATATGCCATACGATCTGACCAGGCTACTTTTGTGATCGACCGGTAGATTGCGATCGACCTATTGGGCACCCCTGGTATAGCGTGTTTTCACGACATTACATTGCCTCAAAGTGCTTTACAGCATCCCCACCCAAAGCCCCCAGTGAGCAAGTCAGAGGCGACAGTGGCAAGGAAAAACTCCCTAGAAGGAAGAAACCTTGGGAGGGACCAGACTCAAAGGGGGAGCCCATCCTCCAGGGGGCAGCAGAGGAAGCCCTAACCCTAACCAGACTCAAAGGGGGGGGCCATCCTCCAGGGGGTGGCAGAGGAAGCCCTAACCCTAACCAGACTAAAAGGGGGAGCCCATCCTCCAGGGGGCAGCAGAGGAAGCCCTAACCCTAACCAGACTCAAAGGGGGGGCCCATCCTCCAGGAACTGGCAGAGGAAGTCAAATGATCAAGATGAAGAAGTCCTAATAAACATTTTTCCAGTCTTAACATTTCAGTCACAAAGCGGGGGGTAGAGAGGTGATGGCAGGCAGGTGCTGGAGCTGTTCTCAGATGGCAGGGTGAACAGTAGTACTGCAGGAGGGCATACAGGGTAGGGCGTCACAGGCAGATGGGCGAGCAGGCCGGAAGGGCGTCACTGGTAGTGGAGACGTCGCAGGCAGCAGGGTAGAGAGGATATCTTGATAAGTTGGGGTCTCCAGGCAGCAGAGCCCAGGAGGATTAGGGGAAATAAAATGTGCAATTAGCCAAAGTAGGGGAGACTAGAGGCAGTATAAACAGATAGGTGAGTGCAGTATGTAAGCTCCGGCAGGTAAGGCTATAGCAGCATCAGTAGGAGAGAGAGGCAGATGGGAATGCAGGCATGGGGGGTCTCTGAAATGTCAGCACTCCAGTTCCACACGGAGGTGTGAAGCTAGAGTGACAGACTGACAGTTCAGTTCATCCAAAGCCAATGGCACCGATCCCCACCCAGCTCTACACCTCACACTGTAGGTCTGACTGGGAGTGAGCAGTTAGCTAGAACTAGAACTAGAGTCCCTATACGCTAAAGAGGTGTGAACTTGAATATTGAGAGTCTGTCTGAATCCCCAAGACCATTCCACAGCTGAGCAGCTCTATAACAGAAAGCTCTGCAGCCTGCCGTAGGTCTTTCTATCCTGGTACTAACAGATATCCTGCTCCTTGAGATCAAAGAAAGCGATGAGGGTTGTATATGACCAGCAGATTACTAAGGTATTCTGGTGCAAGGCCATTCAGTGTTTTATAAATTAATAGCAGTATTTTGTAGTCAATCTGAGCCTTAACTGGAATCCAATGAAGGGAGGATAGAACAGGGCTAATATGACCAGTTTTTTCTGTGTTTGTAAGAACTCTGGCTGCTGCATTCTGTACCAGCTGAAGTTTATGTAAGGATCCAGATGGGCACCCAGAAAGGAGAGCATTACAGCAGCCCGGTCTGGAAGTTATATAGGCATGAATTAGTGTTTCTGCATCATGAAAGGAGAGCATCTTCCGAAGCCTGTCTATGTTCCGTAGATGACAGAATGCAGCTCTAGTAATTCTTTTTATGTGAGGATTGAAACATAAATCTGAACCAGATCTCTGACCACTGTGTTAGGTCGGTAGGAAGACCACCGAGGTTGAGGTTGTCAAAGTTATTTCAAGCAGCCTTGTGACCAGTTAACAGTACTTTTGTTTCTTCTGTGTTTGACGTAAAGAAATTATATCACACAACAAAGTGTTTGCTTCTTGAACACTTGGCTGTTCCTTATAGTTTTTTGGCTGTTGATCATGAAAATCACATTCAGATTTGCCCATCACTTACCGTGTCATCGATATCTTCAGTTTTGTCATGTTTTTTCTTATATTTTTGTCCAACATTTTTTGTTTCTTTAAGAGACCCATCACCAGTGTTTTGTACAGTCTGGGAATGTCCAGGCATGGAATCAGGCCAGGTTGGAAGCTGTTCTGTGGAAGTTTGCAGCCCAGGCATGCCTGGGTAGGCCGGAGCCAGCTGGACACTTTGGGTTAATATAGACCTGATAGTGTGTATGTATTGTTTCAGAACATTGCACTGCATCAGCAGGCTATAGACGTCCGCTTTGGGTTAATATAGACCTGATAGTGTGTATGTATTGTTTCAGAACATTGCACTGCCTCAGCAGGCTATAGACGTCCTCTTTGGCTTAATATAGACCTGATAGTGTGTATGTATTGTTTCAGAACATTGCACTGCCTCAGCAGGCTATAGAAGTCCTCTTTGGGTTAATATAGACCTGATAGTGTGTATGTATTGTTTCAGAACATTGCACTGCCTCAGCAGGCTATAGAAGTCCTCTTTGGGGTAATATAGACCTGATAGTGTGTATGTATTGTTTCAGAATATTGCACTGCCTCAGCAGGCTATAGAAGTCCTCTTTGGGGTAATATAGACCTGAAAGTGTGTATGTATTGTTTCAGAACATTGCATTGCCTCAGCAGCAATGTAACAAGTAAGATAGATGCTATAGACATTTGCAGTATGATTAGTGTCGGTCGATATGTCTCATCAATGTCTTAACAGCCGCAATACATTCTGCTATATTTGTTACGAATATACACTTGCGCCTCAGAGATACTCAATGGCTGCTCCTGTGAAGAAAGTATATCATTTGTACAGCTGTAAACTCAGCGATCAAGACAAGTAATGGGGGCCTCACATTGTTGTGTGACATGTGCTGTCTGTGTGAGACCCTGCCTCAGAGGTACTCGAGAGACCATGTTGTTTGCTGTCCCGATGACATGGCGAGAACAAAAGGACCATGTGACGGACTGTTACTTCTCTTTGAATAATGTGTCTGGTTTCCCTGCTAAAAACAAGTACTATACCCTAATGTGCCTTCAGCAATGAGACCTGTGCCACATGACCACAGTCCTCCAATCCCGAAACCACCAGAGGAATGGACCTTAGACGAGCCAGAGGGAGAAACTGCAATGCAGGGAACTGGCAGTGACAGTGATCCGGATTTTAAACTCTGCTCATAAGACTGGTGGCTCTGAGGCTAGGGTTCTGTACCAGTAACCAGAAGGTTGTGGATTCAAATCCCCGGAATGCCCTGACTGATTCTACTTTGTTGGACCCTTGATCAAGGCCCCTTAATCTGTGATTGTTTCACCCTGGATATGATATTAATCTACAAGGCCCTGCAGGGGGCTAGGATAGCAGCAGACGTTGTTAAAGGATCACTGTCATTTTCCATGTGAATATTAAAATCAGCAACAATCTGCAAACTCCTTGCTGGTGATTGTAAGTGTAGAACTACAAAGAGATGATCCAGCAAGACTAAGAAGAAGGATTTCAAATGTGCTAAAGCTATAAGCACTTTGCTCAGACACTCCTTTGTTAGACTGAAATATTGCAGGAGCTGTAATCAGCTGGAGTAGATTCATTTAGTGCCATGAATTCATTCAGTCTAAGTCAGGTCTCTGTAAGGCATAAGGACCAAGACTAAAATCAGTAATCATTTCATTTATTAGTAGCACCTTAGCAGCCAGTGATCTTACATTCAAAAGTCCAATTTTTAGCCTTGCATTACACCTATTATCTAATAACAGATTCAGTTTAATTATTATTAAGTTATTATTACATACACTACGGTGGAATAGACCTCCACGGTTAAAAGTGCGGGGAACAGACAGTAACATGAGCCCTAGGTAATGACTCTTGGCTCTGGCTAGTCAGCGATTTGCCTGGAGACTATGAGCTATGCTTTTGGACAGGAGATCGGCACCAGCCCGCGAGGGGTGAATACCGTCCCTCTTCAAAAGCCCAGGCCTACCCCCAAACATTTGTCAATTATCTATATAACCCACACCGTTTATCGGGCACCATTCCGACAGCCAGTGATGCAGTGACGATAATCTGCTGTATATTTCACCACCACATCTAGCAGGGATGGGGCCAGAGCGCGTTACTGACACACACATCTTCTTCACAAGGCTGCGCATCTCTATGAAATTTGTCTATGTAACTATTGACTGTGAATTGCAGAAGCACGACCGGTCAATTGTTACAGCTCTACTTTCATTTTATTGTTCTTTTTTTAAGATGTGAACAGAATGCACAACCATTTTTTTATTTTATGCATTTAATATTATCAGTTATTGTGGTGGGGGGGGGGGGTCACTCCCCCCAGAAGTCATAGCGGCTAGAGGCCCCTGTGAGGGAGGGGCCCCTACAGAGAACATAGATGGTTAAAGTGCTTTATGGTGGTATTTTATTATTTTTTTCATTTATTTGTTTTATATATATATATACTCTATTTTAATTTGTTTTGTGCTTATTTTCATTTACTCTTGTGCTTATTTGGATTTCTTTCTTTCTAAGTATTTGTAAAGCGCTTTGTAAACCCTGTGGTTAAAGCCATATACATAATAATTGATTGATTGATTCAGATAGATGAGAGAGAGAGAGAGAGAGAGAGAGAGAGAGAGAATGCATTGTGAAGCTCAGAATTCCCACCAGAAAGTTCCATTTGAATGGCTGAAATTCTGGCTGCTGACTCACAGATAGAAGCTGGTGATGTGACAATACTGAACTTACAGGAATGGCGAAGGCACAGTTACTGTAAGGGACAATGCTTGTGAAATTCTGCACTATAAGAGCAATGTTTCTGTTTTACTGCTTCGGAATCTTAGGCTAGAGGGCTGAACTGAAAGCAAATCATGAATCTTTCTGTTATCTTGCTTTGTATGTAGCCTAAGCGTGTTTCCCCAGCAAAGGCGATAATAGCTGGTTAGTCACCGTCAGAAATCAACACCGGGATACTTGTCTGATTACGCTGATTACCGATAATATCGTCATGTCACACAGACCTAATTGGTGATTTGACATGATCCCAGGTATAACAATACAGGCAAAAAGGATTTTACTCATGGGATTAGGAATCCAAGTGCCAGTTGCAGCTGCATTAGCTGCTGGGGATGTTCACATGTCCTCCTTTCAGTGATACGTGTCGAGTGTAGGGACACCTGGCAGAGAGATGGCTAAGGACTGCACTGGAAGCTCTGGTCTGACTGTTATGGGAGGGTTCATGTCCATCTTGTTGTTGATGTGTTCCTATGTATTCCTATAGCTTGTACTTAATGCTTTTACCTCTAGTTTTGAGGTAAGATGCACTGACTCACAATTAGTGATCATCTGACTGCAGCAAAGTACCAGGATTCACAGAACACTCTGCAGACTGTAATTCATTTTGAAATGTAAGCTGTGCTGCTAATTATATTGAAAAGAAATGCAGATTGTAATGTTTGGTATTTAGCTAAAGTATAGGATGTGTATATGTCTGTGTCTTAAAGTGTTTTCTGTTCCAGGCTGAACAGCTGCGGGCTCACAAATGAACACTGTGAAATGCTGACTTCAGCTCTAAGATCAAACTCCTCACCCCTGAGAGAGCTGGACCTGAGTGACAATGACCTAAAGAATAAAGGAGTGACGCTGCTCTCTACTGGACTGGGGGATTCACACTGTAAACTGGGGTTACTAAGGTCAGTATTATTGTGTATTCCACACTTTAAACTGGAGGTACTGAGGTCAGTGTTACTGGGTATTCCACAGTCTTCACCAGCATCCAGCGTTTTCACAAGAACACGGCAGACTCTGTCCACCCCTCTCCTTGAGGAGATGCTCATTGATTTCCCAGCTCTGATCTCTTCAGTGTTCTGGATGTTAATCTTCCCAGTCTGGTCTCCTTGCTCTTGACATCCCTACCAGACCTCATCCTCACTGCCATCAGGGTCTGCTTGGGGCAGGACTGTGAATGAGAGAGGAAGGTGGTAGACAGGAGGAGACTGAGACTGCTACCTGACTTCAGGGATCACAAACCATTAAATCATCAATTTATATGTACTTTCACTGTAATTTCAGCTTCAAAACACAATTCCAGTTGTTTCAGCCAGTAGGCAGTTTTATTGTAGTATGGCAGTGATTCCCAACCGGGGGTACGCGTACCCCTAGTGGTACGCGAGCACATTACAGGGGGTACGTGGAAAAAATTTTTATATTTAATTTCCCTGATGATGGGTAAATATTATCAGCCATTCCATTAGCTGTGCCCTGGTATAGAAAGAAAATCTATCTGGGATGTGTTGCTTAATGAATAACAAACCCAGCTTTTATCAATGAAAAGAGCAAAAAAAGACATAAACAACAACTACATGACGGAAAGACTAGAGCAGGGCTGTGCATCTGCACGACGCTCCGCTACCGACAGAGGGCATGAGAGAAAGTACAAGACAGACAAAAGTCACTGACGGGTCAAAGCAGCCACAGTCAAATATGGATAAATGGCTGAAACGTCCCGTTGCTCTGGATCCAGGAGAGGGTTCAGCAGACCCCAAGACACGCAAAATAGAAACCAAACGTAAACCTAGGCAGTACAATGACAATTATATTTTCTTCGGGTTCACTTCTACGTCTGCGGACCTGCCACAGCCTCAGTGCTTCTTTTGCGGGGAAATCCTAGCAAATAGCGCAATGAAGCCGGCCCATTTACAACGACATCAGAGCACCAAACACTCGGGAAGTATCGGTAAAACAGAGGCTTTTTACAAACGAAAGTTATCGGAATTTAGGTCAGGTCAGACTGTAATGATGAAAGCTACGTCTGTATCAAGCAAAGCACTGGAGGCATCATACGCCGTATCCCTGCTTGTGGCTAAGTCAAAAAAGCCACACTCAATTGTCGAAGAGCTCATTCTCCCTGCAGCTAGTGTTATGGCTGAAATTATGATTGACAAGAAAGCAGCTGACACACTAAAAAAAGTCCCCCTGTCGAACAACACTGTGTCCCGTCGGATCAACAATATGTCAGTTAATATTATTGGACAAGTGGTGAAGAAAATAAAACAAGCCGGTCAGTTCGCTTTGCAGCTGGATGAAATGACAGATGTGAGTGGAGATGCTCAGCTCCTGGCTTTCGTTCGTTACAAAGATGTGTCGGACATAAATGAGCATATTTTATTTTGTAAAAAGCTGCCAGGAAAGACAACCGGAGGAGAAATGTTCCAGGTTATAGACAGCTTTTTCAAAGAACATGATCTGCAGTGGAATACATGCAGCCACGTCTGTACTGATGGTGCGGCTGCGATGACGGGAAGCGGGAAGGGACTGTTCGGACACATCAAAAAGGTAAACAACGACATTAAATGGATGCACTGTATTATTCATCGTGAAGCACTCGCTAGTAAGAGGGTTTGTCCTGATTTATGTGCTGTTATGGATGATGCTGTGAAGATGATAAACTTCATCCAATCCCGACCACTGAATCATAGACTGTTTGAAACTCTCTGTCATGAGAATGGCGCAGAGCACGAACAGCTATTGCTCCACACAGACGTGCGCTGGCTTTCACGCGGAAAAACGCTCCTGAGACTCTATGAGCTTCGCAATGAAGTTTTTATGTTCCTCAAGGAGCATCTGCATCCTCTTGCTGTGGCGTTTGAGGATGCAAACTGGGTGGCACGCCTTGCATATCTCGTTGATGTGTTTACCAAACTTAACGAGCTCAACCAATCACTTCAGGGGAAGGAGTCACACATCCTTAAAATGTATGACAGAGTGAAAGGATTCACTAAGAAGCTCGAACTATGGGAGAGGAAATGTGATGAGGGAGATGTGAGCTGTTTCCCACTACTTGATGCCCATCTTGCCACCACTGATGTTGCCCGGGGTCCAGTGGTCAAACTGGTGAAAGCACATCTGTCCAAACTCAGCATGTATTTTAGCCAGTATTTTCAGGACATTGAAAAAAATTCAGAAAGACTGGACTGGGTGAGGGACCCATTCATTGTGAGTGAGAGCAGCAGCAACCTTCATGCAAGGCTGCAGGAGCATCTCATGGATTTGTCATCTGACCGTGGGCTGAAAATAGCATTTGCTGAGAAGACATTGACTGAGTTTTGGTGTGATGTGGAGAAGGAATATCCTGAACTGGGAAAACATGCACTGTTTGAACTTTTACCTTTTGGTTCTACCTATATGTGTGAGGTGACCTTCTCAGCTTTGACACACATCAAAACCAAGCAGAGGAATAGACTGGATGTGGAGAACAGCCTGGTAACAGCTGTTTCCACACTGCCCCCAGATCTATCAGAGCTTATCAAAGATAAGCAAGCTCAGGTGTCTCATTAAACTAAACTAAGTTGAATGATGAAAACAAAGTAAAACTGATATGGTTATTTATTTTAGTGTTTTGCTCCTGATGTTCTAAGTTTAAATGTCTGTTTAAAGGGGACTCATTCAGCTTTTGTTATAACAAAGGGAGGTTTATTTACTTTTTTTTAAATTTAGTATTTATTTTCAGATTTATCATTCACTTTCGTGGCAACATATATATTTATGTTAAATTTAAACTGAAAAGAATAAAATGCCCAATAATTAAATGTTCAAGTTATGGAGATTTAATAAAATGTTTTAAATTTGATAATCAGTTGTACGTTCTACTTTTATTGAATCATCAACACATTTGACAAAGGGGGTACTTGTGGTATGAGAAAATCTCTCAGGGGGTACACAATTCAAAAAAGGTTGGGAAACACTGTAGTATGGTATGAGTTGAAGGACATACAGGCAGTGATGGGTGACTGGACTGAAGCCTGAGGCAGACTTTATTAAAAATAAAAATGACAGCAGGAAGAAGAACGTTTGGGGCGGCTGGTGGCAGTCAGTGGCGTCCTCATTCCGAGTCGGTGTCTCTGGGTGTGAGAGACGGGAGACGTGAGGGAGACACTGCTGTCTGTTCCCAGGTGAGGTGGGAGGAGAGAAAACGGAACAAAAGGAGCGGAAGGCAGGGTAACGCGGAGCAGCCGGTGTCTGGGGGTCACAGGTGCACCAGCGTGATGATGGGTTGGTTTGGAAATGAAATTCTCATTTATGGTCGTTAATTCACAGTGATTCAGGATGTCAGACTAAAAGCTGAACTTCAGTGAGTCATGTAGGATCACTGTGTTACAGTTACATCTTTTGCAGACAAACAGCCACTAAACCCCTGAGAGCTGATCACTGCTGCTGGTCTCTTCTTCACTTTACATAGTTAATTATATGCAAATAGACGGCTGTAGAAAACAAGATTTTGATTTCCTTTCTGCAGGCTGTCGAGCTGTAGAGTCAGAAAAGATGGCTGTTCTTCCCTGGCTTCTGCTCTGAGGTCAAACCCCTCACACCTGAGAGAGCTGGATCTGAGTGACAATGACCTGCATGATTCAGGAGTGAAGCTGCTCTCTGCTGTACTGGAGGATCCCAACTGTAAACTGGAGGCACTGAGGTTAGTAATACTGGGTTTTCCACGCTGTTAACTGGTGACCATGAGGACAGTATTAATGGGTATTCCACACTGTTAACTGGTGATACTGAGGTCAGTTTGACTGGGTATTACACACCATTAACTGGAGATACTGAGGTCAGTATTAGTGGGTCTTCACCAGCATCCAGCTTTTTCACAAGAACACGGCAGACTCTGTACACCCCTCTCCTTCAGGAGATCCTCAGTGATTTCCCAGCTCTGATCTCTTTAGGGTTCTGGATGTTAATCTTTCCCAGTCTGGTCTCCTTGCCCTTGACATCCCTACCAGGCCTCATCCTCACTGCCATCAGGGTCTGCTTGGGACAGGACTGTGGATGAGGGAGGAAGGTGGTAGACAGGAGGAGACTGAGGCTGCTGCCTGACCTCAGATCTGGGCTCATATACTATGAAACCATCAGTTTATTTGTACTTTATAATTTAAGTTTCAAAACACAATTCCAGTTGTTTCAAGCAGTGGGCAGTTATATTATAGTGTGGTATGAGTTGAAGGATATACAGGCAGCGATGGGTGACTGGACTGAAGCCTCAGTGAGACAGACTTTATTAAAAATAAAAATGACAGCAGGAAGAGGAAAGTTTGGGGCGGCTAGTGGCCAAAGGCAGCGTCCTGATTCCATGTCATTGACTCTGGGTGTGAGAGACGGGAGACGTGAGGGAGACACTGCTGTCTGTTCCCAGGTGAGGTGGGAGGAGAGAAAATGGAACAAAAGGAGCGGAAGGCAGGGTAACGCGGAGAAGCCGGTGTCTGGGGGTCACAGGTGAGGTGGGAGGAGAGAAAACAGAACAAAAGGAGCGGAAGGCAGGGTAACGTGGAGCAGCCGGTGTCTGGGGGTCACAGGTGAGGTGGGAGGAGAGAAAACAGAACAAAAGGAGCGGAAGGCAGGGTAACATGGAGCAGCCGGTGTCTGGGAGTCACGGGTGAGGTGGGAGGAGAGAAAACAGAACAAAAGGAGCGGAAGGCAGGGTAACGTGGAGCAGCCGGTGTCTGGGGGTCACAGGTGAGGTGGGAGGAGGGAAAACAGAACAAAAGGAGCGGAAGGCAGGGTAACGCGGAGCAGCCGGTATCTGTGGGTCACAGGTGAGGTGGGAGGAGAGAAAACAGAACAATAAGAGAGGAAGGCAGGGTAACGCGGAGCAGCCGGTGTCTGGGGGGGTCACAGGTGAGGTGGGAGGAGAGAAAACAGAACAAAAGGAGCGGAAGGCAGGGTAACGTGGAGCAGCCGGTGTCTGGGGGTCACAGGGGAGGTGGGAGGAGGGAAAACAGAACAAAAGGAGCGTAAGGCAGGGTAACGTGGAGCAGCCGGTGTCTGGGGGTCACAGGTGAGGTGGGAGGAGAGAAAACAGAACAACAGGAGCGGAAGGCAGGGTAACGTGGAGCAGCCGGTGTCTGGGGGTCACAGGTGAGGTGGGAGGAGAGAAAACAGAACAAAAGGAGCGGAAGGCAGGGTAACGTGGAGCAGCCGGTGTCTGGGGGTCACAGGTGAGGTGGGAGGAGAGAAAACAGAACAAAAGGAGCGGAAGGCAGGGTAACGTGGAGCAGCCGGTGTCTGGGGGTCACAGGTGAGGTGGGAGGAGAGAAAACAGAACAAAAGGAGCGGAAGGCAGGGTAACATGGAGCAGCCGGTGTCTGGGAGTCACGGGTGAGGTGGGAGGAGAGAAAACAGAACAAAAGGAGCGGAAGGCAGGGTAACGTGGAGCAGCCGGTGTCTGGGGGTCACAGGTGAGGTGGGAGGAGGGAAAACAGAACAAAAGGAGCGGAAGGCAGGGTAACGTGGAGCAGCCGGTGTCTGGGGGTCACGGGTGAGGTGGGAGGAGAGAAAACAGAACAAAAGGAGCGGAAGGCAGGGTAACGTGGAGCAGCCGGTGTCTGGGGGTCACAGGGGAGGTGGGAGGAGGGAAAACAGAACAAAAGGAGCGTAAGGCAGGGTAACGTGGAGCAGCCGGTGTCTGGGGGTCACAGGTGAGGTGGGAGGAGAGAAAACAGAACAACAGGAGCGGAAGGCAGGGTAACGTGGAGCAGCCGGTGTCTGGGGGTCACAGGGGAGGTGGGAGGAGGGAAAACAGAACAAAAGGAGCGTAAGGCAGGGTAACGTGGAGCAGCCGGTGTCTGGGGGTCACAGGTGAGGTGGGAGGAGAGAAAACAGAACAAAAGGAGCGGAAGGCAGGGTAACGTGGAGCAGCCGGTGTCTGGGGGTCACAGGTGAGGTGGGAGGAGAGAAAACAGAACAAAAGGAGCGGAAGGCAGGGTAACGTGGAGCAGCCGGTGTCTGGGGGTCACAGGTGAGGCGGGAGGAGGGAAAACAGAACAAAAGGAGCGTAAGGCAGGGTAACGTGGAGCAGCCGGTGTCTGGGGGTCACAGGGGAGGTGGGAGGAGGGAAAACAGAACAAAAGGAGCGTAAGGCAGGGTAACGTGGAGCAGCCGGTGTCTGGGGGTCACAGGGGAGGTGGGAGGAGGGAAAACAGAACAAAAGGAGCGTAAGGCAGGGTAACGCGGAGCAGCCAGTGTCTGGGGGTCACAGGGGAGGTGGGAGGAGGGAAAACAGAACAAAAGGAGCGGAAGGCAGGGTAACGTGGAGCAGCCGGTGTCTGGGGGTCACAGGGGAGGTGGGAGGAGGGAAAACAGAACAAAAGGAGCGGAAGGCAGGGTAACGTGGAGCAGCCGGTGTCTGGGGGTCACAGGGGAGGTGGGAGGAGGGAAAACAGAACAAAAGGAGCGTAAGGCAGGGTAACGCGGAGCAGCCGGTGTCTGGGGGTCACAGGTGCACCAGATGGGTTGGTTTGAAAATTAAATAATTAAATGCTCATTAATGGTTGTTAATTCACAGTGACTTCAGCAATTATTCAGATTAAAAGGTGAGCTTCAGTGAGTCGTGAAGGATCACTGTGTTACAGTTACATCTTTGCAGAGAAGCAGGCCGTAATCCTCTGAGAGGCGACCACTGCTGCTGGTCTCTCCCTCATTTTATACAGGTAATTACATGCAAATAGACGGCTGTAGAAAACAAGGTTTTGATTTTCTTTCTGCAGGCTGTCAGGCTGTAGAGTCAAAGAAGAAGGTTATTCTTCCCTGGCTTCAGCTCTGATGTCAAACCCCTCACACCTGAGAGAGCTGGATCTGAGCTACAATCACCCAGGAGACTCAGGAGTGAAGCTGCTCTCTGCTGTACTGGAGGATCCCAGCTGTAAACTACAGAAGCTGAAGTGAGTACAAAATATGCATTTTTACAAAAAAGATACTGGATACCAAGAAATCCCACAATGCATTTCAGCAGTTACATAATAAACAAACAGACAGCTTCTGTTTTCTTCTCCTGCTTCCTTATATCCCACAATCTTATCAGCCCTCGATCCATGTTAGAAATAATTAAACAGTGAAGCAGGAAACATCCATTCAGTCATATCCATACAAAACATTTGTGTAGGTTAGAAACGTTAACGGTACTGTTACAGTTAAACATGCTGACATTAACATGTTATGGACAAAAATATAACGGACAGCAATCAGAATTGGACGATTGTTAAACATGGTTATTAATAAATTAATTGTTTTCTAAAAATCCTATATGTCATGGACCCTATTCTCTTTATTTGAATAGAGTACTGCATTATATAAAGTGGATTTAAAATGGTTTCATTTCTTTAAGGATTAGCCGGTGTGAACTCACAGAGAAATGCTGTGAGGCGCTGGCTTCAGCTCTCAGATCAAACTCCTCACTCCTGAGAGAGCTGGACCTGAGTAAGAATGACCTGCAGGATTCAGGAGTGAAGCTGCTCTCTGCTGGACTGGGAGATTCACACTGTAAGCTGGAGATACTGAGGTCAGTATTACTGGGGATTCCACACTGTAAACTGGGGGTACTGTGGTCAGTATTACTGGGTATTCCACATTGTAAACTGGAGATACTGAGGTCAGTATTACTGGGTATTCCACACTGTAAACTGGAGATACTGAGGTCAGTATTACTGGGTATTCCACACTGTAAACTGGAGACACTGAGGTCAGTATTACTGGGTATCCCACACTGTAAACTGGAGGTACTAAGGTAGAAAATAACTAATGATTTCAAAATAAAGCAGGAGTATCTAAGTCTATAGGTCGAGTTAAAAAATAACATTAGACTCTAAGAGGAATGTAGAAAGGAAGATTGCATTAGAGGCTAAGGATGACATTAAACATTTCTTCCAATATTTTAACTCCAAAAGAGCTCTAAAAGCTGAAATCAGTAATCTGCAGGATAGTAAGGGTCTTATAAATGAAATTGATATAGTAAATGAGTTTAATGATTATTTTACCTGTGTGTTCACAGTAGGGGACACAAGTAACTTACCACCATTTAGTACAAATACCAATATAACCAATATACAGTCCCTCCACCATTACCGGCACCCCTTGTAAAAATTTGCAAAAAGTGTTAGAGAAAAATCCACCTTTTGGTGAAATAGCTTCATGTGAACACTGAAAACATGAGAAAAATGCAACCTTTCATTAAAATAAATTTATTCAAAGATAAACAAATCAGTTTCCTCCGGGTACTCCGGTTTCCCCTCACAGTCCAAAAACATGCTGAGGCTAATTGGACTTGCTAAATTGCCCGTAGGTGTGCATGTGTGAATGAATGGTGTGTGAGTGTGCCCTGCGATGGGCTGGCCCCCCATCCTGGGTTGTTCCCTGCCTCATGCCCATTTCTTCCGGGATAGGCTCCGGACCCCCCGCGACCCAGTAGGATAAGCGGTTTGGAAAATGGATGGATGGATGGAAAAACAAATCCTTCAAGAAATAATAATTTTCAAAAATCCATATATGCCACGATTATTGGCAGCCCTGCATTTGATACTTTGCACAGCCTCCCTTTGCCAGTATAACAAACTTCATTATATATAGTTTTGGTGGTTCTTGTGTCCTGTGCTGGCTGTAGTTTGTGGATTGTGTCTCTTCAGAGCTGCCGTAGGGCGGTAGTGCTTTTGCCCTTGGTTTTAAACAAAAGAGAAGTGCGGGGAAATATTAATAAAAAGAGAAGAGAAGTGTCCAGGGACTGAGGTGGAGCTTGTGTTAATATTTTATTATTAACATAAAGCTATCTGAACCCGGAGGCTCGGTCACATTGGTGGCAGCGGTGGGATTTGTTGCTGGAAGCGAATTTAACTGGTGCTCTCATCTTTATCTCAATAATTTTACTTAATTGTTTGCTTGCTGGGGTGGCATGGTGGTGCAGTGGTTAGCACTGTTGCCTCACACCTCTGGGACCCGGGTTCGAGTCTCCGCCTGGGTCACATGTGTGTGGAGTTTGCATGTTCTCCCCATGTCATCGTGGGGTTTCCTCCGGGTACTCCGGTTTCCCCCCACAGTCCAAAAACATGCTGAGGCTAATTGGAGTTGCTAAATTGCCCATAGGAGTGCATGTGTGAGTGAATGGTGTGTGAGTGTGCCCTGTGATGGGCTGGCCCCTCATCCTGGGTTGATCCCTGCTTCGTGCCCATTGCTTCCGGGATAGGCTCCGGACCCCCCGTGACCCAGTAGGATAAGCGGTTTGGAAAATGGATGGATGTATGTTAGCTTGCTATTGCTTCCCGCAACATGTGGCTCGGCGATGAGGATCCGTTAAAGTCTGTCCGGGGAGAACCCAGTCAATCTACCGACAGAATGAACATGACAATCGACTTGCCCTCTGTCTTTACTGGTGATGGGAGCCAAAGGTTCCTCTGCTGCGTGAGGCAGCTGGACGTGGTGGTGAAGGCATCTTCAGGCTGTAGCCGTGACTATTATGATGAATTAGTGCGAATTCTTCCGACTTGCTTGAGTGGGGCAGCTTTTCTGTTATGGGACAGCCTGCCCGCTGCAGTGCAATCTGATTATGCCACGTCTAAAGAGAAGCTTAAAGAGGCTTTCGGACAAAAACAGTTTATGGACGAAAAGAGTTTATGTCGTGCTTCAGAGCTTCACTTTCTGCCCGATCGCGTGCTCCCAGTCAGAGCTTCAACGTATCCTGTATGCTGCTGGAATAAGTCGGTTGGTGCAGGAGGCTTTTCCGGATTATGGAAGTGTGGCGTAGCGGGAGGAGAAGTTTAGGCGCTTTCTCGGTGGGCTGGACCCCGTTTTTAAGACGAAGTGCCTCGGGCAGGGGGCTACAGATTTGGAGGAGGCTCTGCTGATAGCGGGACGATGCGACATTGCATGACAAGCCCTGAAGATAGACTATGTGAGTGCACCTTCTAGCAGCCGTCATATTAGCGATGATGCTGCTGTCCACAGTCGATGAAGGTCTTAGATGTGCAGATGATGGACTTGCTGAGGTGGTGCGTTTCTTTAGGAAGGAAATTAAAGAGATTTATGAGAGAATCGCAGACTGAGATCTGCAGTGGGGGGGCACCATACAGACGGGGTGGGCGCTCTCCTGATCGCGATTCTCAGGTACCTGAAGGGGGCAGCCCGTGGCAGGACCGCCAATCGCAGCACCGTGGGGGACGCAGCCCCTGATCAAGCTGGCGCTCTCGACGGGAGGATGAGCAGAGTAAGCGAGGTGTGCGATTTCTGTCACCACGCCGAGTTAATGACAATAGTCAGCAGGGAAACAGAGCAGCTGGTGCCGAGGCCCAGAAATCAGCTCACCTTCATATGGGCCCCATGATCGTGGAGACTCCTGCTGGGGGCCTGGATTCCTCACCAGGAACCATTCACTCTTAGACCTGAGCCGGGGTAAGTTACAGTTATGGGACATTAGTGTTCCCCTGCCATGGAGCAGAGAGTTACTTCCGGAGTGCTGCAGTGTGTCACTGGCGACCACTATGACAGTTGAGTGAAGCCATGGTCCCAGTGGCCCTTCATGCCCCAGCAGGCACACTGACAGCTGCTCATTTCAATGGCTATTTGGAGTCCAGTGTGCCAGACACAACAGGACTGGTAGCTCACACAGTGCCCAGTGCGAGTGACGGCGTCAAGCTGGCCAGTGTGCTCACCCCTACAGCTGCACCCGTTACACTAAAGCAGGGGTCACACATGGGGGAGTTCTACCCCAGTGAGGACTCTGATATCGCGTCTCTCTCCCAGACTGGGAAGGAGGAGATTGGAGTTTGTTCACCCCGGGCGCTTCCTGTCCCATTAGATGAATCTCCTGTTACGGTGCAGTAACAAGCGGAGCTATTGGCCCTACTGCTCAAGTTCAGCGATGTGTTCATCCTTTCTAAACAGAACACGCCCTGGTGTGCACTTGGGAAGCACTCTGTAAGGATGGGTGATCACCCCCCGATCACTCCTCTTCGGAGAAACGAGCAGAAATCGATCGTCAGGTAGCTGGGCTGTTAGCAGATGGAGTCATAGAGGAGGGTTGGAGTCTCTGGGCATCACCAGTAGTGCTTGTTAAAAAGAAAGGGGGAGAGTGCAGGTTCCAGCTTTTTCACAAGAACACGGCAGACTCTGTACACCCCTCTCCTTGAGGAGATCCTCAGTGATTTCCCAGCTCTGATCTCTTCACGGTTCTGGATGTTTAATCTTCCCAGTCTGGTCTCCTTGCCCTTGACATCTCTACCAGTCCTCATCCTCACTGCCATCAGGGTCTGCTTGGGACAGGACTGTGGATGAGGGAGGAGGCTGGTAGACAGGAGGAGACTGAGGCTGCTGCCTGACCTCAGATCTGGGATCACATACCATGAAACTTGTTTATTTGTACTTTCCCTGTAATTTAAGTTTCAAAACATAATTCCAGTTGTTTCAGACAGTGGGCAGTTATATTATAGTGTGGTATGAGTTTAAGGACATACAGGCAGTGATGGGTGACTGGACTGAAGCCTCAGTGAGACAGACTTTATTCAAAATAAAAATGACAGCAGGAAGATGAATGTTTAGGGCAGCTGGTGGCAGTCAGGGGGCGGCATGGTGGTGCAGTGGTTAACACTGTTGCCTCACACCTCTGGGACCTGTGTTCAAGTCTCCGCCTGGGTCACATGTGTGTGGAGTTTGCATGTTCTCCCCATGTCGTCGTGGGGTTTCCTCCGGGTACTCTGGTTTCCCCCCCACAGTCCAAAAACATGCTGAGGCTAATTGGAGTTGCTAAATTGCCCATAGGTGTGTATGTGTGAGTGGTGTGTGAGTGTGCCCTGCGATGGGCTGGCCCCCCATCCTGGGTTGTTCCCTGCCTCGTGCCCATTGCTTCCAGGATATGCTCCAGACCCCCCGCGACCCAGTAGGATAAGCAGTTTGGAAAATGGATGGATGGATGGATGGATGGGTGGATGGTGGCAGTCAGCGGCGTCCTCATTGCGAGTCGGCATCTCTAGGTGTGAGAGACGGGAGACGTGAGGGAGACACTGCTGTCTGTTCCCAGGCGAGGTGGGAGGAGAGAAAACAGAACAAGAGGAGCGAAAGGCAGGGTAACGCGGAGCAGCCGGTGTCTGGGAGTCACAGGTGAGGTGGGAGGAGAGAAAACAGAACAAAAGGAGCGGAAGGCAGGGTAACGTGGATCAGCCGGTGTCTGGGGGTCACAGGTGAGGTGGGAGGAGAGAAAACAGAACAAAAGGAGCGGAAGGCAGGGTAACGTGGAGCAGCCGGTGTCTGGGGGTCACAGGTGAGGTGGGAGGAGAGAAAACAGAACAAAAGGAGCGGAAGGCAGGGTAACGTGGAGCAGCCGGTGTCTGGGGGTCACAGGTGAGGTGGGAGGAGAGAAAACAGAACAAAAGGAGCGGAAGGCAGGGTAACGTGGAGCAGCCGGTGTCTGGGGGTCACAGGTGAGGTGGGAGGAGAGAAAACGGAACAAAAGGAGCGGAAGGCAGGGTAACGAGGAGCAGCCGGTGTCTGGGGGTCACAAGTGCACCAGCGTGATGGTGGTTTGGTTTGGAAATGAAATGCTCATTTATGGTCGTTAATTCACAGTGATTCAGTATGTCAGACTAAAAGCTGAACTTCAGTGAGTCATGTAGGATCACTGTGTTACAGTTATATCTTTGCAGACAAGCAGCCACTAAACCCCTGAGAGCTGATTACTGCTGCTGGTCTCTTCTTCACTTTATACAGCTAATTACATGCAAATAGACGGCTGTAGAAAACAAGATTTTGATTTCCTTTCTTCAGGCTGTCAGGCTGTAGAGTCACAGAAGAAGGCTGTTCTTCCCTGGCTTCAGCTCTGAAGCCAAACCCCTCACACCTGAGAGAGCTGGACCTGAGTGACAATGACCTGCAGGATTCAGGAGTGAAGCTGCTCTCTGCTGTACTGGAGGATCCCAGCTATAAACTGGAGAAGCTGAAGTGAGTACAGAATATGCATTTTTTTAAAAAACAAACTGGACACCAAGAAAACCCACAATGCATTTCAGCAGTTACATAATAAACAAACACAAACAGCTTCTTTTTTCTTCTCCTGCTTCCTTATATCCCACAATCTTATCAGCCCTCGATCCATGTTTTAATTAAGCAGTGAAGCAGGAAACGTCCATTTAACCATATAATCAGCAGACCATTTTTGTGTTGATTTCGACATGTGCTTAGGATCACCGTCCAGTTTTCGTTTCCTGGCAGATGCAGCCAAACTGTGATTTAAAATGTCCTGGTATTTCATGGAGTCCATAGTGCCATGTGCCCTAACGAGGTTTCCTGGGCTTTTGGAGAAAAAACAGCCCCACAACATCACAGAACCGCCACCATATTTTAGCCAGCATTGATTTAGGAGAGGTAGATGCTGTCCAACTAATCTACTTGAGTTCTTTGAGGAAGCTACAAGAGAAATTGATCACAAAAAGTACTTAGATTTCCAGAAGGCCTTTGATGTTGTCCCCCGCAAATGTAATTTAACGTAGATAAATGTGAGGTAATCCATGCAAGGAGCAGAAATATGAAGTACAGATATTTTATGGGTTCCACCGAAATAAAGGTAGCTGATTACGAGAAAGATCTCGGTGTGTATGTTGATGCTTCCATGTCCTACTCTAGCCAGTGTGGGGAAGCAATTAAAAAGGCCAATAGTGTTGGGTTACATCTCTAGGTGTGTGGAGTTTAATTCAAATTAGGTGATGCTAAGGTTATACAATTCCTTATTAAGACCCCACCTAGAATATTGTTTTAATATGAGAGGAGGATGTAGGGCTTTCGAAGGAACAAACAGGTTCGCTTTGGTCTGTTCAGAAATATTTATTGAAATATACAGAAAACTATGACGTGCCATCATCACCCACCTTCACACACGGACTTGGGAGCCCCTTTCAGTCCTGTCAGGAGACCAACATGTGACCAGGCTCACCCTCCACCCCCCAGGCGATGCGCTCTTTGTGAGGCTGTTTTCACTTGCAGTTACGAAGAATTTTGGGCAACACTTTCCATTTTGCCCTGAGAGAGACAAGATAAGCGTCCCTTTCCCCAGAGAAAGGCAAGATAGGTGTTCTAGCAGTTTTGTGAGAAACAAGTTATATAAATGATCAATGAAAAAACATGTTAGTGCAGTTCAACTGTGGCACAACAATAATATGGGTGAATCACGGTGGGCGACGTGTTTGAATCTCGGGATGATTAGTCCATAAACGATAAGAATCAATCCATACCTCAGTCATCTCACAGGTATGTCTGCTAGGTGGAGTTGGAGGTGCTCCACCAATCCGGGAGTAGTGGAGACAAACAACCACAATTTCCAAATCATTACAGTAACAGGAGGACAGTGAACATTTTTTGTTTAATTCTATGCTATGTGAGCGACATGGCCAGTTACGCGACCATCTGTGGGGTCATATTAATACAAATATTGTGTGCAGGTTTGGGCAGCATGCCTTAAAAAGGACATTTCTGCCTTGGAAAGGGTTCAATGCAGGGCTACTAGAATGATTCCTGGTCTCAGAGGAATGTCTTATGAGGAGAGGTTAGCTGAGCTGAATCTGTTCTGCACCATACGCTCACAGAAAATCCACTTTTAGGTTAATAAAATAAATCACCCCAAGATAAGGCTGCAGACTCAGCCAGGAGGGTCTCTACTGTGGGGCTGGAAACTCCTCTCCTGCTCGGACACGACGCTTCTAAAGAGAACTCAGTAGGCTGGATTATTATAGTTTTTCTTATTTGCTTTCATGCAGCAGTCAACTCAAACTCCACATTTTCAAAACAAGTAACACACAGGTAACACACAGGTAACACACAGGCCCAAACAGTGGCACTCGTGATCAAAGAGACACATTTTGTTTGCAAAAGGCTCTAACTGTGCTAAAACATTTAAAATATGAAACAAAAGCAAACTTTGCCTTCAAACAACACAACTTGCAAACAAGTATATGAGCTTTTCCAATCAATCATTACACAATGGACTGCAAAATACAAAATACAGCACTCAGTGCGAATCAGTGCACCATGGCTTGTCATTATGACATAGCTGTCATGCCAGTGCCACCTGTTATCTTTCTGCATAGACTGCGTCAAATTTGGCTTCTTGCAAAGAATTGGATCCAGAATTAAAAATGCTTTGATGCAAATTTTATTGATTGTTTGACATTGTTCTTTAAAAAAACTGAAATACTGTACATTTTACAGAAAATACACGTAAACATAAATAACATCTATCAGAGTATAAGAAATTAAGAAAATAGAGATAAAATCTATTACACTAAAGTATAAAAATCTATTACAGCATAAGAAATAGCCACTATCGATACTCAGTCTATTACAGCATAAGAAATAGCCACTATTGATACTCAGTCTATTACAGCATAAGAAATAGCCACTATTGATACTCAGTCTATTACAGCAGTGTTTCCCAACCTTTTTTGAATTGTGTACCCCCTGAGAGATTTTCTCATACCACAAGTACCCCCTTTGTCAAATGTGTTGATGATTCAATAAAAGTAGAACGTACAACTGATTATCAAATTTAAAACATTTTATTAAATCTCCATAACTTGAACATTTAATTATTGGGCATTTTATTCTTTTCAGTTTAAATTTAACATAAATATATATGTTGCCACGAAAGTGAATGATAAATCTGAAAATAAATACTAAATTTAAAAAAAAGTAAATAAACCTCCCTTTGTTATAACAAAAGCTGAATGAGTCCCCTTTAAACAGACATTTAAACTTAGAACATCAGGAGCAAAACACTAAAATAAATAACCATATCAGTTTTACTTTGTTTTCATCATTCAACTTAGTTTAGTTTAATGAGACACCTGAGCTTGCTTATCTTTGATAAGCTCTGATAGATCTGGGGGCAGTGTGGAAACAGCTGTTACCAGGCTGTTCTCCACATCCAGTCTATTCCTCTGCTTGGTTTTGATGTGTGTCAAAGCTGAGAAGGTCACCTCACACATATAGGTAGAACCAAAAGGTAAAAGTTCAAACAGTGCATGTTTTCCCAGTTCAGGATATTCCTTCTCCACATCACACCAAAACTCAGTCAATGTCTTCTCAGCAAATGCTATTTTCAGCCCACGGTCAGATGACAAATCCATGAGATGCTCCTGCAGCCTTGCATGAAGGTTGCTGCTGCTCTCACTCACAATGAATGGGTCCCTCACCCAGTCCAGTCTTTCTGAATTTTTTTCAATGTCCTGAAAATACTGGCTAAAATACATGCTGAGTTTGGACAGATGTGCTTTCACCAGTTTGACCACTGGACCCCGGGCAACATCAGTGGTGGCAAGATGGGCATCAAGTAGTGGGAAACAGCTCACATCTCCCTCATCACATTTCCTCTCCCATAGTTCGAGCTTCTTAGTGAATCCTTTCACTCTGTCATACATTTTAAGGATGTGTGACTCCTTCCCCTGAAGTGATTGGTTGAGCTCGTTAAGTTTGGTAAACACATCAACGAGATATGCAAGGCGTGCCACCCAGTTTGCATCCTCAAACACCACAGCAAGAGGATGCAGATGCTCCTTGAGGAACATAAAAACTTCATTGCGAAGCTCATAGAGTCTCAGGAGCGTTTTTCCGCGTGAAAGCCAGCGCACGTCTGTGTGGAGCAATAGCTGTTCGTGCTCTGCGCCATTCTCATGACAGAGAGTTTCAAACAGTCTATGATTCAGTGGTCGGGATTGGATGAAGTTTATCATCTTCACAGCATCATCCATAACAGCACATAAATCAGGACAAACCCTCTTACTAGCGAGTGCTTCACGATGAATAATACAGTGCATCCATTTAATGTCGTTGTTTACCTTTTTGATGTGTCCGAACAGTCCCTTCCCGCTTCCCGTCATCGCAGCCGCACCATCAGTACAGACGTGGCTGCATGTATTCCACTGCAGATCATGTTCTTTGAAAAAGCTGTCTATAACCTGGAACATTTCTCCTCCGGTTGTCTTTCCTGGCAGCTTTTTACAAAATAAAATATGCTCATTTATGTCCGACACATCTTTGTAACGAACGAAAGCCAGGAGCTGAGCATCTCCACTCACATCTGTCATTTCATCCAGCTGCAAAGCGAACTGACCGGCTTGTTTTATTTTCTTCACCACTTGTCCAATAATATTAACTGACATATTGTTGATCCGACGGGACACAGTGTTGTTCGACAGGGGGACTTTTTTTAGTGTGTCAGCTGCTTTCTTGTCAATCATAATTTCAGCCATAACACTAGCTGCAGGGAGAATGAGCTCTTCGACAATTGAGTGTGGCTTTTTTGACTTAGCCACAAGCAGGGATACGGCGTATGATGCCTCCAGTGCTTTGCTTGATACAGACGTAGCTTTCATCATTACAGTCTGACCTGACCTAAATTCCGATAACTTTCGTTTGTAAAAAGCCTCTGTTTTACCGATACTTCCCGAGTGTTTGGTGCTCTGATGTCGTTGTAAATGGGCCGGCTTCATTGCGCTATTTGCTAGGATTTCCCCGCAAAAGAAGCACTGAGGCTGTGGCAGGTCCGCAGACGTAGAAGTGAACCCGAAGAAAATATAATTGTCATTGTACTGCCTAGGTTTACGTTTGGTTTCTATTTTGCGTGTCTTGGGGTCTGCTGAACCCTCTCCTGGATCCAGAGCAACGGGACGTTTCAGCCATTTATCCATATTTGACTGTGGCTGCTTTGACCCGTCAGTGACTTTTGTCTGTCTTGTACTTTCTCTCATGCCCTCTGTCGGTAGCGGAGCGTCGTGCAGATGCACAGCCCTGCTCTAGTCTTTCCGTCATGTAGTTGTTGTTTATGTCTTTTTTTGCTCTTTTCATTGATAAAAGCTGGGTTTGTTATTCATTAAGCAACACATCCCAGATAGATTTTCTTTCTATACCAGGGCACAGCTAATGGAATGGCTGATAATATTTACCCATCATCAGGGAAATTAAATATAAAAAATTTTTCCATGTACCCCCTGTAATGTGCTCGCGTACCACTAGGGGTACGCGTACCCCCGGTTGGGAATCACTGTATTACAGCATAAGAAATGGCCACTATCGATACTCAGTCTATCACAGCATAAGAAATAGCCACTATTGATACTCAGTCTATTACAGCATAAGAAATAGCCACTACTGATACTCAGTCTATTACAGCATAAGAAATAGCCACTATTGATACTCAGTCTATTACAGTATAAGAAATAGCCACCATTGATACTCAGTCTATTACAGCATAAGAAATAGCCACTATTGATACTCAGTCTATTACAGCATAAGAAATAGCCACTACTGATACTCAGTCTATTACAGCATAAGAAATAGCCACTACTGATACTCAGTCTATTACAGCATAAGAAATAGCCGCTATCGATACTCAGTCTATTACAGCATAAGAAATAGCCATTACTGATACTCAGTCTATTACAGCATAAGAAATAGCCACTATCGATACTCAGTCTATTACAGCATAAGAAATAGCCACTACTGATACTCAGTCTATTACAGCATAAGAAATAGCCACTATTGATACTCAGTCTATTACAGCATAAGAATTAGCCACTATTGTTACTCAGTCTCTCCTGTCTTGACGATGGGGCCACATAGCTTCATCCACATCGCATATAATATCCTCTCCTGCACTAAGGGAAAAACCTTCTTACATGCCTTATCCAACCATGACATTCCTCTGCACCTATTTCTTGGGCAGCAGCAGTCATTGCATTCAGGAAGGGCATCTTCTCATAGGGATGGTGATACACCTTCCACCTCCAAGCACTGAAGAACTCCTCTATGAGATTCAGAAATGGGGAATATGCTGGGAAGAACTGCATCATTATACGAGGGTGTACTGCAAACCACTCACTGACAAGGCGAGAGTGGTGGGACGCCACATTATCCCAGATAATGATGAAGAGTGGCATGCCAGGCTTCAACAGCCCTCTACCCTCAGGTGGGATCAGCCTCTCATGAAGTGCATTCAGGAATGTTATGAAGCGTTCAGTATTGTATGGGCCAATAGTGGGGATATGGCATAGGACACCATCACTGGAGGTGGCAGCACACATGTTATGTTGGCGGCCCTCTGTCCTGGAACTGTGGAAGTGGCTCTGTACCCAAAGAGCTTCCTTCCACGTCTCCTCACTTTACAGAGACTGAAGCAGCGTCATCAACATTAATGAAGACATGATGTGCCTCCTCAGCTTCAAGCTCCATTATTCTCTAAGTAAAAAAGGCTAAATTACAATGAATGTCAAAGCAATCAAGAAAAACTGTAAAGCTAGTTCCTGATGTTGCAAGACGTCATCTTCACCGCTCTTGTGGAGGTCATGTGATTCTGGCGCCCCCTGGTGGTGGTATGTCTTAGGTTATGCAGAGTGATACGATATAATCCTAGTGGAGATAATAATAATAATATCCATCCATCCATCCATTTTCCAAACTGCTTATCCTACTGGGTCGCAGGGGGTCCAGAGCCTATCCTGGAAACAATGGGCACGAGGCAGGGAACAACCCAGGATGGGGGGCCAGCCCATCGCAGGGCACACTCACACACCATTCACTCTCACATGCACTCCTATGGGCAATTTAGTAACTCCAATTAACCTCAGCATGTTTTTGGACTGTGGGGGGAAACCGGAGTACCCGGAGGAAACCCCACGACGACATGGGGAGAACATGCAAACTCCACACACATGTGACCCAGGCGGAGACTCGAACCCGGGTCCCAGAGGTGTGAGGCAACAGTGCTAACCACTGCACCACCATGCCGCCCCCATAATAGTATCCTATGCTCTATTATTATAATACATTATTATCAGTAATAATAATATTTATATAATGCTATAATTATAAAATGTAATAATATTTAACATTATACAGACACATATGTACATATACAATTAACTATACAAACTATATAAATTACTATATAAACTATAGTAATTATGAACTATGATAATATCTTTAACCTATACTTCGCCTTAATTACTGAAGTTTTTGTAATGTCATGTCTGGCCCCACAGTGGAGATCATATGGTTTCCAGCCCTAGCGGAGGACGGCCAGTGTTCTACATCCGGACCTTTTTCAATCCGCACAAGAATTCCGCTATTCTGTGGAATAGCTTAATAAAGAACCTGAATTCCCCGACCGGCACCACACATCGCGGCTGTCACGATCCGGCTGTGCGGGTAATGCACACGGGCTGATGGCTCAGGCAGGCAACAGGCAGGAAGCAGGCAGGCAGGCAGAATCGAGGAAAATGGGGATTTATTTGAGAAACAGGGTGCAGGAAACATCAGACGTCTACTAACATCAATGACGGACAAGGAACTAAGGCAAGACATGGACTGAAATACACAGGACTGGGCGAAAATAATCGGACACAGCTGGGTATGATTGGGGAAGCACACGTGGATAATCAGGGGGCGTGGCACAGATGAGGATTGTACGAGCTGGGCGTGGCACACACGAGGATCATACGAGCTGGGCGTGGCACACACGAGGATCGTACGAGCTGGGCGTGGCACACACGAGGATCGTACGAGCTGGGCGTGGCACACACGAGGATCGGACGAGCTGGGCGTGGCACACACGAGGATCGGACGAGCTGGGCGTGGCACACACGAGGATCGGACGAGCTGGGCGTGGCACACACGAGGATCGTACGAGCTGGGTGTGGCACACACGAGGATCGTACGAGCTGGGCGTGGCACACACGAGGATCGGACGAGCTGGGCGTGGCACACATGAGGATCTTACGAGCTGGGCGTGACAGCGGCTAATGTTTTATGTCTTGTTTTGAAAGCATCTCATCACTTAATTACATGATCAGAATGGCATATAGTACAAAGCTTCTAATATAATGACCAAACCGGATGTCATTATAGGTGAACCTTTACTTGTGTAGCAGGAGAAGGAAACAAGGTGTGTGCCTAATTAAGTTTTGGAGGGGAGTGGCCAATTGGAGAGGGCGCTCAGACTATAACCCTTTATTGTGTAATAAAAGTGTGTGTTTGGAACAACGTCTCTCCGCTGTTTCTGGTGAACGGACCAGTGTGCCTTTGCCCGGGGATAGGGCGATTTAACTTTCTCTGGGTGTAATACCTGGGGTGGCGTAGTCGGACTAACGTGTGGCTATTGGTACCATTGTTTGGTACTATTTGGCAGTATTTCTCTCACCACCACTCGCCACACTTGCATTTATTTGCTATTTCAAAGGGCAAGGAAAGAAAACACAACTGCTAAAGCAGAACTTTCTTCCGATCACGTATATTGGTAAAGCATGTGGAAGCAGCAGAGAGACAGAGAATGAAACACCCCCTATTTCCGGGTCGCTTCCTACATCAAATAAAGGCATTTTACCTTTATTTCTTCATAAAATGAGTCATGTTGATTAAACTATTCACAACATGGCAGAGACTGTTACGATGAAATATGCTTACAAAACCACATCGTTCGAATAAATCGAAATGCATGTGGCATTAGCCTGGCTGTTTGTTCAGGGTTAGATGCTGTAAGGAGTGTAGGGACTGTGATTATACGCTTAATACCTTTATAGAAATGCATGTGGCATTAGCCTGGCTGTTTGTTCAGGGTTAGATGCTGTAAGGAGTGTAGGGACTGTGCTTATACGTTTAATGCCTTTATAGAAATGCATGTGGCATTAGCCTGGCTGTTTGTTCAGGGTTAGATGCTGTAAGGAGTGTAGGGACTGTGCTTATACGTTTAATGCCTTTATAGAAATGCATGTGGCATTAGCCTGGCTGTTTGTTCAGGGTTAGATGCTGTAAGGAGTGTAGGGACTGTGCTTATACGTTTAATGCCTTTATAGAAATGCATGTGGCATTAGCCTGGCTGTTTGTTCAGGGTTAGATGCTGTAAGGAGTGTAGGGACTGTGCTTATACGTTTAATGCCTTTATAGAAATGCATGTGGCATTAGCCTGGCTGTTTGGTCAGGGTTAGATGCTGTAAGGAGTGTAGGGACTGTGATTATACGTTTAATGCCTTTATAGAAATGCATGTGGCATTAGCCTGGCTGTTTGTTCAGGGTTAGATGCTGTAAGGAGTGTAGGGACTGTGATTATACATTTAATGCCTTTATAGAAATGCATGTGGCATTAGCCTGGCTGTTTGTTCAGGGTTAGATGCTGTAAGGTGTGTAGGGACTGTGATTATACGCTTAATGCCTTTATAGAAATGCATGTGGCATTAGCCAGGCTGTTTGTTCAGGGTTAGATGCTATAAGGAGTGTAGGGACTGTGATTATACGCTTAATGCCTTTATAGAAATGCATGTGGCATTAGCCTGGCTGTTTGTTCAGGGTTAGATGCTATAAGGAGTGTAGGGACTGTGATTATACGCTTAATGCCTTTATAGAAATGCATGTGGCTTTAGGGCCTTTATAGAAATGCATGTGGCATTAGCCTGGCTGTTTGTTTAGGGTTAGATGCTGTAAGAATGGTTCCCAGTTTTCCCCAAACAGCAGTATGTTAATTTTATCTAAGGCTGTAATTTTTTCCATGGATGTATACTCTGTCATTAGATTAGTCCAACGATTACAGTGACTGTGTTTTTTGATTTCCAGTTTGGAAGAATTGCTAGTTGGAGAAATAAGTATAGAGTCAAACCTCAGATTTCGAGTAACTTGTTTTACGATTGTTTTGCAAGACGAACAAAATTTTAAAATAAATTTTAACTTGATAAACGAGGGAGGTCTTACAATTCGAGTATTATGTATGCGCTTTGTCTGCCTAGCGTCACATGATCACAACTGAGCCGATGGTTCTTCTCTCTCTCGCTCTCTCTCTCTCTCTCTCACTGAGGGATTGTGGGTAATCGTCTCAAACCTCACTTGTATAATCAAAATTTAGTATACAAGCAACACCTGAATAAGGGTGTAGCAGTGCGAGCGATGAATCTGTTTAACGATGGCAGTGAAAGTCATCCTAGAAAATAACCCTCCTCTTCTCTCTCGTCTCCCTCACACCCTTCACAATTCCTTTCAAAGGTAAAGTGCAGGTTACTTTGTATTATGTTTTTTTACTTTATATTTTGTATTAATCATTTTTATATGAATATTTTTCGGTTGTGGAACGAATCATCTGAGTTTCCATTATTTCAAATGGGAAAATTTGCTACGGAAAATAGTGCTATGGATTATGAGCACGTTGGGTATACAGGCCCACATAGCATGCAGATAATTATCTGTGACACCCATAATGCACAGTGAGCAGGTATCAATGCTGACTACTTTTTATATTGAGTGACGTGTTTTCTGTGAATTACTTTGTACTGAGCTGAAGGCCGGTGTTTGTTGTCACTGTGAATATGTTGTTGCAGACTTCCATCTTGAATTCAGAGCTGGGGGAAAAGTTAAGGTCCTTATTCCAATGAACCTTTGGTACAAATATCAAAGTATCTGTCACAGATAGAGCTTTATGTATTTTAGAGGTTAGTTTCTTTTCATTTTTAACTTGGATAATTTTGTCTCTTTGGAGGATTAAGTGTATTTTTGTTTGGCTCATTTTGGTTTTGATGCTGGAATCAGTTTTTAAATATTAGAAAAACTGCATATTCTCAACTCCCTATTTATGGATTAGGTCTTCGAATGTCAGGGAATGACTGTTATTGAAGAGATGGAGATGTATAATCGCTATTTCATGTGTGATAGTGAACAGTGAGATTGTGAAGTAGGAAATCCGGCTTATTCCAGATTGGGGTGTATTTACAGGGTCTGAGAGAGCAGTTAGTGATTTCAATGGTTCTCCACTGCACTGTCAGTGTTGTGGAAATGGCAGTATTGTTGAAGCAGTTATGCTTCTTTAATGAAATATTATATGTAAATCTGCACGTCTGAGATTTTTACAGTACAGCTGCTGCTACTGTAACCATGAGCTGCTGTTACTGCTGTAGTGTCACCAGTTAGTTATGTGCTGCAGTTAATTTACTAAGTAATAATGAAGAAAAATCTAAACTTGTAATCCACCTTGAGATTTATTTCTCTGTAATTGTGAAATGTTTGATTTTTGCATTTTTGTTTTTCCAGTAAAAATGTGACATTAATGAGCTTTTTTTTAGAATTTTTATTTTGATTGTTGAAATGGGTCCTATTAGTGAGAGTGGGAGATTAATCTATTGTTTTGAGTAAGGGGGTGTAGTTGAGGGTAAACAAGTCTGACAGCCTGGCAGAGATGTTGATACTCAGGTACCGGATATTTCCGGTGTGAAATGGACCATCCTGATCAGCAGAATCCCAAGTGTCTTCAGACAGTGAGAATATTGTGGGTTTTTCCAGTTTATTGTGTAGTTTGATAGTTTTGAAAAAGTATTAATAAAATTTTAATTTCATATATTGAGGGTTGAGAGTTTTGTACAAACAGCAAGATATTTTCTGCATAGAGTAATTTTGTTTTCAGCTATTGGTATGAATTCCATTTATTTCACTGTTCTGTCGTATTGGTGCCGCAAGTGGTTCTATGAAGATGGCAAACAATGAAGGAGAGAGTGGGCATGCAGCCGTCTTCCCCGTCGGAGTGTGAATGCAGGTGATGTCATCCCATCTGTGACACTGTAGCTTTGGGTGAGGTGTGCAGTATTTTAACCCAGTGGGTGAACGACTCTCAGAAGCCAAATCTATGTAATGTATTAAAGAGGAATGTCCACCTGACTGTCAGATGCCGTTTCTGCATCTAATGATGTAATCATGGTTTTAGTGTGGGTATGCTGAGCAACACTGACTAAATTAAATATCTATGGATGTTGTCTGAGGCATGTCTTGTCCTGATGAAGTCTGTCTGATCAGGATGGATTATAGTAGGAATGACTGTCTGTAACCGAGTGGCGAGAGCTTTTGTAATGATTTTCAAATCTGTATACATTAGAGAGAGTGGCGGGTAACTGGAAGGCTGTGCTGGGTCTTTATCAGGTCTCAATAACACTGTAATGGATGGTAACTGGAGGGTTGTGTTGGGTCTTTATCAGGTCTCAATAACACTGTAATGGATGGTAACTGGAGGGTTGTGTTGGGTCTTTATCAGGTTTCAATAACACTGTAATGGCCGGTAACTGGAGGGTTGTGCTGGGTCTTTATCAGGTCTCAATAACACTGTAATGGCCGGTAACTGGAGGGTTGTGCTGGGTCTTTATCAGGTTTCAGTAACACTGTAATGGCCGGTAACTGGAGGGTTGTGTTGGGGTTTTATCAGGTTTCAATAACACTGTAATGGCCGGTAACTGGAGAGTTGTGCTGGGTCTTTATCAGGTCTCAATAACACTGTAATGGTCGGTAACTGGAGGGTTGTGTTGGGTCTTTATCAGGTGTCAATAACACTGTAATGGCCGGTAACTGGAGGGTTGTGCTGGGTCTTTATCAGGTCTCAATAACACTGTAATGGCCGGTAACTGGAGGGTTGTGTTGGGTCTTTATCAGGTCTCAATAACACTGTAATGGCCGGTAACTGGAGGGTTGTTTTGGGTATTTGTCAGGTCTCAATAACACTATAATGGTCGCTGTACTCATTTGTGATGGGATTTGTGATGTATGTTTAATTTCTCTATTTGTCTTTTGAAGAGTGGAGATAATACATCCCAAAAATGTTTATAGATTTCTGTAGGGAAACCATCCGGTCTGGGCGATTGGCTGTTAGGCATTTGGTTGTTTTTCTGATGTTAATGGTGCATCAAGGGTATCTGCTATTTCATTGGTTAATATGGGTGTCTAGATTATTTAAAAATAATTCTATATCAACTGCATCTGGTCCTTGTTCTGAGGAGTATAGGTTCTTATAAAATGTTTGGAAAGTGTTGTGAATTTCATGTGATTATTGAAATGTTTATTAGAGGAGTCACTTTTATTTAAAAGTAAAGCTTATAATGGTGAGGTGATCTTATTTATTGGGGAGTTTTTGTCTATCTCTCTGCAGGCTGTCAGGCTGTAGAGTCACAGAAGAAGGCTGTTCTTCCCTGGCTTCTGCTCTGAGGTCAAACCCCTCACACCTGAGAGAGCTGGATCTGAGCTACAATCACCCAGGAGACTCAGGAGTGAAGCTGCTCTCTGCTGTACTGGAGGATCCCAGCTGTAAACTGGAGAAGCTGAAGTGAGTACAGAGTGTGTGTCTGACACGCTACAGATATTTATGCATGTATGTGAAGAAGAGGCACCAGTAAATAAATGGATACAGCAGTACTATGTCATTCTGCTTCTCCTGTAGTGTGGATCACGGTGGAGAGTGCAGGACCAGACCAGGCTTTCAGAAATGTAAGTGTGTTTGCAAGTTTTATTAATAATACCATTAATATTATGTTATGGTTGTATTCACACAGTTGTTGTGATTAGTGTGGCTTTTTACACTGTGTGTAGATGGATTTCCATGTTTGTGTTTCTGTGACTTTCTGTGTCATTCTAGACAAACATCCAAATGAGAGAAACAAAACATCAAATCATCACCAAAAACACCATTAATTCATTTATACGTTTAAAAAAATATTTTTTACAAATACTTTATAGCTGCTCATATCGTCTTTGTGTTTGTGTGGGAGTGTAAGACGCTTGGGGAGAACTTAACTAATAGCTCAGAGTTGTTAAAATCTTATCTAGCTCTGATTTAAAGGAACCCAAGGATTCAGCTTGCACTACGTTATCAGGAAGACTATTCCATTCTCTGACTACGGGCTGTGTAAAGAAGTGCTTCCTTAAATCCAGTTTGAAATGTTCTCCTGCTAATTTCCACCTATGGCCACAAGTTCGTGTATTTGAACTAATGTTGAAGTAACTATTTGGCTGAACAGCATCCAAACCTGTTAGAATCTTATATACCTGGATCATGTCCCCCCTCAGTCTCCTTTGCTTGAGACTGAACAGATTTAGCTCAAGTAACCTTTCCTCGTATGACATTCCTCTAAGACCAGGAATCATTTTTGTGGCCCTACGCTGCACCTTTTCTAAGGCCACGATGTCCTTTTTAAGATATGGTGACCAAACCTGCACACAATATTCTAGGTGAGGTCTCACCAAGGAATTGTATAATCTTAGCATTACCTCCCTTGACTTAAACTCCACACACCTGGAGATATACCCCAACATCCTATTGGCCTTTTTTATTGCTTCCCCACACTGGCGAGAATGGGACATGGAAGCATCAACATACACACCAAGGTCTTTTTCATGATCAGCTACCTTTATTTCAGTGGGACCCATAAAATACCTGTACTTTATATTTCTGCTCCCTACATGGAGTACCTTACATTTGTCTACGTTAAATTTCATCTGCCAGGTATCGGCCCAGTCACTAATTAAATCAAGATCCCGCTGTAGCTACTGAGCCACTAATTCAGTATCTGCTACACCACCCACCTTGGTGTCATCTGTAAATTTCACCAGTTTACTGTATATATTGGTATCTATATCATTTATGTAAATTAGAAACAATAGTGGTCCTAAAATCGAACCCTGCAGTACCCCACTATGGACGCAGGCCCACTGTGACATTGTGCCTCTTATAACTACTCACTGTTTCCTATCTGTTAACCAGTTATCAATCCAGGTCGCTACGGTACCTAAAACACCTGTCGCTTTGACTTTAAGTAGGAGACTATCGTGCGGGAGAACATCAAAAGCCTTTTGGAATTCTAAGTAGATGACATCATAGGCCTTCTTATCATCAACTTCCTGAGTAGCTTCCTCAAAAAACTCCAACAGATTCGTTAAACAGGATCTACCTCTCCTAAATCCATGCTGGCTATCCCGCAGAATGTTATTGGAGTCCAGGTAATCTACCATTTTCTCTTTGATTATAGCCTCCATAACTTTACCAGTTATACAAGTTAGTTGTACATACATATAGTTGTACATCTTTAATTTCACAGAAACAGAATCATTTGCATTTGTTCTTTTTGCACATGCCGTGAGTGTACAGTATGTGTTTTCTGTGTGAGATTCGTTAGTATTGTCCTGAGACGGCACCCATAGGCAGTGATACCGGACTCTCTCCTCCAGTGCAAAATGCTAATTTGTATTTTTTCTCCATGACAAATACAGTCCTGCACATTTTTGTGTTTCCCCTCATTTATCACCTGATTCAACTCCTTGTGCTAATTACCACACAGCTCTTGAGCTGAATCATTTATGATGGAACGGGGAAAGAACTAAGTTACGCTGGGATTTGGGCACCAGTGCCTTAGACAGAACAAACAGCGCTCCTGTCATAAATATTAATGAGCCAGCCAATCATACAGGGCTTCGCTCATGAATATTAATAAGATTTCCGGACCCACCCTGCTAAAAAAAATTTACGCCTGCGCGTGGTGCGGGGCTCGCGGCAGCGGCGCCATATGTGAGAGTCACGTGCGTGGTAGACACGCTTCACGGAAATAAGCCGATGCGTGTGAAATGCATTCAGAGCGGCTTTGCTGGGACTAAAGACCGTGTCAGACAATCGCTGCAAATACTGGATCCTCATGGAGCGCAACTCAGGCACCGGAATCGTCTTCGGAGGCGTTTGTATCAGATTCCAGGTCCAAAGCTTTATTAAATATCACGTTAAATATGTAATAATATTACTTAAATATTCTGTTATTGATGGCCATTTTCAAAGGTAAGCTCCCTGTAGAAAGACAGAGAGCAGCAAGGCGCCGCACGCGCCGGATTTAGTATTAGATTTAGGTTAGAAGGAAAGACACTGACTTTTAGTATTAATCTCTGGTGCCGTTTTGTGGTAAATATGCTTGTGATGAATATGTCTGATGAATGTCGCCGCTTTGTAATTTTATTTCCCCGTAATTACGCTGTTAGTTTAGCTCGCGCCGCATTTTGGCGGCTCTTCCCGCCGGCGTCGCGCGCCGTCCGACATTTCCTGAGCTATTTCATAAACTTCAGTTCCCGCTTCGTTCGGGGAAGCTGCGCTGTTTTTATATTGTACAGAAACATAAAGTACAGGCGGCCTGGTGGTATTAATAATTCTTCCTCCTGCCTACAGACTCCTGCCAGCTGACGCTGGACCCCAACACAGCAAACAGAAGCCTGTCTCTGTCAGGGGGGAACAGGAAGGTGACATGGGGGGCAGAGCAGCCATATCCTGATCATCCAGAGAGATTTGACATTTATCCCCAAGTTCTGTGCAGAGAGAGTCTGACTGGCCGCTGTTACTGGGAGGCTGAGTGGGATGGAGATGGAGCTCTGATAGGAGTCACTTATAAAGGGATCAGGAGGAAAGGAGTGAGTGACTGTCGGCTTGGAGACAATGACAAGTCATGGAGTCTGTTCTGTGATCCTGACAGTTACTCTGTCTGTCACAATAATAAACTGACTGACATACCCATACGGTCCTCAGGCTCCCGCAGAGTAGGAGTGTATCTGGACTGGGGGGCTGGTGCTCTGTCCTTCTACAGAGTCTCCTCTGATGGACTGACCTTCCTGTACAGATTCACCTCCTCATTCACTGAGTCCCTCTATCCAGGGTTTGGGGTTTATATAAAGTCCTCAGTGTCACTGTGACGTGATGCTGGTTCTCCTGGCAAAAAGGTCAAATCTCTGCTTTTTACCATTATAATCCTTTTTACTCTGAAATGTATGTTTGACAAAAATAAGTTTTTCTCTCTGACTAAAATGTAACTAAATGTAATCCTGATGAGTGGGGGGGGGGCTTTCCCCCTCCCCTGTATATGTACATTTTATATATTTACGCCTATTTACTATATTACTGTACAATGACAATAAAGTCTTTCTGTTCTGTCCTATTAATGTCCTGCTTCAGCGTCACCCAAAGCATGACTGAGTAACTTAATGAAACCACAGTCTGCTGGATTAAATTAAATAAATTCACTTTTTACTAATAGAATTAGAGTAAATCAGTGTAAATAACTATTTAACTGCAGACATAAAAGAAATGAAAAACACTGGAAAATATAATTATATCCTGTTACTACACTGGGTCAGTGGATTAAAGCAAATAAAATTATATTAAATAATTATTTGATTAAATAATGAAATTTGTTTTATGGAATAATTACCCCCCACCCCAATTTACTGTAATAGGTCTGCTTACCCCCCTGTCGGACAGAAGGGGCAGGTGCCCAGACCCCCTTCCCACCCCCACCCCACTGTAAAAAGTCTGCTTACACCCCTATTGGACAGGAGGGGCAGGTGCCCAGGGACCCTTCCCACCCCACTGTGAAAAGTCTGCTTACGCCCCCGTCAGACAGAAGGGGCAGGTGCCGAGACCCCCTTCCCACCCCCACCCCACTGTGAAAGATGTGCTTACGCCCCCGTCTAATAAAAGGGGCAGGTGCCCAGGCACCCTTGCCACCCCCACCCCTCGGTAATAGGTTTGCTTACGCCCCCGTCAGATAGAAGGGGCAGGTGCCCAGGCACCCTTGCCACCCCCACCCCTCTGTAATAGGTCTGCTTACGGCCCCGTCAGATAGAAGGGGCAGGTGCCCAGGCACCCTTGCCACCCCCACCCCTCGGTAATAGGTTTGCTTACGCCCCCGTCAGATAGAAGGGGCAGGTGCCCAGGCCCCCTTGCCACCCCCACCCCACTGTAAAAGGTCTGCTTACGTCCCCCATCGGACAAAAGGGGCAGATGCCCAGGCACCCTTGCCACCCCCACCCCTCTGTAATAGGTCTGCTTACGGCCCCGTCAGATAGAAGGGGCAGGTGCCCAGGCACCCTTGCCACCCCCACCCCTCTGTAATAGGTCTGCTTACGGCCCCGTCTAATAGAAGGGGCTGGTGCCCAGGCCCCCTTGCCACCCCCACCCCTCTGTGAAAGGTCTGCTTACCCCCCCTTCGGACAGGAGGGGCAGGTGACCAGGCCCCCTTGCCACCCCCACCTCTCTGTAATAGGTCTGCTTACGCCCCCGTCTGATAGAAGGGACAGATGCCCAGGGACCCTTGCCACCCCCACCCCATTGTAAAAGGTCTGCTTACACCCCCATCGGACAGGAGGGGCAGGTGCCCAGGCCCCCTTGCCACCCCCACCCCACTGTGAAAAGTCTGCTTACGCCCCCGTGTGATAGAAGGGGCAGATGCTCAGGCCCCCTTGCCACCCCCATCCCACTGTCATAGCTCTGCTTACGCCCCCGTGTGATAGAAGGGGCAGATGCCCAGGCCCCCTTGCCACCCCCACCCCTCTGTAATAGGTCTGGTTATGCCCTCATCGGACAGAAGGCGCAACTGCTCAGGCCCCCTTGCCACCCCCACCCCACTGTGAAAGGTCTGCTTACCCCCCCTTCGGACAGGAGGGGCAGGTGCCCAGGCCCCCTTGCCACCCCCACCCCTCTGTAACAGATCTGCATACGTCCCCCATCGGACTGAAGGGGCAGGTGCCCAGGCCCCCTTGCCACCCCCACCCCACTGTAATAGGTCTGCTTACGCCCCCGTCTTATAGAAGGGGCAGGTGCCCAGGCCCCCATGCCACCCCCACCCCTCTGTAATATGTCTCCTTACGGCCCCGTCTAATAGAAGGGGCAGGTGCCCAGGCCCCCTTGCCACCCCCACCCCACTGTGAAGGGTCTGCTTACGCCCCCGTCGGACAGAAGGGGCAGATGCCCAGGCCCCCTTGCCACCCCCACCTCTCTGTAATAGGTCTGCTTACGCGCCCGTCTTATAGAGGGGGCAGGTGCCCAGGCCCCCTTGCCACCCCCACCCCACTGTGAAGGGTCTGCTTACGCCCCCGTCGGACAGAAGGGGCAGATGCCCAGGCCCCCTTGCCACCCCCACCCCTCTGTAATAGGTCTGCTTACGCCCCCGTCAGACAGAAGGGGCAGGTGCCCAGGCCCTCTTGCCACCCCCACCCCTCTGTAATAGGTCTGCTTACGTCCCCCATCGGACTGAAGGGGCAGGTGCCCAGGCCCCCTTCCCACCCCCACCCCACTGTTAAAGGTCTGCTTGCGTCCCCCATCGGACAGAAGGGGCAGGTGCCCAGGCCCCCTTGCCACCCCCACCCCTCTGTAACAGATCTGCATACGTCCCCCATCGGACAGAAGGGGCAGGTGCCCAGGCACCCTTGCCCCCCCATCCCACTGTAATAGGTCTGCTTACGCCCCCTTCTGATAGAAGGGGCAGGTGCCCAGGCACCCTTGCCACCCCCACCCCACTGTTAAAGGTCTGGTTATGCCCTCATCGGACAGAAGGGGCAGATGCCCAGGCCCCCTTGCCACCCCCACTCCACCGTAAAAGGTCTGCTTACCCCCCCGTCTGACAGAAGGTGCAGCTGCTCAGGCCCCCTTGCCTCCCCCACTCCACCGTAAAAGGTCTGCTTACCCCCCCGTCTGACAGAAGGTGCAGCTGCCCAGGCCCCCTTGCCACCCCCACCCCTCTGTAACAGATCTGCATACGTCCCCCATCGGACAGAAGGGGCAGGTGCCCAGGCCCCCTTGCCACCCCCACCCCACTGTAAAAGGTCTGCTTACGTCCCCCATCGGACAGAAGGGGCAGGTGCCCAGGCCCCCTTGCCACCCCCACCCCACTGTAAAAGGTCTGCTTACGTCCCCCATCGGACAGAAGGGGCAGGTGCCCAGGCCCCCTTGCCACCCCCACCCCACTGTAATAGGTCTGCTTACGATCCCATCTGATAGAAGGGGCAGGTACCCAGGCCCCCTTGCCACCCCCACCCCACTGTAATAGGTCTGCTTACGATCCCGTCTGATAGAAGGGGCAGGTACCCAGGCCCCCTTGCCACCCCCACCCCACTGTAAAATGTTTGTTACGCCCCCGTCAGACAGAAGGGGCAGGTGCCCAGGCGTCCTTGCCCCCCACCCTGCTGTAAAATTTCTGCTTACGCCCATGTCTGAAAAAATGGGCAGGTGCCCCAGCACCCTTTCCCCCCCCACCCTGTTGTAAAAGGTTTGCTTACATCGTCTTTGAACAGAAGTAGCAGGTGGCCCCCCACCCCACTGTTATAGGTCTGCTTACGCCCCCGTCGGACAGAAGTGGCAGGTGCCCAGGCCTCCTTGCCCCCCCACCCCGTTGTAAAAGGTTTGCTTACGCCCCTCTCTGAAAAAATACGCAGGTGTTCAGGCACCCTTATCCCCCCCCCCCCCCCCCCCACGTTTCTGACGCAGATAGTTACTGTCCATTGCCCCCTCCCATCCCCGACCAGCAAAAGCCATTAAATTTATCTACATGCATTATTATTATTAATAGACGTGTAAGAATATACACAGCCATCCATTAACAATTCACCATTGAATTTATTATCCATTGCAGATTAACATTCTCTACAGTGACTGCAGTCAGTTATGTCTCTCTATCAATCTGATTTCTTACATCCACTGGACGCGTCAATTCACGGAACAAGCGATCCTTCCGGAAACAATGTGTACTTTTCAGGGAAGCCACTAGGTGGAGACAAAACATACATTACTAAATATATGAGGTTCAGAATTAAATTATAAGGAAGGGGATCTATGCGCGATATTTATAAAATACCATGATGACTCCATTTTAACGGGACACTTCTATTTATTCCAGTTTGTAATTAGCAGTCATTTACGTTCTTTCATAATAAAAAATCAAGAATTTTATGAGCTATAAATCATCCATATATTTTGCAGGAACAGAAATCGCGCCGCTGAAGTTCAGCACTTCCCCGTTCGAGATAAACATGATGTTGCCGTTTCCTGCCGGCGACCCTTAAAAATCCATGACAGCAGCAGTTAGGTGCAGTGTGTGCAGCGGCCATATTTACGGACAAAATCAAGCTGATCACTAAGACGTTTTTTGTGGTTAATTAATCCATAATTAACAGCATAATGCTACATTATTTGTACCCCTCAGGTAAAGTGTTACCGATGAGAGAACACTTTGAGAGTCAGTAAATAACATTTTCTCCTGCCTTTACTCCATGCCTAAATCAGACCTAGACATTTTTGAGTAGATTACCAGGTTTCCTCTGGTTATTACACTTACTGCACACAATATGAAGACAATGTAAGTGAACCGAAATCTCCATGCAATGAATTAGCATCCTGTGAGTATCAAGTGCTGCACCCCATACATTAGCAATGGGCATCAGATCACTGTATTCAACAGGGTGAGGGGTTATTCAGAAAGGACGAGTGTATTATTATAAGACAGATTGATAAATCAACATGTGTAAGCCATTATTACTGTACAGATGAAGCCTTGAATTTTCCTGTTTCCATGATGGGGCCTTGGCTGGTACCTGGCTGGTCCATGGCTGGTACCTGGCTGGTCCCTGGCTGGTCCATGACTGGCCCCTGCTGGGTCCTGGGTGGGACCTTGACTGTAATGAGATCCCCCACGATGATGTAATGAACAAGCGGGCCGGCATGATCCGCCCCTTACCTCTCTGTGTGTAAAGTACTTGCAATGATTTATCCATCCACCAGGGGGAGCAGTGATTATGAAAGCTGAAGTGACTTTCCTGGAATCAGGTATTGTAACTCCACTGCAGAAAATGAAAATCTTAGCAAGTATAATTTCTTGTATTTAGACAAAATTCCAATTTCATTAATAAACTGACTACACTGCAATAAATGGTCTGTGAAATTTAAGAAATTGTTTCTGTTGGTAACCGGAGATCATCCACCCTGTCACTCAGCACTGGCTCACCACAGGGATGTGTGCTGAGCCGTCTGTTGTTCACCATCTACACCAGTGACTGCATCCTCACGCATCCCTGCAACACCATAATCAAATTCGCAGATGACACTACCTTGGTTGGGCTGATCACTAACGACGATGACATCGCCTATAGAGATGAGGTCCAGCGTCTGACAGAATGGTGTGACTACAACAACCTAACCCTCAACACTAGGAAAACCAAGGAAGTGGTCATGGACTTCCGTAAGCCAAAAGCTGACCCCCCCCCCCTACATAAAAGGTGACTGCGTCGAGAGGGTGTCCTCCTTCAAGTTCCTCAGGACTTACATGTCCGAGGACCTGTCATGGACCACAAACACAACCGCCCTGGTGCAGAAAGCCCAGCAGCGCCTCCATTCCCTGAGGGTCCTGAGATGGAACAGGCTGCAGACCGACCTGCTGGTGTCCTTCTGTCGAACCACGATCGAGAGTGTGCTGATGCACGCCATCCCCGTGTGGTACGCTGGGTGTACAGTAACCAATAAGAAGAGACTCCAGAGGGTCACCAGTACAGCAGAGAAGGTGATTGGCTGCCCACTCCCCTCCTTGGATTCCATTGCCAGCTCTAGAAGTCTCTCTAGCCTCTCCAAGGTCCGAGCTTTCCTCAGGGTCTGCGGAACTTACTGCAGGCAGCTATCTCGAAGCAAGGTCACACAGTATTCAAAACAATCTCTTCTTGCCTAAGGCCTAAGACATAACAGACCCAATATGCCTCCCTCCCAGGCTACCCATGTCCAATTTTACTTCCACACGAGTTTTGCAAAAAGGGTGACTGAGATCTGCAAATTGTGTCTAACTAGGTGAGCATGGTTTAAAGTTTTGCCAAGTGACTGATTCAATAAATAACTTTTGGCAATTGGCAGTTTTGTTTCCAAAATGATTTTTAATATTTCAGCAATTCAGAAAAACTGTTAAATATTTCACTTATCTAAAAATCATTTATCCCAAAGTGCTACAAATGCTTTTATTCAGCACAAGCTCAGCACCAATAATCTGAGATCATTTAGAATGTTATTATTCAGTTTTTTGTTAAAATATACTTTAAACATACACTTTTCAAAAACCTATTTTCAGTGGTGCAGACAAATTGTAAAAAATCATATTATAAACATTTCTAACCAAGACTTTTGAGCTCTGAAGCTTACAGACATAGGGGCTGGCTACACAAAGGTGAATGAGACATTCAAAGAATTGTATGAGGTTTGATTACTAAAGTGTTACAACTTTGAAGTGACTTTGGAGTCACCACACCTTTGCATACTGTCAATGACCCATCAGTCTGGAATGTCTGTCACTGATCCTCACACTAATCAGTTTGGAAAGGCAGTGTGAATTTTACAGTTTTTTTCAATTGCTAACACAGACACTGCAATACTGAAGTTGCTTTCTCCAAACGCTTCATACAGTCACCACAACATTAGCTTATGTGGACTAAACTGTGAAGCATTTCGCTTTGCTTTCATACAAAATGCAATCAATGACTAAATGCTTCAAAAGTCATGGATTCCTGTCTCACTCACAACATTACATTTTCAGAGGCCATTTTGCACATAAGTACATACTGACCTTAGAACTGCTAATAAAACAGTCAAAACTGAAATATGTCATTTTGCTAAATTACTATCAAGACCATCAAGACAAATAGATTGTAAAAACCACATAATACAAACAAATTATGTCAATTGACACAAGATCAAACAATGAATGCTGTATGCCAAGATATTCCTCCAGAGCAATGCCAAGGATAGATCAGACGTGTGGAGAGATACTACCCTAGATTCTACTCTGTCTTAGCAATTTAAAAAAACTGTAAGAAAACACACAATACTAGCCTTTTTACAGCTTATAACATGCAACAGATTAAACGTTGATGTATAAAATGTTCAGTCACATTATATTACAAGAATAATAAAAAACAATAAATTGGCAGCCAAAGTTCTGGTGAAAGTAGCTGAATAGTAACGGTTACCTTCCGCAGTTTGGTTCAGTGGTACCTTCTGGATAATGTTCTCCAGCTGTTCCTGAAATGGTGATGCTCCAATGTCAACCAAACATTAAAAATAAGGGAAATAAATGTGTCATTGCTGTTCTAAGATCATTTGTTCATGCCTCCAATGTTGGTTTATTTAAGTTAACTACTGTAACATCACATTCATGTGTAAATTTAAGCACAAGCTGTGAAGTGCTTAACTGATTATAGCAAAATTATAAAGGTGCCTCTGCTACATCTTCAGGTTTGATCATGTATTTCCCCAGAGACACGTCATCAATTAATGCCAGCATCGTTTGAATGTTATGGGAATGTTTTTCCACATTTCCTGCAGCACAGGGACTAGAGATGACAACTGTCACCCTTAAGACCATCTCCTCAAGCTCTGGTATTGTGCTTGCTGTTGTCAGCAGGCCGAAGCCATATTGCTTTGGAAGGCTGTTGAGAAGGATGATAGCACATGTAAAACTCTTAAAAGTTATATTAAAATCTAATGTACTTTAACACAATATTAATTTAATAAGAGGGACTTGGCATTTATCATTATATGACTCAGGTCGTGATGCAGAATTGTAACTGAACAGTCTTTCATGGTGGCTTTTCCAGTGACGGTTCGGTAGTAAGCAGATAAGATGTTACTGAGGTTGGAGTTGACAAATGTGTTTGCTGTGGCCTGCAACAGCACCAGTGATCCATCTCAGGCATCATTTTTGGATGCACAAATCTTCCATATAACTTTCTGTGATCTGTGTGAAATGAGCCAAGAAATATTGTACTGATGCTGTGATGTGGTCACAGGTGAGAAAGGTCCCGACTGGAAAAGCAGGCCACCCTTTTCGGGGGTCCCCCCCCCCCCCCCACAACAGGCTCGTACACATAGAATGGAGCTTTCGTCAGTTTTCCCCTCTTCACAATGGTGCCAGTTGCATCAATGTAGGCAATGTCCTCCTGACCGACTGTGAAATACTTCCGAGCTTCTTCCTGACCACAGCAAAACCCCTCTTGGATGAAGGGTCACCTTCTGCAGAACATCCACTGGACACTGGGTCTTCTTTTCCACCATTATGCTGAGACTGACAGCTTCATGTTGATGATACCGTGTTTGTCTTTTGGAATTCCAGGATAATGTTTTGAACAGATGGCCTAGGACACTCATCACAGTTTCCAGAGTCAAACGCTTCAGGGCTGAGTTTGTGTAAACGTTCCAAATATAGAGACCTTGGGAACTTTGTCTCCAGACTTTTGCCCGTCGTTCCTGCTCTGATGTACCAATGCCTTAGTTCTTCTCAGGATTGTCGTGCAACACCACCATGGAACTCTACCACGGCCTTTAGCTCCTGACTTTGCAGAACTACTCTGCAGGTAACTGACCAGTCGCTGAACATCACATTTGAACAGCGGTGCAGGTCCTCCTGAATGGATACTTTTCACACTATGAGGAATGAAGCCAAAGCTGCAGTATGGCTGAACTGAGCAGATGCCAGCAGAAATAACATTTGTCCAATTCCAGCCCAATGAAATGTCTTCTGGGCTGATTTTCCCCCAAATCCTTCCATTTTTCCTGAGATATACAGAAGAATGCAGAGTCCGGCACACTGTGACTGTAATAAGTCCATTCGAGGTTTGGATCATTAACTGCTGATCTCAGAGATTCCAGATATGCAATGTTGTCTGTAGCCTGAAATAAAAATAATACTTGAAATTGTTTTAAATGCATAGTTTCTAAATTACAATTTGATGAAATTTGAGACACTCAAAAATAGATATAAATGAAGCAATTTATATCACTATAATATTACAATTGTAAGCGATGCGGTAAAACTTTTTAAAAAGTAATATTACATTTTACTGTATAGTAATAATTACACCTAAATTACTTGGTCAGGAGAGCTTCTGATGTCAGAAGAACTGACATTGAAATTAAACAGAATTGCTATTATAACATAAAAAAATTATCTACAAAATAATTCATTGTATTAAAGAAACTATAAGTCACCCAGTCTTGGGAATTGTATGTGGATCAGGACCTGGATCCTCTCCTGCTTTCGCTTCTTCCACAGCTTCCCAAATCTGTACACTCATTAAAGAAATAATTACACATCAAAACCATGGCACACAAATCCAAGAAACTGACATGTACTCTGGGAAAGTGTCTCAGCCATTTTCTGAACAGTCTGTGCCTCCCCCTCTCCAATCCGCATCTCTACATTCCAAACATCTCAGCCATCCCCCCTTGCTCATGACGCATTTAAAAGGCATGTAAAGAGATGCATTTTAATCAAGTACATTTTGACCCCTAACACATTTGCATTGCAGACAATGCAAAACTGTCTGTTAAACAACAATAACACCACTCCACAACAATCATTGTTCCCACCTACCCCAAACCTAATCCCATCAAACCAATCATTCACATCTCCACCAAACATAAACACCCTTACATCCCAAAAATGGGAAAAATTGTGGTGCTCATGAGCATGCTGAATAGGCATCAGAGAATCTGTGGTGGGGAGCATCATAAACCACAAATTATGGCTTACAATGCTACAATGATTACGGATTACAATGATTACAGATTACAATGCTATAATGATTACGGATTACAATGCTACAATGATTAGGGATTACATTGCTACAATGATTAGGGATTACAATGCTACATAAGGAGTACATAACTTGGATACAGGCAAATAGAAAATGTGACCTTGGACCCCCTGCTCAGGCTGGCACTTTCAATCACTCAATTGATTTTGCTGAGTGGGGGGTATTTTGGGGCTCCTAAAAAGTGCTGGACCCCCTGAATTTCTCATAGTATCCATGCCCCTCCAATGCCCCTGCTTGGATAAGTTGGTGAACGGTTACAACTGCAAAATAAGAACCATACACTGGATAATTATAATATTGTTCAATATCCTGTACATCTCTGCTTATAATGAATTTGTCACCAGGATGCCACTGAGTCAGTTTCAAAGGAAAGATCCCAAGGAGATAACTCTCTCTTCAAGAACTCGGCAAGGAATTGATAAAATCTCAAATCCAGAGTAGACGACACACTTGCAATGCGCAAATACCTTTTTTGGAAAATTCTGTTACGATCCTTAGTCTAGGGTTGAGGACCGACAGAAAGGGAAAGGAGAGGGGAAAACGAGACAACCAGGGTATGGGAAAAGGGAACACGGGAAACACAGGGATCTTTTTTTGTATTTTTTTATATTTATTCACAAAGACTTTCACAAACAATAGGGCAACAGACTTCGGGAGTGACACCGCCAAAACAATAAACAAAACAGCATTACCGAACCCGTCCACGACTAAACTAATTCTAAACAAAACGAAAAAAATGAGAAATGACACAGACTAAGCCTAACTCCCTAACCAAAACACAGAATAAGCAACACGTACGCAAAACAAAATAGCAGTCACTCCCTACGTACTTAACAGAAACGAACATACAGAACACACCAAAGATGAAACACAGTAACCAAAGGGGCGAGGCAAAGAGAGGAGTCAGGAGGAAGGCAAGAGATCACAACCAGAAAGCAGTCAAAACCGAAGGCAAAGGTACAGAAGGACAAGACAAGAGACGAAAACCAGAAAACCAAAACTGACATACACGAGTAATCCAAAAGAATGCAATCAAACCAACAACAGAAACCAACCAAGAGCAAAGCTGCTGCTACTCTCCCGCCACGGCTTTTTCAATCATGAAGGCGGAAGTAGCGTCGAGGCTCGGGGCGTGGCCAGGTCCGGGAGGCGGAGTCGAAGGCATCCGGACAACGATCAGGACAATCCCTACCCAAACCTTACGGCACGTAACAATTCAAAGAAATGAGCAAACTTGGCTCAGAACATAAAATAACATGGAATTTAAAGTATATTTTTTTTTAAAAAATGGTGCAGATAAAGTTGACCAAATTTGGTGCAGGTATGGTGTATGGCCTTGCATTTCAGGTGCTTGCAGAGATGTTTGTACCTTAGGGGGAAATCCTGAGAAATGACCTGTCAAACTTGGCTCATATATGCCAACGCATGTAATGTAAACCCATGGATTTCAAAGTGGATTTTCTTTAAAATGCTACAGTGAACATTGACCAAATTTGGTCGAGATATAGCCTAGGCCCTTGCCTTTTAGGTGTTTGCAGAGATGTTTGTACCTTATGTGATAATGCTGAGAAATGAGCTGTTCAACCTGGCTCATAACATAAAATTATATGGATTTCAAAGTGCATTCTTTTAAGTGGTATATTAAATCTGACCAGATTTGTGTAGGAAATAGCCTTGAACGTTGCCTTTCAGATGCCATATGACTTGTTCATACATTATGGGCAAGTTAGACATTAATTGCATTTAAGTATATCCTGTACTTCGTACACACGCGTACTCAACATTTTCCTATGCGCGATCGCTTGGAGTATGTTATTTTCTGTAGTAGCTTGGATTCAACCAGTAGAGGGCAGTAGTAGCAAATAGTTGTAGGCAGCACGGAGGGAAGTAGAAGAAGGTAACACAGGGAGGTTAAGTGTTTGTGCGTTATACCCGGAGCTGAAGAAGTTATTAATACTGAACCTCTTGCCATCCCCAAATGTGTCTCAACTGGCTCTCAACATATTACAATTTCCTAAACCGTCATGTGCGGCTGATACCATAATGTCATGTCTATGCGTGCACCTCACATTTTAAGCGCGGATGATTTGACCGTGTTTCGGCGAAGCGCGGATAGCTTGACTTCAGTGACAGATCCGAGTTAAGCACAGTGTTTCTGATTCTTGTTTGGCCATTTGTTGTAAATTTCAAAACATCTTATTTAGGAAAATAACCCGATGAAACGTAAAGTTAAGGTGAAACGTGCTCAGGGCCTTGTTCCAGAGCCACGCTGAAATGTACCTAATGGCATTGTATGGAAAATAAATATGTCTACCTGCTGGATATTTGCTGCAGCATTTCTTATGGTTATAATACTGGCTCTGGTTACAGGTTGACGCTGTATAGATAAAAAATACACAAGATTTTATTTTTCTCGACTTCCAAATAAGAAGTTTACCAATATGCCCAGTTCTGGCTGGATATAAGCCATTTAGAAAGACAACTAAAGCCAAAAAAGACCGCAATCTTTATTCGTATTTCTCCCTTTCCTGTTTTCGTGAGCGTAGTAAGTGCTGTCCACCGAAACCCGGCCACATTTCCCGTTACTGGTCCCTTATGCTCCATACCAGAAACTCATTCCATATACTGGCAAAAAAAACCAACCTAAATGGCGTTCAAACACAAGAGACAATTTCCATCAACATTATACCACGACAAACGTGTTTCTGTTTAAACATCCATCAGATTGCAGGGGAAATTAGATCTATAGTTTTTAAAAGATATCAAACAGGCGCTCTGAGCCCTGGAGGTTTACGTAGCATGAACACATGGTGGCGGACTTACTTGCAGTGGCTTTAATCTTTAAGTACCCCTGGTTTGCCCCCACCCCGCATGATTATGTATCACGGGAAATCTGCGGCCTACAGGTGACATTTTTAAAGCTATTGCGTCTTTTTTTATATATCCGAAAAGTAAAAGCCGTAAGTCATAAAGTCCCCCGCAGAGCTGACATGTAAGTCTGAGCAGCTAAATTCCAGTACAGATCATAAGACTGAGAAGCTGCTTTACTGGCAGATTAATCACTCTGACAGGAGGCTCCGTAAAAAGACGCTGTACTGACAGCTGCATGCAGAGTGAACCAGCTTAACCAGGTTTTTCAAGCGACTGAGCATCAGCAAAGTCAGGATATAACGCAAGACAATAAAGTCATTTCATATCATACCGAGCTATATAAACAGCATTTAGTTTCTTTTGTGGTAATCAGTTGCCGCCATGACACGCAGATATCCAAAGTCTCCTAAATAATGTTTTGTTAAATTTTTATTTCATTGAATATTTCCTGCACATCTCATTAATATACTGAGGAGAGCTGGATAAAAGAAACTGTACTGGAAGGGTAAACTTCTGAGGCCTTATTGGCATTGTCGGTTATATCTGATACTTAGGAAATCAATTATATTCAAATGTTTTGTCTATGTTTCTTACACACAGATGCTGCTCAGGAAAGAAAAGTATTTCAGTAATTATTTAAGCCTAGTAATTGCGAAGTTGCGGTTGTTTTCTGCAATTGTGGCGCGTCTGTGAATGTGCAGCGCGTTTGTAAAATGTGGTTCGCACGTGTCATTTTTATGAAAGTGTTTTCGGATTTGGGCAGCGTCTATGATTTTGCAGTGTGTCTGCAAATGCGTTATGAACTGAATAATATGCTTTGTTGCTTTGCAATGTGTTTTTCTATTAGACGTGAGTTTCTTGTGTTGTATTTCATTGGGCTTTCTCGGCCACCGTACAAACCTGTCTGCAAAGCTGACATGTATTCATAAGATGAATGCCAGTAAATCAGACCGGCTGAAAGTACACAAGTGTTCATCAGTTTTATTACTTGGACATGTTTAAAATGGTCTTGTAATTCGGTAAATTGTACAGTTATTTACTTGAGTAATATAAAAACATATAGATAAATTAAAACATACACACAACACAAAGATAAGACTGGAAATCATGGAAAATGTGTACAATACAGTTACATAATATATATAACGATAAAAACCCAAAAATGAAGAGGAATTAAACACAGTGCAAATATCTTTGGAGCTTCAAATGACTTTGTGGCGATAAAAGGACACAGAGAAAAGGCAGAGTATTGGGTTCAAGTAGGAGGGGCCGGGCAGCGTGGGATCGGCGGCGGCACATTCCGGTCACTTCTTCCGCTGGAACACGTTGGCCAGCATGGCGCCCGAAGTCGTCAGCTGACCCACCTTACTGAGAAACTTGGTCTTTGTGTCTTCGCTCACGAGGCTGGCAGCTATCGACATGGACCTGGATACAGCAGCCAAGGGGCATGGTTTGGTGGGTGCAGAGCGAGAGCTGACCAAAGTGACCAGATAATAATCAAGCGAGGGGCTGGTTGGCACCGCCCACGCCATGGTGTGAGGGGAGCTACAGCGGTAAGCGAGGGGCTGGTGGGCACCGCCCACGCCGTGGTGTGAGGGGAGCTACGGCGGTAAACGAGGGGCTGGTTGGCACCGCCCACGCCATGGTGTGAGGGGAGCTACGGCGGTAAACGAGGGGCTGGTTGGCACCGCCCACGCCATGGTGTGAGGGGATCTACGGCGGTAAACGAGGGGCTGGTTGGCACCGCCCACGCCATGGTGTCAGGGGAGCTACGGCGGTAAACGAGGGGCTGGTTGGCACCGCCCACGCCATGGTGTGAGGGGAGCTACGGCGGTAAACGAGGGGCTGGTCGGCACCGCCCACGCCATGGTGTGAGGGGAGCTACAGTGGTAAGCGAGGGGCTGGTTGGCACCGCCCACGCCGTGGTGTGAGGGGAGCTACAGCGGTAAGCGGAGGGTTCAGTTGGCTCTTACCCCCGTGGCTCCTGTGAGAGGGCGCTGTAGGCCTCGAACAGCTGCATGGCGATGTCCATCCGCTTGGCCTCGGCCGTCTGCCCATTGTTGCCCAGTGCCAGCTTGTGCAGGTGAGGGAGCACGACTGAAACACAGAGCTGGGTTTGCGTGTGTGTGTGTGACGGTCGCTGAGGCCCAGTGACCACAGACACACAAAACGGGCAAGGAAGACAAGGCCTCCAGTTTACTAGCACAGAACAGCAAAGCCATAATTCGCGATGAACCATGACACACTGAACGTTTCCCTGAAGAGAAGTTGCTGTGTCATATCTCTGGCTTGAAATGGCCAGAAACTCGCACTCGTCTCTGAAGCGAGGCTCAGCATTGGGACCGACCCTCCCGAACGTCCGGATGATTTCAATGTGCAGGGAATGCTGGTCCTGGTACTGCGGGTCCTCCACTGGCCTTAACACCTTGAACCGGACACTTGATACCACACTGCAGCAGAGGTCAAACAGCCGGGGTCAAATCCCCAAACGTACACTGGCCTTAACACCTTGAACCGGACACTTGATACCACACTGCAGCAGAGGTCAAACAGCCGGGGTCAAATCCCCAAACGTACACTGGCCTTAACACCTTGAACCGGACACTTGATACCACACTGCAGCAGAGGTCAAACAGCCGGGGTCAAATCCCCAAACGTACACTGGCCTTAATACCTTGAACCGGACACTTGATACCACACTGCAGCAGAGGTCAAACAGCCGGGGTCAAATCCCCAAACGTACACTAGCCTTAACACCTTGAACCGGACACTTGATACCACACTGCAGCAGAGGTCAAACAGCCGGGGTCAAATCCCCAAACGTACACTGGCCTTAACACCTTAAACTGGACACTTGATACCACACTGCAGCAGAGGTCAAACAGCCGGGGTCAAATCCCCAAACGTACACTAGCCTTAACACCTTGAACCGGACACTTGATACCACTCATCTTCGTGTTTGTGAAGATCTTTCCAAACGTCCGGCACAGCCTCCAGAAAAGCCTGGAGAACTCGTGCACGCAGGCTGCAGAGCTGACGTTGATCTGACCCACTATTCCGATGAGATGGGGTAACCTGGGGGAGCAGTAGCACCATCTCACCGAACGTAACGCTCTGCATGTGGGGGCTGGATTTACTCACCTGTAAACCTACCAAGGCTAAGCTTTAACGTCCATCTGGATCTTAAAAGGACTCTATTTGAAATGGAGTTATGGAGAATTTTTTGGGGATTTATAACTAAATGTATTTGACACAATTACAAATTACAAGAATTACAATTACAAATAGCTGAATTCCTTAAAAACCCATACAACCAACAGGCTTAGATGAATTCATAAGCCCAGTGTAGATGCTTCTTCATGGTTAATTTGGGGGGGGGGGGGGGGTGACACTTACAGCTGGTTGACCACCCAGAGCAGGCTGCCCCAGCCCATGGTTCCCTCATGCTCCAGCTGCCGGTCATACAGGTAATTGCTTTTTCATGTTATATTATATATGTAGTGAATGTGTGTTTCTCAAGATTCATTATTTTTGATCATGTGATCACACATTAAAACACATATCATGTGTTTACTTGAGTTCAGGTCGTAACATGGGGCACCTTACAGATTTTCAGTCTGAAAATGGCGTGTACCATTTTGCTAAAGTTTCCAGGCTGAATGACTGGCGTGAAACATTGCGCAATGGGCTTTGAGGTACATTTTTGCTTGTTGGTGGGTGTGTCAGAGGTGTTAGCCAATCAGCAGCGACGTGTATATGAACTCCGCCTTATTAAAAAGGCAGTGCACACAATGGATCCTACTAACATCTTCCACGAAAGCATCCGCTTCAGTTTGATGTATGTAACTGAAGAAATTCCAAGACATGTTTGTCGTAAGTAATATATAGTTTCTGAAGTATTAAACATGTATTTAATCTCATTTCATCAGGCTCAGAAAATTCTTGGAAAAGAATCGGCCAGAATGGCCTTCAAAGACAACATTCCAACCCAGGCAGCAGCACCCTAGAGCTCACAACAGCATATTTACCTTGGCTTGTTGAGGACTGCATGAAGCTTCAGCGTGGCAGTGAATCCACTAAAGGAAAAGCTTACAGAGCTCTACAGTATATGCAATAAACAGAAAACCTTTGAATACAGATTTACCTTAAGATGTGGTGGAAAATATTTGACTGTGTAATCTAGCCAGTTTTGCTGTATGGAAGTGAGGTGTGGGGTCCATTCAGTGAGCATAGCTACACTATCCAGACCAATTTTTAGAATCAGTTACAGTGTGTGGCTTTTGTTGCCAAAAATAAAAATGTTAAATTTACCAAAGCAATTCAATTTCACAGTATTTCTGGGTATTCTACACATCCTTGCTCCTGGTTTGGGGAGTTTTTAAGGCTCTCTCTCGCTCTCTCTCTCTCACACACACACACACACACAACACCCTCTCACCCTCTCTGTCATTTGTGAGAGAAATGTTACCAAATGACATAATGGTCAGAAACAGAATTGATTCTGCTTGGGTGGAAATGCTCTGTAAGATACAAATACAGCATGAATCATAAGACTGGTGCCACAAAATATTTATCATATCATATGTATCATTTCAGGGGGCAGCATGTTAGTGCAGTGGTTAGCTCCGGACCCCCCACGACCCAGTAGGATAAGCGGTTTGGAAAATGGATGGATGGATGGATGTATCATTTCATAAAATATTTCATCAGCACACCAATCATTGCAAACTGGTGCTTTATGAAGACATGTTACCATTTATGTCAGTGGTAAATAAACACTTTAGTCAGATGAGTACAGTGATGGTACCGACCAGGCAGCCTGGGCTGGGTTTGTAAAAGCAGAAGCAAAACCTCTCTGTTCCTCCCTCGTTCCAAGAACTCAACTGGATATCGCTGAATCATAGATTATATCCAATAACCTTGCATCTAATAATAAATAACAACAATATCATAACAATCATCATTATCATTCATCATTGGTCCTGAAACCCCTTGGAGCGGTGAGGGCACTGCACTGAGGAGAGGTACACCAGTTGACTCAACCTCTCACTGTTGTGGGCGAGGGCCTGGATAGAGGCAAAATTCATTGCAGTTTATTCAGCGATGTTGTCCGTTCATCTCTTCCTCTGCCTTCCCTGTCATCTTTTTCCTTCCCCAATTCCCTGAGGATTGTTCTGATCTTCTTTGATCTCGTTACATGAAGCAGGAGTTTCCTCTTCGTAATTGTGGTTATCGGTTTTTCATAAGTATACTTATAAGTTACTTATTTGTTATACAGTCTATATACAAGATGCATAGTATTCTTTGGAAACATCTCATTTCAGCTTCATGGACCTTCCTCTGCAGTTCTGCTGGTAGGTTCCCTGTGTTGCAGGCATAAAGGAAGATGGACAATGCAAGAGCATGCAAGAGTTTTAGTCTGACTTTCAGACAGATAACACTGTAAAAAGTTGAAGTTGGTCACTTTTTGAATTTTGGTTACTTGTGGTGTTTTGGTGTGAATGTGACCGGCACTCTGTTTGGGAGTAATGCTGGCATAGGAATGGTAGCACATCACATTTACATAGACTACATTTCCCATGATCCCCTGCTCACAGAACAGTAAACCTCCACACATCAGTTTACTGCTCAGCTCATTTATTTATGACAGCATCTTTGAACAGGGAGGTACCCACTGTTCCCGCTTCACCCACCTTCCATAGCAAATTTAGAACCGTACGCAAACATGCAGACAACTCTCACCAGCTTCCACACCGGTTGCTGCTTTCTCTGGTCCCTCAGCATACTGGTTCCCTACGGAAGCGCGCGCCACAGTGGGAAGGTTCCCTTATTGCCAATTGTGGAACGAGGGAAGGGGATGGTTTGGCACAGGAGGGGGGGGGCGGGGGTGAGTGATGTTATGTATATTATTGTTTTGTTGTGCAATGTTTGATGTACTGTCTGAAAGGTCAGGGAATGTAGGTGGCTAATGGCCAGTTATTCTGTTCGGTTTGGTGGTAAAAGTATGTATTGTAAGCTGCAAGCATATGATACTCAAATTCTGTTTCCCCCGGCATTTTTAGGCTGCCCCAATTAACCTATTGGGAACCGGTATATAAGGAAAGGGGGTTAGAGTAAGAGAGGCTTCTTTTTCCCTCTTCTTCTTCTCCTCCTTCATTATAATCATCATCATCATCATATTAAAAAATCTATGTTGGGTTGGTATGACTCCTCCAGGTTCTGGGAAAATAGCTGATGTTTCTGTGTTCATGTATGTGTGGATATACATTGGAAATCATTTTTGAAAGTTCATTTTAAATAACAGACTATAACTGCAGGGAAACACTGCATTTACTGGAAAGAAGGAAAGAAATTGTTGTGCAAATTGAGACATATTGTGAAAGCAGAAGCAAAACCTCTCTGTTCCTCCCTCGTTCCAAGAACTCAGCTGGATATCGCTGAATCATAGATTATATCTAATAACCTTACATCTAATAATAAATAATAACAATATATGATAAATGTCATGCCCGGCTCGTCCGCTCCTCCTGTGTGCCACGCCCCCTGCCTACCCACGTGTGTTTCCCGGATTGTACCCAGCTGTGTCTGATTATTTTCAATCAGTCCTGTGTATTTCAGTCCGTGTCTTACCCGAATCCTTTGTCCGTCATTGATGTTCATGGATGTTTGTTTGCGTGAGATCCCGTATTCCTGATTAAACCCCGTTCGTCCCGTAACCTGCCTGCCTGCTTCCTCCTTCCGCACCTTCGCCGCTCTCCGCCGCGCTCGCGCACCACGTCCCGTGACAGAATGACGGACCTTAAAAAGAAAAGTAAGCGGCGAAGGAGGATCCCGGAGGAGCCGATCCGCCTGGGAGCCTGCTCGCTCTCCAGGATTTGGATCGCTCCGGAGGAAGAGGTACCCGTCCGGTCTCCAGCCCGGGGGCCGCTCCAGCGAGGTACCTGCCCAGTCTCTATGTTCTGGCCCTCGAGTGAGGACGAGGAGGAAGAGCCCTTCCTCTTCCCTTACCTAGAGCGGGAGCCGGTGTTTTCGCCGTCTGTCTTAGCAGACATCGCGCCACCTCCCGCTGCCACCAGGCGCCAGAAGAGCAAGGAGGAGTCCATCAACTACCCGGACCCACTGCTCATCCCCCCTGCAGCAGCCACCCCGGAGGCGCCGTCCGCGCCTCAACCAGGGAAGACGGCCGACTGCATCTCCCAGTTCTTCGCCCTCCAGGGGCTATTCTGGAGGATCTGGGAGGGACTGGGCACTCCAGTGAGTCCGGAGGCAGAGGACATAATAACGCGGCTCCAGAAAGACTTTGCCGCGTTTACTCCCGCCTCCGACCGGGGGGATCTGGAGAAAATGGCAGAGGGAGTTCGGCAGCTCCTCCAGCTCCAGAGGGCTGCGGACCCCGCTCCCGTGCAGCCGCCATTGCCGGCGGACCCCGCTCCCGTGCAGCCGCCATTGCCGGCGGACCCCGCTCCCGTGCAGCCGCCATTGCCGGCGGACCCCGCTCCCGTGCAGCCGCCATTGCCGCCTTCGCTGCTGCAGCCGCCTCCTGTTCCTGACCGCGCTCCAGTTCCTGCAGAGGCGCCCCCTCTGCAGCCGCCTGCTGCAGCTCCCGGGCAGGCGCCCCCTCTGCAGCCGCCTGCTGCAGCTCCCGGGCAGGCGCCCCCTCTGCAGCCGCCTGCTGCAGCTTCCGGGCAGGCGCCCCCACTGCAGCCAGCTCCTGTTCCTGACCGCGCTCCTGTTCCTGACCGCGCTCCTGTTCCGGACTGCGCTCCTGTTCCTGTCCAGGCGCCCCCACTGCAGCCATCTGCAGCTCCCGGGCCGGCGCCCCCACTGCAGCCACCTGCAGCTCCTAACCGCGCTCCTGTCCCTTCTCCCCCTGTGACAGTTTCTCCCTCGCCCCGGCGAACTCGACCCCGACCTGGGGTAATGTCTGTGTCCCGTAAAGGGAGGGGACACAGACGCAGGGCTGGGGTCCCGCCTGCCCTGCCCCCTGGCTCGCCCTGCCTCGCCTGCGCTGGGGCTCGGTTGGCGCCTGCGGGTCCTGGCCCTCCGGGTCGGCTGTCGCCTGCGGGTGCCTCTCCGGTGCCTCGTCGCCCTGCCTCGCTCCCCTCTCCGGGTCCTGGTCGGTCGCCTGGGGGTTCCCCGACGGCGGCTCCTCGGTCGCCTGCAGGGCCCCTACCTCCGGCCCTCCCCCGGACGTCGCCGCCTGCTGCGGCTCCCCCCTCCTCCGGGCCTTCGCCCTGGCCCCTTCCAGCTCCCTCGTCCCCTTCCCTGGTGCTCCCTCCTGCTCCCTCCCTGGCCCCTCCGCGGGTCCCTCGCCCTGTCTCCTCTGCCCCTTCTCGGTCCCCTCCGGCTCCGGCCTCCCGGCCGCCTGCGTCCCCTCCGGCTGCCTCCCGTCGCCCGCTGGGGCTCCCACGGGCTCCCCTTTGTTCCCCCGCCTTCTCTCCCTTCTTTCCTGTCTCTGTCCCGCCTGTCTGTGTTCCTCCTCCTGCCTTTGTCCCGCCGTCCTCTGTTCCTGGTCCCTTTGTTCTGCCCCGCTCTGTTCCTGGTTTCCCGTCGTTCCCTCCCGTCACTCCCGCTCCTTCTGTTCCGCCTGTTCCCTCTGTTTCTCCCTTCCTGATCTGTCTCTCTGCCTTCCCATCCCTTTGTCAGCTCCTGTCGCACGTCTTGTCCCTGGCTTTGTTCTGTGCCTCTGTCTTGTTCCCGGTCCCGCGTTGATTTCTGGTTTTATTTTTCAGGTCCTGTTTTGCCTCGTCCCGTCCGTCGCCCCCTTCCTTGGCGCGCCCGGAGTGGCGCGCCTTTGGGGGGGGGTTCTGTCATGCCCGGCTCGTCCGCTCCTCCTGTGTGCCACGCCCCCTGCCTACCCACGTGTGTTTCCCGGATTGTACCCAGCTGTGTCTGATTATTTTCAATCAGTCCTGTGTATTTCAGTCCGTGTCTTACCCGAATCCTTTGTCCGTCATTGATGTTCATGGATGTTTGTTTGCGTGAGATCCCGTATTCCCGATTAAACCCCGTTCGTCCCGTAACCTGCCTGCCTGCTTCCTCCTTCCGCACCTTCGCCGCTCTCCGCCGCGCTCGCGCACCACGTCCCGTGACAATAAATTTGTATGATAAATAAATACTTATTATACATTATTTGAGTAAATATCTTTTATGCTATTGTACTGCACAACAGATTACTTGTCAATTAACCACAATTGTATTAACGACACATTTAATGATACTAAGCAGATGGAGAGTCCCCTCTGCAACCTGGTGTCATACACACACGCACACACATACACACACACTCACATACACACATGCACACACACACACAGACACACACGCACACAGACACACACATACACACACACTCACATACACACAGACAGACACACAGCGCACAGACACACACACGCACATACACACACAGACACACACGCACACATGCATACACACACACACAGACCGATGTAAGATGATCACCGCTCATGGCCTCTCTGATGGAGTGCTGTGGTTGCTCCAGGCCCACATCTTCTAACCCAGCTTGTGCATAATAGGGCAAATTGTATCTACTAATGATAATGATTGATGATTAATGATGAATTTGGGCTGGAGAATAAAGAGAGTATTTGAATAATCGCCTGAGTAACACAGGATAATCAACACTGACATTTGAACTTAAGTTGAAATAAATGAATAAAGCTATAACCAGGTTTATGATTGATATAATTTACACCGTTGACAGTAGGACAGGCCATGCCTGCTTCTATAGAAAACAGGGAGCCACATTAAAAATACTCAAATGCTTATCAAGATAAATAAGTCTCCTGTCTTTAATATTGTCTGAGAAAAATCACAAAGTGAAGTAAAGAGATAAATGCAAGTGAAATGTGAATTAAATGTGAATGAAATATAAACATGGGACTGAAGAAGAACAAAATGAAGTGTTTGAATGGAGAGAGTAGAAGGATACAGAGTTCAGCTGAGCTCACAATGCTGTGTTTAACTGACATTGGAAAGGGTCGTGGTTAAGAGGGAAACGCTTCAAAATTCCGACAGTGGTAAAACAACACAAAACTGAGTTGGTATGATCATCTCCAGGTTCTGCAGATATAATTATAATGCTGATGTTTCTGTTTATATAAGTGGATATACACTGGAAATCACTTTTGAATAATAAAAGACTATAACTGCAGGCAATCACTGCATTTGCTTTACAAGTTTCTGAATTACTGGAAAGACATTGTTGTGGTAGCTGAGAACTGTTGTGAAAGCCAAGATCCTAAAGATAGCAACAGTTGTGCTTCCTCAGCAAATCTGCCTTGTAATGGGCTGGACCGGAAGCACTACAGTGTTAACGGCTGGACTTCTTCACCACATACAGTGTGGTATATATACCAGCGCTCTCTCCTGCTGCTGCAGCCTACCTGATTAAGTACAGCAGGAGAAGACACTATCTCAGCTTCTCAGATCTGACTCACGCCAAGCCCACCGGCCTCCATCATGGTAATGTGATGTAGTGTAAATAAACAAGGAAGACTGTATTTGATAATCCCAAAATGTTTAATAATGCGTAACATTTCAACAGACTTTCGTCAGAAGGTCTAGGGGTCAAATTATTTTGGGAGCATCAAATACAATTTGTGAGAATTCTTCCTTTTTTACATTTACCTTTAGCTTTGTCCTGCACCTGATTCCAGCGTGGGTTGGATGTGCAAACCTTGAATAGTTTTTATAAGTAATGTGAGGTAAATCTTTTCTTTTTTCCTTTCTCTCAGCTGCTGGTCTGTGATTGTGCTCCTTCATGTCTCGTTACCGGTTTAGGTGCATACAGGTGTGCTGGCTGGACTCCTCCTGCTCTCCCTGTTCTCCTCTGTGGTATCAGCAGACGAGGGGGATCTGAACGCTCTCCCTAAAATCATCCGATTCTTTGAGACCAGGTAAGCGAGTGGGACTCCCGTCATAGTTTAAGCTATTTGTTGAGTAAGCAACTATAAATATTTGTAGTAAATCTTCTTAAATATTAGTAGTTATCCCTCAAGGTTGGTCAAAAGTATGATGAAGAAGCAGTTGTCATGACTACTCCATGCGCCCTGTCATCATGACTTGTATGTGAATTCAGCAGGTATTTGTGCACTGTGTCAAGCTTGGGATGTGCAGCATCAGCAACATCAGGTCTTCATTTATCTTGTTTTTACTCTTTGTTTCTCCAAGATATAAACCATATGAACAGACCAGCAGCGGTGAAGGTGCCCAGTATGCTGTGGCCATCAACGTCCCAGCAGGACAGTGTGGGGCCAGTTTCGACGAGAAAGAGTTCCTTAGGGAAGAGAACACAAATAATGTCAAGAATGACCTTGAGACAAGGAGACTTTACACGGGAAAACAGATGGTCGCTGCCAGACCAAAGGGCACTGGCTCCTCAGCCGTCCACTCAGAGCGTGCCTTGCTCATCTGTGATAGCAGCCAAGCTGTCGCTCCTGTGCAAAACCTGCTGAACACAGGGGACAGAAATGGCTGTGTGGTGTTCTACACCTACAACTCTCCATGTCTGGACTACTGCCTGAACCAAGGAAAGGACGACAACGAACAGAACCGGGAGAGAGTCCAGAAAAAGAGAGGAAATACTAATGTCCAGCCCGCTGTGAAGAAGTGCATCCTGGACTCTCTCAGTATACTGACCAATCACCCCGGTCCCAAGGCCTTTGTGTTCAGTCAGGTCTATAGGAAAGACAAAGAAAAGGCCGAGCTGTTGGCCTCTGCCCTGAAGGTGGTTGCAGAGAAGGTCCCCCTCTACAAATGTAACACCAACTCCTGTATCAAGTGCCTGGATAACAATAACAAGATCAACAGTCAATGCCTGTCCTAAGCGAGACACATTGCAATCATGTCCAAATGGATATTCATCTTTTTTCTTTCCATGAATATTAATGATTTCAGTCTTTGTAACTTGATTTACTAACATATATTAATACTCTTGGACTACTGTTAATTATGCACTTGTGATTTGAAATCATTTAATAAATATCACAGCAACAATTACAGAGGTCTGTCTATGTGTAAAATAGCTTAATGTTTGGATATGTGTGTGTTTGTGTGTGGATATAAAAATCTTTTGTTCATATGAGAAAAAGAATACAGTAAGCAAAAGACTGAAAAGCAATTTAGAAAACCGCGAGTAAAAACTTCATCTGACAAAAAATTGGGCCTCCTCATCAGCAGATGGCAGCACTGAGAGCCTGAGAGCTTCCTCATCATGACTCCGCAGGGACGAGCTCAGTCACACACACCCAACCATTACCGCTGTCCTCTTTAAAGGCTCCATACGGGAACATGCTAACTGACAAAAACAGATACATTCAGTTACTGATATGAACAGAACAACAGCCTGGGCTGTTTGGGATGTGGCAAGGCCTGCAGCACATCACAGAGCACAGGGCCACCACCGGCACCATCAGCTTTGCAAATGTAACCGGTCTCGTTTGGGTCTTTGTTTACGGCCCGATCGCGCCAAGCGAGTCCAGTTAAAACATAGTCCCGGTTAAAGTCCGAGAGCTGATGCTCTCACTCTGCGTTGTGTATTTTTTTTGTTGTGTGTGGTGTGTGGGTGCGGGAGAGGGAGAGACGACACCGCGTGGCTTCCTTTGGACTCGGGATCCGACGTCCCTTTATTGGCACGTGTCTTTTCCTCTCTGGTAATGAAGAGCAAAGTATTAATTCCCCAGCAGCATGTAGCAGCTGAACATTCTCTTCCTCGAAGAGACAGGGAAAGAGGAAAATGAAAAAATATATACATCAATATAAAAAAATAAAACAAACAAAACATACCTGGTAATGAAGAGCAAAGTATTAATTCCCCAGCAGCATGTAGCAGCTCAACATTCTGCCCATGTGCACCCCGACAATAAAAAGAAAAACACAAACCAAATGAAGTTCATACATTAAAATATTGCTTGATATATATTAATAATGATATGTTTAAACTTTTATTACAGGAATTTTATATAATAATAAAATGATTATTTTCTATTTAATTGGGTTAATGAGAGAGCCATGTTACCTCTTCCTCGAAGAGACAGGGAAAGAGGAAGAGGAAACACGCCACGCCCCCTTTTAACCAGTGGGAGGCACCATGAAGCAGGGCCTTCTGGGAATTCTCCTTACTCCCTCTCTTATTCATTTTACCAGGATTTTAATAAATAAGGAATTTTGAGTAATTATACATATCAAAACAACTTTGTTACACAGGCAGCCTATTGGATGCCACACTCGGCGTGCACCCCACCCTCTTTGACTGGCTCCTGGACTTTTTGACTGGCAGACCTCAGTCTGTCAGGATCGGTAACAGGACTTCAGCCAGCATCACCACAAACACTGGCATCCCACAGGGTTGCGTTCTTCAGCCCCATCCTCTACACCCTGTTCACCCACGACTGTGTCGCCTCCCACAAAGACAACATCATCCTGAAGTTCGCAGATGGCAGCACAGTGATCGGTCGTATCACTGGAGGGGACGAAGCGGCCTACAGGAGAGAGGTAGCCGGTCTGGTGTCATGGTGTGAGGACAACAACCTCACCCTCAACACGGACAAGACAAAGGAGATGATAGTGGACATGAGGAAGAGGAGGAGACCTCATCAGCCACTGTTCATCTGGGAGCCTGAAGTGGAGAGGGTGAGCAGCTTTAAGTACCTGGGCGTCCACATCAGTGAGGACCTCACCTGGTCACTGAACACCACACAGCTGGTCAAGAACAGCAACTGTACTTCCTGGGGAAGCTGAGGAAGTTTGATTTGTCAACCAAGATCCTCAGCAACTTCTACAGCTGCATCATGGAGAGCACACTGACCAGCTGTATCACCGTGTGGAACAGCAGCAACTACAGCTATTGACAGCAAACGCTTGCAGAGAGTAGTGAGGACTGCAGAGAAGATCATCAGGACTCCACTGCCCCAACTCCTCCCCTGAACCTTACGGCACATAACATCCCTCCACACAAGAGTGAACCCCGACAGGTGTTCACTATCACAAACACGAGCACTGCGATTAGGGGCATGCAGAGTATTAAAACAAAGGAAGAGAAACCCAAAGGAAAACTGAGAGTCGCGAGTAACTGGGGTGTCAGGTTCTGGAGGTTATTAACCCCCTTTTTATGTGTGATCTCTAGGTTAAACGACTGGATGATTAGAGCCCAGCGCATTAATCGCTGGTTAGCGTTACACATTCGGGCCAGGAAAAGCAAAGGGTTATGGTCATGTCCAAATGGATATTCATCTTTTTTCTTTCCATGAGCAGCACTGCTCTGTACAGCACCAGTAACATCCTGCAGCTGCCAGTCAGTGGTCTGGCTGAGGAATTTATGGTGTCAAGGACACGGGAGGTCCTGCAGTACAGAGAGTCCAAAGATCCCAAAGTGGCATCAGCTGGCATCCAGGTGCACACTGGCAGGCAGTGCAGTACAGCCAAGTCACTGGAGGTGGCTGAGTCCCAACTGAGGCAGAAGGCACTGCTGGGCACAATAGCATCAGGCATTGGTTACTTCCCAGTAACTAGAGCTAACAAGGTGCGAGGCAAAGAGCATCAGCACCTTGTCCAGGAAGAAGTGCCGGTAGGTGTGGAGGAAGTACGAGCTAGCAGGATGGTGGGAATGGGACAGCAAGGAGCTTGGACTAGATGGGAGAATGTTCTGCCAAGGAAGATCAGCCAAACACACATCACTGCAGTGAGTAAAAAGTGCCTGACTTGTACAATTATGTCACGTTCATCCTTCACTATAGTCGTCTACCTTTCAGGATATCTGACGTTCTGCAGGATTAGAGTACAGATGAGGTATGGATATGGTACAGTACAGTGTGAGACTTCCTACAAGTGTAACATTACTTAAACGTCTTACAGTAAAAGTACAGTAATGAATCACAGAGTTCATAAATAAATATATTAAAATATAAATATTCATCCATCCATTTTCCAAACCACTTGTCCTACTGGGTCGCGGGGGGTCTGGAGCCTATCCCGGAAGCAATGAGCACGAGGCTGGGAACAACCCAGGATGGGGGGCCAGCCCATCACAGGGCACACTCACACACCATTCACTCACATACACACCTATGGGCAATTTAGCAACTCCAATTAGCCTCAGCATGTTTTTGGACTGTGGGGGGAAACCGGAGTACCCGGAGGAAACCCCACGACGACATGGGGAGAACATGCAAACTCCACACACATGTGACCCAGGGGGAGACTCGAACCTGGGTCCCGGAAGTGTAAGACAACAGTGCAAACCACTGCACCACCATGCCACCCCCTAGAGGTGTCACATGATACAGTAATACCATATATTGTTGATAACACATGAGCCTTTTTTAATAATGCCTACTGTTGCTAAGCGGAACAAAACGATTAGACGTACAAGCATATGCAATTTCACAACATCTATCTCGAAATAGCTTTAACTGAAACTCTGTGGTTAACATATCAGCAAGAAAGACATGTCTGTGCACTTCAACCTGCACTCTTTCCTGAGCAGCCTAAGTGTCGCTCTGCAGACTTACAGGCAATACATAAATGGCAAGAAGAATAATTTACAACATTTCCCTCCTTTTTGTCATTTTTTACTTCACTACTACTACTACTGTCATTTGTCAGCAGCATACCACTTGTGGGCACATTTTCAGCCTGCACTTCATTTGGACAGTTGTATCTTCTTGTCCTTCTGGGTGTAGTTGTTGTAGCAAAGTATATGAGATAAATGTACTAGTAATCAACTTTTGAACCATTATGCGAAAGCAGGGTATTATACACATAAAGAAACAATAAACTAAAACTAAAATAGCTAACATAGGCATTAATATTTTTAACAGAAGCTGCCACCAGGTCCCCGAGGACATACGGTCATACGCCTCAGCCAGTGAGAGTTGTTCCTTCAGTGTGCTTTTCCACATAGGCTTGCAAGTCAATTAACTGCTGGAGCGCTTCATGTACTTTTCCTCCATCGCCGTACTCGTTAGGGATGTAGGTGCAGCAGGTGTCTCCGATTATCTTACAGACTCCCCCCTGCGATGCTGTAAGAAGGTCTAACACTACTCAGTTCTGCATTGCCATGTTTCTAATCTGCGATTGCTCGTCTCCCAGGGAGTTTCCTAGGGCTTTGGTAACATTTATGTGTCTGAGTCAGGCATAGCGGTTTATCTCTACGTGATCCCTTACGTCACCAATCCCGATCAGGCTGTGACCCAGCTTCTGTCACTTGCTCCGAATGCGCCACTCTGGGGGCACCCCGGTGTCACTGCTCAGCCCGAGCCCATTGGACTCAGTCCGGAGCACCATGTCTCGTTAGCGCCTCCGGCTCTGGCTGGGATGGTGGTCTGGATGGGTGACTAGGCCTGTCAGGCACCACCCTCTCTGTTCCGTTACGTTGTATGGCCAGGGACCTGTAGTTTTGGTTGACAGGCATGTGAGTGCATACATAGCAATGTGTCTTATTCTTTAGCTCAGCTGTAGTTTTCATCGATTGCCACCACTCATTGGTGGAGAATCCATGTGGGTACTGTGAGTGGTTTCCCACTCTCTGCTGAGCGTCACTCCCCCCCCACAAGGAGATAAGTCTCAGGAAGAGCAGCCCTGTCCAGGCCATATTAGTGAGCGTGGTTCAGACGATTTCTTCACCGGGTTGAGACCAGACTGTCCTATTGACCTCTCTGCCCTTTGTTACCGGACTTCCACCACTACTCGTCGGTGGCCTGGAAACGTACTACCTTCTTACAGTGAGACTGATGTATCCAGGTAGATCGCTCAGCTATCTTAATGGCGGTGGGGGTGGTCAGCAGTACCCTGTAGGGTCCCTCCCTATGCAGAGCCGTCCAACACTTCCTCTTTATCACCTTAACCAGGACCAGGTCTCCGACCGTTAGCTGGCTTTCCTGTGGAAATGAGGAACCTTCTGGCAGCTTATGTACACTCACAATGTCTTTCAATTGTAACATTTCCCTCATCCAGTCTACAAGGGTGGTCTCATTTTCCACTATACTTTTGCCCTCATGTAGGATGGGTAACCGGAATGGCCTACCATGTACTATTTCAAATGGGGTTAAGCCTTTGTCAGTTGGCACTATTCTCATGTATAGTTTAACCAGAGGTAAACAATCTACCCACGGTCTCCCTGTCTCCTCCATGGTCTTCCTTAATCTTAGTCTCACTGTGCCGTTTGTTCTCTCAACCAGTCCGGCACTTTGTGGGTGGTAAGAGCAATGGTGTTTCAGGTTGATATCCAAATGCTGTTAGCCTATCTATTATCTCATTCATGAAATGTGGTCCATTGTCACTGTAGATAACCTCCGGAATCCCATATTCCAGAATAATCCCTTTACATATGGCTTTTGCTACTGCGAGCGCATCTGCTTTTCTGGAGGGAATAACTTCCACCCATTTAGAGATGGACAAAGCAGCAGGAGACAGTACTTATAGCCCTGACAATGTGTTAGCTCAATATAGGCTATGTGTAGCACCTGGAACGGATGCTCTGCTGTGGGGAGAGAACCTTGCTTAGGTCTAACATCCATCCATCCATTTTCCAAACCACTTATCCTTCTGGGTCGCAGGGGTTCCGGAGCCAATCCCGGAAGCAATGGGCACGAGGCAGGGAACAACCCTGGATGGGGGGCCAGCCCATCGCAGGGCACACTCACACACCAGTCACTCACACATGCACACCTATGGACAATTTAGCAACTCCAATTAGCCTCAGCATGTTTTTGGACTGTTGTGTGAAACTGGAGTACCCGGAGGAAACCCCACGACGACATGGGGAGAACATGCAAACTCCACACACATGTGACCCAGGTGGGGACTCGAACTCGGGTCCCAGAGGTGTGAGGCAACAGTGCTAACCACTGCACCACTGCCCCCTTAGCTCTAACATTCCCCTGTGAATTGTGTCTACAACAGATCATGCAGGTTCTGCAAAAAGTTTTTTAAAAAAGGTATTGAATTCTGGTCCATGGAAACGCTTTTCGATTATCTCTACCATCCCTCCTGGTGAGACATGGCATGGCCCATGGCGCAAAATCGCCGCAATCTTATACATGTTTTGAGGGAGGATGGGCCTGTTCTGTATTATATAAAGATTATCTCGCATTTGGGCTCCTTGATGGAGCCACACTTTCTTCTCTGCATCTGTGGCATGTGTCTGCATGTCAGATAACACGTCTGTGGTGACTGGAGTTTTTGATTCACCCGACAAATAAACGTATATGCTGTGGCGACAATCCGCAGCTTCCTTAGCATCGCCTAGAGAGATTGGATCCTTCCCTGAAGTGTGGGCGGCGCATTTGCAGACAGCAATGGCCTTTGGGAGCTTGACTGCCTGTAGTAGCTGCACTAGTAGGTCAGCATGTCCCACAGGTTTTCCTGTGGATGTAATCATCCTTCGCCTTTCCCATTGTGCTGCGAAAAAAAATGGAGTGTGGCGTAGGCGTACTGGCTGTCGGTGTATATTGTGACTGTGAGGCCTTTTGCTGCTTTAGAAGCTTCAGTTACGGCAACAAGCTCAGCAGCTTGGGCGGACATGGATGACGGTAGTTGTCCAGCCCGGATAATGCTATGTCCATCTACCACGGCAAACCCTGTGTGAGTGTTCCCACCTGCATCTTTAAAACTGGAGCCGTCTATAAACCATGTCTCACACTTTGTCTATAATTCGTTTTTGGCCGTATCTGTACAGGGTCTGTACTGGTCATTAACCCTACATCTGTTTTGCCTTGTGACCAAACCTGGTTCGGTATTGTCTTAAGTTCTGGGTGGTCATTTAAGTCTATAATATATCATTGTACACTCTCCTCGTCCCCTCCCTGTCGGTGGACTCGGGGAGTTGTATGTGTGACCCACCCTAGGTTCTGCCTGTAGATGGTACCTTGCTCATTTACTTCCCAGGTTGCCCCCACCTTTTCCCACTGATGGGTCTGTTCCCCCTCCCACACTAGGTAAGCTACATTCTTCCACTCGTCACTTTTTGGTTTTGCCAATGACATGAGTGGGACTCGGCCTGTAAGCAGCCTCTCAGCCTGGGGCATGAGGAGTTCACTACATCCTGCTGTCTCCTTCCCATCGGTGTGTATAGCTTTCACTGTCACCCTTTCTGGTCCCAGTTTTAGCACCTCTGGTGAATTTACCATCTGGACCTTCAGTGGATTTGAATCGTAAAGTTACATGGAGGCTATAGAGTGAGTGTAGCTCTGCCGTCGCTGCAAGTCGCTGCTTTTCTTTGTTTAGAAGTGTAAGGCCCATCTGACTTGGGTCCTCTGACGGCAGGTCTAATGTCCAATAATAGTATGGTCCTGTCCTTCCTTCTACTACCATGGTTTGAGCCGCTTCCCCTTTGCCTACGGCTACCTTCCCTGTAGATACAGGTACAATAGAGATTTGTAATTTCTTCATTAAGTCCCTGCCTAACAGATTAACAGGACATATTGGGCACAGAACTACTGTTCCTTGTGCTGAGGTTTCAGTGTTCGGATCTCTGAACCACATGGGTTTGGATATTCTATGTTGGTTTAACTGACCGTTTGCTGATTTGACATAAATGGCCCCATTGGAGGGGGTGACTCCAGGGATGTGCTCTTTTAGCACCGTTCTATCTGAGAAAAAATGACTTCTTTCCCTTGTACTATTATGGTTCTTACTGGTTTTGTTTCAGGCCCTGATAATGCTACCAATACTTCAGTTAAGTCCATTATGGGCACCTCCTCCTGGCTGCTATCACTCTCACGGGGTGGGGTTTGATCAGTTAGTCATTGCTTCCTAGTGGGGTTATGTGGGGGAGGTTTCTCATACTCTTCAGGCTCTGGGCAATGCCTGGCAAAGTGCCCTGGCTTGCCACATCGCCAACACCCATCTCCTGCCTTGCATCTATTCCCTCCCCTAAAGCCCCCTCTGAAGCCTCCTCTACCCCTCCCCCGTCTCTGATTATTTTGGAAGAGAACGTGGGTCTCGGGCATGTCATTTGAAAGGAAGGTGGCTGCCTGGGGTTGGATTGCCTTTTTCTTTTTCCGCTAAATAACCTCTTAGGCATGTCTAGCCCAGTTCATAGTTTGGTCGGCACCATCTGTTGCACAATTAACATTCTGTTTCCTAACAAAGTCAGAGAGTGGTTGGTGCATCCCATTTAGGAGGGCATCTTTCAACTGCTGCTGGTATGGGCTGCGGGGCTCTGCACTCTCCTCTAACCCACTGTGTTTCTTGAATACTTCTTCTAACCTACCTCTGTATTCAAAAAGCTCTTCTCCTTCCTTTTGTTTGCACTGTCCTATTTTAGTATAGCCTGGCGTGACACGGAATGCTTGTCTAATTCTCCCAAACACATCGTTTATCTGTCCCACCAGAGCTACGTTATCATAGGTCATAGGATGATTATTTTGCTCCCTGCCCGTATACTGTCCTCTCACCCTGTTCCAATTATATGTTAAACACTTCCTATAAGTTCCCTCAGTCTCAATCCCGTTTAGACGGTATGAATCACATAACTGTCGGTGTCTAGTAATAAACCCTTCTGGGTCCGTCACCGGGTCTCCTAGACTTCTGCATGCTTCAGCACACTCGGTTTCTGTCTGGGGTGTCTCACCCCTAGTTCTTTTCACATGTCCCCTCGTGCCTATTGGACTGAATGCCCCATGCCCCAGATAAGGGCGTTCATCTCTCTCATCTCTTTCTCTTTCTCTCTCTCTACATCTAGCTTCCTGCATGGACCGTGCAGAGGATGTGGTTTGCTCATCGGGCTTAATGGCCACCGCCTGAAATGCGGCTCCGTCACGCTTAGAGCTTTGCTTCCGTTTTTGTGCTCTAACCATTTTCTTGCCTGATGTAACTCAGCTTCCTTTTTTATTTTATTTTATTTTCTTTATCTCTGCAACACTTATAGTCCACTTTTCTACCAAAGTTCTACACTCTGTTTCAGACAAATTCCCTTTTAAAATCATATTTATGCTCCCATTTCTGTAAATATTGTGTGCTGCCCGGAGCGTAATACTCCATGTGTTTAGCATCTCCCCTTAGGGCAGTCTTACTTGCTTTATTCCCCATTATGATTGTACGTACCGGTACACTGCGCAATATTTATATAAAATCCACTGCTTGTGTACTTCAACAGGCCACAGGATCAGTTAGCACCGTTAGGTTTTCCTCCTGTGCTGCTGCTTCCACCAGTGGCAGACACACTCCAGTCAAACACACTCCAGTCACACACGAACACACTGAATACCTAACACGGTTTCCCGTTTAGTATTCCCGGAGCTCCGGTCCCTTACACGGTTATAGAGACGTACTCTGAGATCTCTTACACGGTTATAGAGGCCTACTCTGATGTCTTTTTTGTGCGGTTATACAGTCGCCCTGCTTGTGCGGTTATACAGTCGGCCTGTTTGTGCGGTTATACAGTCGCCTTGCTTGTACGGTTATACAGTCGGCCTGCTTGTACGGTTATACAGTCGCCTTGCTTGTACGGTTATGCAGTCGGCCTGCTTGTGCGGTTGTACAGTCGCCCTGCTTGTCCAGTTGTACAGTCGGCCTGCTTGTGCGGTTATACAGTCGGCCTGCATGTGCGGTTATACAGTTGCCCTGTTTGTGCGGTTATTCAGTCGGCCTGCTTGTACGGTTATACTGTCGGCCTGCTTGTCCGGTTGTACAGTGGGCCTGCTTGTCTGGTTATGCAGTCGGCCTGTTTGTACAGTTATACAGTCGGCCTGCTTGTGCGGTTATGCAATCGGCCTGCTCGTCTGGTTATACAGTCGCCCTGCTTGTGCGGTTATGCAGTCGGCCTGCTTGTACGGTTCTACAGTCGGCCTGCTTGTCCGGTTGTACAGTCGGCCTGCTTGTCCGGTTATGCAGTCGGCCTGTTTGTACAGTTATACAGTCGCCCTGCTTGTGCGGTTATACAGTCGGCCTGCTTGTCCTGTTGTACAGTCGGCCTGCTTGTCCGGTTATGCAATCGGCCTGTTTGTACAGTTATACAGTTGGCCTGCTTGTGCGGTTATGCAATCGGCCTGCTTGTCCGGTTATGCAGTCGGCCTGTTTTTACAGTTATACAGTCACCCTGCTTGTACGGTTATACAGTCGGCCTGCTTGTGCGGTTATACATTCGGCCTGCTTGTGCGGTTATGCAATCGGCCTGTTTGTACAGTTATACAGTCGGCCTGCTTGTGCGGTTATGCAATCGGCCTGCTTGTCCGGTTATGCAGTCGGCCTGTTTGTACAGTTATACAGTCGCCCTGCTTGTACGGTTATACAGTCGGCCTGCTTGTGCGGTTATACATTCGGCCTGCTTGTGCGGTTATACAGTCGACCTGCTTGTCCGGTTATACAGTCGCCCTGCTTGTGCGGTTATGCAGTCGACCTGCTTGTCCGGTTATACAGTCGGCCTGCTTGAGCGGTTATACAGTCGGCCTGCTTGTGCGGTTATACAGTCGCCCTGCTTGTGCGGTTATACAGTCGACCTGCTTGTGCGGTTGTACATTCGGCCTGCTTGTGTGGTTATACAGTCGCCCTGCTTGTCCAGTTGTACAGTCGGCCTGCTTGTGCGGTTATACAGTTGGCCTGCATGTGCGGTTATGCAGTCAGCCTGCTTGTCCGGTTATGCAGTCGGCCTGTTTGTACTGTTATACAGTCGCCCTGCTTGTACGGTTATACAGTCAGCCTGCTTGCGCGGTTATACAGTCGGCCTGCTTGTGCGGTTATGCAGTCGACCTGCTTGTCCGGTTATACAGTCGCCCTGCTTGTCTGGTTATACAGTCGACCTGCTTGTGCGGTTATACATTCGGCCTGCTTGTGCGGTTATACAGTCGCCCTGCTTGTCCGGTTATGCAGTCGGCCTGTTTGTACAGTTATACAGTCGCCCTCCTTGTCCGGTTATACAGTCGGCCTGCTTGTGCGGTTATACAGTCGGCCTGCTTGTACGGTTATGCAATCGGCCTGCTCGTCTGGTTATACAGTCGGCCTGCTTGTGCGGTTATACAGTCGACCTGCTTGTCTGGTTATACAGTCGCCCTGCTTGTGCGGTTATGCAGTCGACCTGCTTGTCTGGTTATACAGTCGGCCTGCTTACTCACGTCCTTGCAGTGAAGCCAGAGAGGGTTCTCGGTATCCCCTCAGCCGGCGTCCTCGGAGGGGAGAAACAACAGTACTGCACTGGCCTTGCCATGAATTCATGTCCCAGGACCTTCTCAGGTGCTCTTAGGCGTCCTGGCTGTCGACAGACTTTGGCTCGAAGGACCAATGAATGTTGGGCTCAGCCTAGGTGTTGAACCCCTGCTGGGTGACCAGTCTCTGGATACAAAGCAAGACACAACACCGGTGATCTCTTTATCTCACTGCAGGGAAGCCCGGTCCGGTCACAGAGACTTGTCTCTTGACTCGACTCAGCCGACTTCGGAGGAGGGATTCTCTCGCAGTACCTTTTATTAAGCACTTCCATTTGCATAGCAGTAGAGGTGTCACCCATCCATCCATCCATTTTCCAAACCACTTATCCTACTGGGTCGCGGGGAGTCCGGAGCCTGTCCCGGAAGCAATGGGCACGAGGCAGGGAACAACCCAGGATGGGGGGCCAGCCCATCGCAGGGCACACTCACACACCATTCACTCACATACACACCTATGGGCAATATCAGCAAGAAAGACATGTCTGTGTACTTTAACCTGCAGTCTTTTCTGAGCAGCCTAAGTGTTGCTCTGCAAACTTACAGGCAATACATAAATGGCAAGAAGAAGAATTTCCAACAGCCATGTTAAAGTGACAATAGCTGAAATGATACAGCCATGTTAAAGTGACAATAGCTGAAATGATACAGCCATGTTAAAGTGACAATAACTGAAATGGTACAGTCATGTTAAAGTCACAATAGCTGAAATGGTACAGTCATGTTAAAGTGACAATAGCTGAAATGTTACAGCCATGTTAAAGTGAGAATAGCTGAAATGGTACAGCCATGTTAAAGTGACAATAGCTGAAATGGTACAGCCATGAGCAAGTGAAAGAGTCTCACGTAGCAGGTGTGAGTAACAGCTTAAGTACTGAGGTGTGAAGAGCTAAAGGAGGATTCTACCACTGAACTGAAGAGAACTTTATAACACACAGACAATGAAGTTAGTGTTACTGAAATTGGACACTATTACTGGAATAGGTCTGATTCCACAGAGTCAAATGATGGACTGAATAGTGATTTTATAAAAGAGAGGTAAGTGTCACAAATATTATGCTCTATCAGCTTGCAAGAATATTTAGATATTGCAAACAAAAATGAAGAGTTGCAAAAAAATACGGTTCCACTGTTTTCCTGCTACGTATTTGGAATATTTATATTTTGCTTTCTGTTTCCTTTTGAACTGTGTCTTAAAATTTGTGGGGTTTTCCTTTCTTTTCTTTCTGTCCAGTCTTTGACGTGAGGGTGTGAAAGAGTAATAAATGTGTGAGCGGAGAGAAGAGGGTGTGGGGTGTACAGATAGGCGCATCACGCCACAGGTAAGTGTCATTCACAGTCCCCTCCACACATTGGCGCATCACACCACAGGTAAGTGTCATTCACAGTCCCCTCCACACATGGGCGCATCACGCCACAGGTAAGTGTCATTCACAGTCCCCTCCACGCATGGGTGCATCACACCACGGGTAAGAGTCATTCACAGTCCCCTCCACGCATGGGTGCATCATGCCACGGGTCAGTGTCTCAGACATCTGCACGCACAGACATCTGCACGCTCACACATTATTACTCTTTCACATAATTTTATAATGAATTATATAGTTACAAGTTTATTTATTTCCCCGCGACCCAGTAGGATAAGCGGCTTGGAAAATGGATGGATGGAAGTTTATTTATTTCATGCCATATATTATTGCAATATAGCTCATGTTATCTTATGGTAAAATAGACATATTTCTACTTTTACAGAGCTTTTCATGGAGTTATCTTGTGAGTGTCATCCTTTCCAGCATATAGTTTTTAGTTGTTCATGTGGTCTTGAGGAGACTGTTTCTCGGTCTCCTTACGGCAAGACAAGACAAATTTATTGTCATAAACAGGGGTTATTTAAATTAGATGTTCTTATTGGTTTGTTTTTCAGATCTCTTATCTGAAAAAAAGAAACATTTGATTCCTGATGTCGTGTCCAGTATTCTTTGTTTTTTTTCCATCCATCTTTTATTAAGCACAGTTTAGTACCTCATGGCATATGTAAAGTGTATTACGTATTACAGTTCTGATATATAAGATTGTTAATAATACTGAATTGTACACAGTATTTTTTTATTGTACGTGGGTAAGCAGGGAGCGTGGCACACATGAGGAGCCGACGAGCAGGTCATGACAGTGTGTATGTGTGTGTGTATATATACGTCATACATATCTGTATGTATGTTACAGTGGTTATATAGAATAACTATAACTGCGCGTTAGCGAGTTATGATGGTTGCACAATTAATTTTTCCTTGGAATAACAGCAGAAAAAATAAAGTAGCAGGGTCTGAACATTAGTGCTCTCACTACGGTACCACGATGCTAATAATTAAAGAATAACATGCGAGCATTTAGTTTGATTAACTTGATCTGGTATTAAAAATTTTACATTTTTAATACACCAACAACGGCCAGCCAAACAACATAAATATGCGCATATTAACGTGATTAAGAATATTTCATATTGTTCATAACTGGCAAGACAGTAACTCGAAAACGTACCATTTTTACACTTTGTCAGCACTAACTTACCAAATACGAAACGACTCCCCGGTTGCACTTCCTGTTGTGGCAGAGCGTGCACCTGACATCAGTGACTGAGTGACTGGCTGAGAGTGCAGATGGCTGAGCGTGCAGATGGCTGAGCGTGCAGATGGCTGAGCGTGCAGATGGTTGAGAGTGCAGATGGCTGAGCGTGCAGATGGCTGAGCGTGCAGATGGCTGAGAGTGCAGATGACTGAGAGTGCAGATGGCTGAGAGTGCAGATGGCTGAGCGTGCAGTTGACTGAGAGTGCAGATGGCTGAGAGTGCAGATGACTGATAGTGCAGATGGCTGAGAGTGCAGATGGCTGAGCGTGCAGATGGCTGAGAGTGCAGATGGCTGAGCGTGCAGATGGTTGAGAGTGCAGATGACTGAGAGTGCAGATGACTGAGAGTGCAGATGGCTGAGCGTGCAGATGGCTGAGAGTGCAGATGGCTGAGCGTGTAGATGGTTGAGAGTGCAGATGACTGAGAGTGCAGATGGCTGAGCGTGCAGATGGCTGAGCATGCAGATGACTGAGAGTGCAGATGGCTGAGAGTGCAGATGACTGAGAGTGCAGATGGCTGAGCGTGCAGATGACTGAGAGTGCAGATGGCTGAGAGTGCAGATGGCTGAGCGTGCAGATGGCTGAGCGTGCAGATGGCTGAGAGTGCAGATGACTGAGCGTGCAGATGACTGAGAGTGCAGATGGCTGAGAGTGCAGATGGCTGAGAGTGCACGTTCTGAGCGGCTGCAGCCAGACTCTTCTCAGACTGTCAAGTGATAGTCATGGCCAGCGGTAGCAGCCCAAGTGGAGGAGCAGAGGAGCTCGAGAAACCTCCAGCATGACTTAAATCTCATGTGTGGGAGCATTTTGGCTTCCCCATTAAATATATTGATGGGAAAAGGGTGGTGAATAAAACCACCACAGTTTGTCGACAGTGTGGCACGAGGAAGCCGTATGAGACTGGCAATGCGTCGGGTTCGGCCGCTCATGTGAAACGACATCACCCTGGTGTGACAGGAGCTAAAACGAAGGCTGCGCGAAAACCGCTGATATCCGCGGCATTTAAACAGCCCTTTGCTGCCCAATCCGACCGGGCTGAAGCCATTACAAAAGCTATTGGGGTGTTTATGGCTGCAGACATGAGGCCACATTCCGTTGTGCAAAGCAATGGGTTTAAACATATGATTAATGTGCTTGAGCCACGCTATGATATCCCATCGCGCGCCTACTTCAGTGACAAGACCGTTCCAAGCATGTATGAGCAGGAAAAGTCTAAAGTTAAGGCTTAACTGTCCCAGGCATCTTCTGTTGTCCTAACTACAGATGGGTGGACCTCCAGGGCAACGGAAAGCTACGTGACCATGACCGTGACCGTGACTGTGACCGTGACTATGACCGTGACCGTGACTGTGACTGTGACTGTACTGCTCATTACATCACAACGGAGTGGGAGATACGGAGCCCTGTGCTGCAGACACGCCCCCTCTATGAGAGTCACACAGGCACAAATCTGGCGCACTTACTGACAGAAGCAGTGGCAGAGTGGAGGATAGAGAGGCCCAATACTAATATCCCAGTCACAACAGATAATGCTAAAAAACAATTAAATGCAGTGAACGAGACAAGGGGGGCGGCATGGTGGTGCAGTGGTTAGCACTGTTGCCTCGTACCTCTAGGACCTGGGTTCAACTCCCCGCCTAGGTTACATGTGTGTGGAGTTTGCATGTTCTCCCCATGTCGTCGTGGGGTTTCCTCCGGGTACTCCGGTTTCCCCCCACAGTCCAAAAACATATTCAGACTAATTGGAGTTGCTAAATTGCCCCTAGGTATGCATGTGTGAGTGAATGGTGTGTGAGTGTGCCCTGCGATGGGCTGGCCCCCCATCCTGGGTTGTTCCCTGCCTCGTGCCCATTGCTTCCAGGATAGGCTCCGGACACCCCGCATTAATGTAAATCCCGAATGAAACCAAATCAAAACCAGCTTTATTCGCCAAGTCCGCTGGGGCAGACATGGAATTCGCTTCCGGCTGCTCGAGACTCCCTAATACACAGACAATAAGATAAGATAAGATAATCGTGACAAGGAAATTGCGAAAATGACACTATACAAACAATAAGTTACACCATACAAGAAATAAAATTTGAAATACACACACATGGGTAACCCAATGTATAAGGTGCGGGGTTGAGTGCAAACAGAGTTTAAGGGGGGAAAATTGACAGAAGGCAGGTGACACAGCTTAGCTGTTTATGAGGGTGATAGCCTGAGGGGAGGAGCTGCTCCTTAGTCTGGTGGGTTTTGTGCACAGAGTTCTGTAGCGCCTGCCAGAGGGGAGGAGCTGCTCCTTAGTCTGGTGGGTTTTGTGCACAGAGTTCTGTAGCGCTTGCCAGAGGGGAGGAGCTGCTCCTTAGTCTGGTGGGTTTTGTGCACAGAGTTCTGTAGCGCCTGCCAGAGGGGAGGAGCTGCTCCTTAGTCTGGTGGGTTTTGTGTACAGAGTTCTGTAGCGCCTGCCTGAGGGGAGGAGCTGCTCCTTAGTCTGGTGGGTTTTGTGCACAGAGTTCTGTAGCGCTTGCCAGAGGGGAGGAGCTGCTCCTTAGTCTGGTGGGTTTTGTGCACAGAGTTCTGTAGCGCCTGCCAGAGGGGAGGAGCTGCTCCTTAGTCTGGTGGGTTTTGTGCACAGAGTTCTGTAGCGCCTGCCAGAGGGGTGGAGCTGCTCCTTAGTCTGGTGGGTTTTGTGTACAGAGTTCTGTAGCGCCTGCCAGAGGGGAGGAGCTGCTCCTATGTCTGGTGTATTTTTTGTACAGAGTTCTGTAGCGCCTGCCAGAGGGGAGGATCTGCTCCTATGTCTGGTGGGTTTTGTGTACAGAGTTCTGTAGCGCCTGCCAGAGGGGAGGAGCTGCTCCTTAGTCTGGTGGGTTTTATGAACAGAGTTCTGTAGCGCCTGCCAGAGGGGAGGAGCTGCTCCTTAGTCTGGTGGGTTTTGTGTACAGAGTTCTGTAGCGCCTGCCAGAGGGGTGGAGCTGCTCCTTAGTCTGGTGGGTTTTGTGTACAGAGTTCTGTAGCGCCTGCCAGAGGGGAGGAGCTGCTCCTTAGTCTGGTGGGTTTTGTGTACAGAGTTCTGTAGCGCCTGTCAGAGGGGAGGAGCTGCTCCTTAGTCTGGTGGGTTTTGTGTACAGAGTTCTGTAGCGCCTGCCAGAGGGGAGGAGCTGCTCCTTAGTCTGGTGGGTTTTGTGTACAGAGTTCTGTAGCGCCTGCCAGAGGGGAGGAGATGCTCCTTAGTCTGGTGGGTTTTGTGTACAGAGTTCTGTAGCGCCTGCCAGAGGGGAGGAGCTGCTCCTATGTCTGGTGGGTTTTGTGTACAGAGTTCTGTAGCGCCTGCCAGAGGGGAGGAGCTGCTCCTATGTCTGGTGGGTTTTGTGCACAGAGTTCTGTAGCGCCTGCCAGAGGGGAGGAGCTGGAATAGATTGTGTCCAGGGTGTGTCGGATCTGCAATGATTTTCTCCGCCCGTCTCCTAGTCCTTGAGTAGTACAAGTCCTGGATGGGGGGCAGGGGGGCACCGATGATTTCTTCTGCTGCCCTCATCTGATCCTGAGTGGGTGTTTCTGGGCATCTAAATCCACAGCCCATTAAAGATACTGTCCTTTATTCCCCCCCCCACCCCCCCAGGCTCGCTTTTATCGACCACCTTGCCAGAACTCTACATGGGAAAACTTTTCTGCTTTGTCAGTCTCTCTCTCTGTCTCTCCCCCCCTTCGTTTTGTCCAGGATGTGAGGAGTTCGCAGGGCAGACTGAGGAGTGAGACAATTTTGATCTCCTTTTTCTGAATGTGGAGAACTGGTGGGGGGGGGTGAGGGAGGGCACTCATCTGCTGCCAGCCAAGTTCTCCTTTCTCCTCTCGGACCCGGGCTCCCAAGTCATGGACCACGGACCCGGATAAGAAGCTAATAGCCCTCTCTAGCAGAGCCGTGCTAAAGTCTCCCTGCGCTAAAATCATTCCCCTGGGAATCAATGGGCCTTTTCTTTTGTTGGCCGCTGTTTGCTCCACGGTTCTACACTCCATGTGAAACAGTAGACAGTCATGGGGAAACATAAAACATAATACTTGTGTGACCAGTTTGTCACTGGCTCTTGGGGGGGTCGTGTGCAGATATTGCCAATGAAAGAAGAATCAGTGGGAGATTAAGAGGTGACGGCCTCCACATCCAGATCGGATCTCCCGCGGGGGGGTTACTCAGATGCTGCGCGGAGCGGTGCTGAAATCCTGCGGCGCGCCATTGAATCCACGTCCGTTTCCGCTTTGACAGCTTCCGCGTTTGATACGAAGCTGATATAACAACTTCCTGTCTGTCAATGAAAGTGAAAGCGATTTAAAACTGGAGTCGCCATTTTGTCAAGAAACGCGAATATGATTCTGGAAAAATAAAAAGATATTTTTATTGCCAGGTAAGATTATACTCGACAGATTAAACCAATAGTAAATCATACATGTTTAACTTACTTAAATATTGGGATTTAATAGTTCTCAA